>NC_134504.1:12937353-12995122 GCF_040206685.1 Ascaphus truei
TGACACGTTGGAGCCGTGGGCGGCGCGTTGCGCTACTTACCGCGGTTTAGAGAGCAGCCGTGGCGAGGCGAGGCCTGGGGGGGCAGGCGTGGGATGAGCGGCGTCGGCGGCGGAGGAGCGAGGAGGGGAGTAAGCGTCACTTCTGCGTCCCCGCAGCGGGGCGCTGCCCTGCAGTCATTGACATAAATAAAATCTTGGTGGTCCAAAGAAAAAAGGGGGGTTTTGAGACCAAAAAAAAAAAGATTTCAAAAAAGAAGGGGAGAGCGAGGGCAGGGGGAGAAGGAGAGCGAGGGGAGGAGACGGGACGGAGAGCGAGGGGAGGAGAGGGGGGGGGAGAAGGAGAGCGAGGGGAGAAGGAGAGCGAGGGGAGGAGAAGGAGAGCGAGGGGAGGAGGGGGGGACGGGACGGAGAGCGAGGGGAGGAAAAGGAGAGCGAGGGGAGGAAAAGGAGAGCGAGGGGAGGAGAAGGAGAGCGAGGGGAAGAGAAGGAGAGCGAGGGGAGGAGAGCGAGGGGAGGAGAGCGAGGGGAGGAGAGCGAGGGGAGGAGAGCGAGGGGAGAAGGAGAGCGAGGGGAGGAGAGCGAGGGGAGGAGAAGGAGAGCGAGGGGAGGAGAAGGAGAGCGAGGGGAGGAGAAGGAGAGCGAGGGGAGGAGAAGGAGAGCGAGGGGAGGAGAGCGGGGGGAGGAGAGCGGGGGGAGGAGAGCGGGGGGAGGAGAGCGAGGGGAGAAGGAGAGCGAGGAGCGGGGGAAGAGAGGAGGGGAAAGAGGGGGAGAAAGAGAGGGGGGGAAAGAGAGGGAAGGCGTAGAACAAGGGGAGGAGAGTGAGGGAGGAGAGGGGGGAAAGAGAGGGGAGGGGGAAAGAGAGGGGAGGGGGAAAGAGAGGGGAGGGGGAAAGAGAGGGGAGGGGTGGGGATAGCGAGAAGGGGGAGGGGAGCAGAGGGGGGGGGAGGAGAGCAGAGGGGGGGAGGAGAGCGAGAAGGGGGAGGAGAGCAGAGGGGGGGGAGGAGAGCAGAGGGGGGGAGGAGAGCGAGAAGGGGGAGGAGAGCAGAGGGGGGAGGAGAGCAGAGGGGAGGGAGGGGGAGGAGAGCAGAGGGGAGGGGGGGGGGAGGAGAGCAGAGGGGAGGGGGGGGGGAGGAGAGCAGAGGGGAGGGGGGGAGGAGAGCAGAGGGGAGGGGGGGGAGGAGAGCAGAGGGGAGGGGGGGGAGGAGAGCAGAGGGGAGGGGGGGGAGGAGAGCAGAGGGGAGGGGGGGGAGGAGAGCAGAGGGGAGGGGGGGAGGAGAGCAGAGGGGAGGGGGGGGAGGAGAGCAGAGGGGAGGGGGGGGAGGAGAGCAGAGGGGAGGGGGGGAGGAGAGCAGAGGGGAGGGGGGGAGGAGAGCAGAGGGGGGAGGAGAGCAGAGGGGGGGAGAAAAGCAGAGGGGGGGGAGAAAAGCAGAGGGGGGGGAGAAAAGCAGAGGGGGGGGAGAAAAGCAGAGGGGGGGGAGAAAAGCAGAGGGGGGGAGAAAAGCAGAGGGGGGAGGAGAAAAGCAGAGGGGGGGGGAGAAAAGCAGAGGGGGGGGAGAAAAGCAGAGGGGGGGGAGAAAAGCAGAGGGGGGGGGGGGAGAAAAGCAGAGGGGGGGGAGAAAAGCAGAGGGGGGGGGGGAAAAGCAGAGGGGGGGGGGGGGGAAAGCAGAGGGGGGGGGAGGAAAGCAGAGGGGGGGGGGGAAAGCAGAGGGGGGGGGGAAAGCAGGGGGGGGGGAGGAAAGCAGAGGGGGGGGAAAGCAGAGGGGGGGGGGAAAGCAGAGGGGGGGGGAAGAGCAGAGGGGGGAGGAGAGCAGAGGGAGGGGGCAGAAGAGCAGAGGGAGGGGGCAGGAGAGCAGAGGGAGGGGGCAGGAGAGCAGAGGGAGGGGGCAGGAGAGCAGAGGGAGGGGGGAGGAGAGCAAAGGGAGGGTGGAGGAGAGCAGATGGGGGGAAGGAGAGCAGAGGGGGGGGGGAGAGCAGGGGGGGAGTAGAGCAGGGGGGGGGGAGGAGAGCAGGGGGGGGGAGTAGAGCAGGGGGGGGAGGAGAGCAGGGAGGGAGGAGAGCAGGGGGGGAGTAGAGCAGGGGGGGAGAGCAGAGGGGGGGAGGAGAGCAGAGGGGGGGAGGAGAGCAGAGGGGGGGGAGGAGAGCAGAGGGGGGAGGAGAGCAGAGGGGGGGAGGAGAGCAGAGGGGGGGGAGGAGAGCAGAGGGGGGGGGAGGAGAGCAGAGGGGGGGGAGGAGAGCAGAGGGGGGGGAGGAGAGCAGAGGGGGGGGAGGAGAGCAGAGGGGGGGGGAGGAGAGCAGAGGGGGGGAGGAGAGCAGAGGGGGGGGAGGAGAGCAGAGGGGGGGGGGGAGCAGGTGATGAAATGACAGAAGAATCAGAAGTTTTTGTTAGAAACAATAAAAAAAAAAGGAAAAGAAATATAACCGAAGTTTAAATAGAAAGACGAGAAGTCGGCGACTTTGCCCCCACAATATCCGCGTGTCAGCGGCAGGAACACGGCGGCTGGAGCGGCCGTACCCCTGAACCCCTGAACCCCGGCCCTGTTTCCTTATCACATAACGGGTGCCACCGTTATTCTAACAGTCACAAACTTCCTCAAAGAATTTATCGCATCATTTGCACAATTTATTTAATGACCCCCCCCGGCTGCACGATGCGCCCGCGCTCTGCGTGGCGGGGGCCACGGGGGCTCACGCTGTGTACCACTAAAGCAGCAGTCCCACCATGCCCCCCTTTAATATAAATATATATATATACATTATAGCGGGGGGCCCCAGGAGCCGAAGTGCGTTTATTTCAGCTCCGGAACCCCCCCCCCCCCCCCCGGAAACCCCCTCCCCCCCCCCCCCCCACCGCATGCAAACTTTGCCAGAAGAAAATGGTACAAAAAGCACAAACAGGACAGGCGGGACAGCATCTCAAACATACCCTCCGGCACTGAACAAGTTAAACGTCAGATCCCATGCTGCCCCACAAGCCGTTATACTACCAACACAACACCCCCCCCCCCCCCCAACACGGACGCCCTGTGCTCCCCCCCCCTCACCTTCTTGGCAGACAGGGCCAGTTTTTTGGCTGGTGGGGGTGACATGGTGCTCAGAGCCTCCGCCAGGCTGGCCAGGGTGGGGGACTTGCATTTCGCAGCCTTGGCGTCCCCCGTGCTGTCCGCTTCCATCTCCCCGGGGGGGCATTTGGGGGGCGTCATGTTTCTGTTGTCGGGGGGGCTCGGGGAAGAGTCTCGGCCATTGGGGAGGGGCTCCGGTCTGGGGGTGCTGCTCCTCTCTCCCCCGGGTTCGAGGGCTCCGGGCTGGGTTTTAGGGGAGGTACACTGACCGAGTCCTGGGGTCTCCCAGGTGTGTTTTGGGCCCTCCGGCCTAGAGCTGTCCGTCTCGCCCGCCGTGCCCACCCCCTGCGGAGACTTCACCTGAGATGGAGGGGGCTTCTTCACCCTGCTCAGTGGGTCATCCAGAAGACACGGGGCATAGAGGGACTTGATGCCCAGTTTGGGGGACGGACCAGCACTCAGGGGCCTGGGGCGGGGGGTTCCATTCTGCGCTTTGTTCCCAGGCGGGAGGGATGCTCTGGGGACTGGGACCCCCGTCTCCTCCAGGGAAGAAGGCCTCTTCCCCTGCTGGGCCTCGGGCCTCTGAAAGACAGACCATTTGTGCACAAAGATGTGTAACAAAGCAAGCACGGAGAACCGCTGACACACCCAGAACTCGCTCGCGCAGGGAACCCGCTGACACACCCAGAACTCGCTCGCGCAGGGAACCCGCTGACACACCTAGAACTCACGCGCGCAGGGAACCCGCTGACACACGCAGAACTCGCACGCGCAGGGAACCCGCTGACACACCCAGAACTCGCACGAACAGGGAACCCGCTGGCACACCCAGAACTCACACGCGCAGGGAACCCGCTGACACACCCAGAACTCACACGCGCAGGGAACCCGTTGACACACCCAGAACTCACGTGCGCAGGGAACCCGCTGACACACCCAGAACTCACACGCGCAGGGAACCCGCTGACACACCCAGAACTCACACGCGCAGGGAACCCGTTGACACACCCAGAACTCACGTGCGCAGGGAACCCGTTGACACACCCAGAACTCGCACGCGCAGGGAACCCGCTGACACACCCAGAACTCGCACGCGCAGGGATCCCGCTGACACACCCAGAACTCACACGCGCAGGGATCCCGCTGACACACCCATAACTCACGTGCGCAGGGAACCCGCTGACACACCCAGAACTCACGTGCGCAGGGAACCCGCTGACACACCCAGAACTCACGTGCGCAGGGAACCCGCTGACACACCCAGAACTCACACGCGCAGGGAACCCGCTGACACACCCAGAACTCGCACGAACAGGGAACCCGCTGGCACACCCAGAACTCACACGCGCAGGGAACCCGCTGACACACCCAGAACTCACACGCGCAGGGAACCCGCTGACACACCCAGAACTCGCACGAACAGGGAACCCGCTGGCACACCCAGAACTCACACGCGCAGGGAACCCGCTGACACACCCAGAACTCACACGCGCAGGGAACCCGTTGACACACCCAGAACTCACGTGCGCAGGGAACCCGCTGACACACCCAGAACTCACACGCGCAGGGAACCCGCTGACACACCCAGAACTCACACGCGCAGGGAACCCGTTGACACACCCAGAACTCACGTGCGCAGGGAACCCGTTGACACACCCAGAACTCGCACGCGCAGGGAACCCGCTGACACACCCAGAACTCGCACGCGCAGGGATCCCGCTGACACACCCAGAACTCACACGCGCAGGGATCCCGCTGACACACCCATAACTCACGTGCGCAGGGAACCCGCTGACACACCCAGAACTCACGTGCGCAGGGAACCCGCTGACACACCCAGAACTCACGTGCGCAGGGAACCCGCTGACACACCCAGAACTCACGTGCGCAGGGAACCCGCTGACACACCCAGAACTCACACGCGCAGGGAACCCGCTGACACACCCAGAACTCGCACACGCGCAGGGAACCCGCTGACACACCCACAACTCGCGCGCGTAGGGAACCCGCTGACACACCCAGAACTCGCACGCGCAGGGAACCCGCTGACACACCCAGAACTCGAACGCGCAGGGAACCCGCTGACACACCCAGAACACGCACGCGCAGGGAACCCGCTGACACACCCAGAACTCGCACGCGCAGGGAACCCGCTGGCACACACAGAACTCCCACGCGCAGGGAACCCGCTGGCACACCCAGGGAACCCGCTGACACACCCAGAACTCGCGCGCGCAGGGAACCCGCTGACACACCCAGAACTCGCACACACAGGGAACCCACTGACACACCCAGAACTCACACCCGAAAGGGAACCCGCTGACACACCCAGAACTCACACGTGCAGGGAACCCAATGGCACACCTAGAACTCGCACGCGCAGGCAACCCGCTGACACACCCAGAACTCGCACGCGCAGGGAACCCGCTGGCACACCTAGAACTCGCACGCGCAGGGAACTCGCTGACACACCCAGAACTCGCATGCGCAGGGAACCCGCTGACACACCTAGAACTCGCACGGGCAGGGAACCCGCTGACACACCCAGAACTCACACGCGCAGGGAACCCGCTGACACACCCAGAAATCACACCCGAAAGGGAACCCGCTGAAATACCCAGAACTCGCCCGCACAGGGAACCCGCTGACACACCCAGAACTCGCACGCGCAGGGAACCCGCTGACACACCCAGAACTCACGCATGCAGGGAACCCGCTGACACACCCAGAACTCGCGCGCGCAGGGAACCCGCTGACACACCCAGAACTCACACACGCAGGGAACCCGCTGACACACCCAGAACTCGCGCGCGCAGGGAACCCGCTGACACACCCAAAACTCGCACACGCAGGGAACCCGCTGACACACCCAGAACTCGCACGCGCAGGGAACCCGCTGACACACCCAGAACTCGCACGCGCAGGGAACCCGCTGACACACCCAGAACTCGCACGCGCAGGGAACCCGCTGACACACCCAGAACTCGCACGCGCAGGGAACCCGCTGGCACATCCAGAACTCGCACGCACAGGGAACCCGCTGACACACCAGAACTCGCACGCACAGGGAACCCGCTGACACACCCAGAACTCGCACTCGCCGGGAACCCGCTGGCACACCAAGAACTCGCACGCGCAGGGAACCCGCTGACACACCCAGAACTCACACACGCAGGGAACCCGCTGACACACCCAGAACTCGCACGAACAGGGAACCCGCTGGCACACCCAGAACTCACACGCGCAGGGAACCCGCTGACACACCCAGAACTCACACGCGCAGGGAACCCGCTGACACACCCAGAACTCGCACGAACAGGGAACCCGCTGGCACACCCAGAACTCACACGCGCAGGGAACCCGCTGACACACCCAGAACTCACACGCGCAGGGAACCCGTTGACACACCCAGAACTCACGTGCGCAGGGAACCCGCTGACACACCCAGAACTCACACGCGCAGGGAACCCGCTGACACACCCAGAACTCACACGCGCAGGGAACCCGTTGACACACCCAGAACTCACGTGCGCAGGGAACCCGTTGACACACCCAGAACTCGCACGCGCAGGGAACCCGCTGACACACCCAGAACTCGCACGCGCAGGGATCCCGCTGACACACCCAGAACTCACACGCGCAGGGATCCCGCTGACACACCCATAACTCACGTGCGCAGGGAACCCGCTGACACACCCAGAACTCACGTGCGCAGGGAACCCGCTGACACACCCAGAACTCACGTGCGCAGGGAACCCGCTGACACACCCAGAACTCACGTGCGCAGGGAACCCGCTGACACACCCAGAACTCACACGCGCAGGGAACCCGCTGACACACCCAGAACTCGCACACGCGCAGGGAACCCGCTGACACACCCACAACTCGCGCGCGTAGGGAACCCGCTGACACACCCAGAACTCGCACGCGCAGGGAACCCGCTGACACACCCAGAACTCGAACGCGCAGGGAACCCGCTGACACACCCAGAACACGCACGCGCAGGGAACCCGCTGACACACCCAGAACTCGCACGCGCAGGGAACCCGCTGGCACACACAGAACTCCCACGCGCAGGGAACCCGCTGGCACACCCAGGGAACCCGCTGACACACCCAGAACTCGCGCGCGCAGGGAACCCGCTGACACACCCAGAACTCGCACACACAGGGAACCCACTGACACACCCAGAACTCACACCCGAAAGGGAACCCGCTGACACACCCAGAACTCACACGTGCAGGGAACCCAATGGCACACCTAGAACTCGCACGCGCAGGCAACCCGCTGACACACCCAGAACTCGCACGCGCAGGGAACCCGCTGGCACACCTAGAACTCGCACGCGCAGGGAACTCGCTGACACACCCAGAACTCGCATGCGCAGGGAACCCGCTGACACACCTAGAACTCGCACGGGCAGGGAACCCGCTGACACACCCAGAACTCACACGCGCAGGGAACCCGCTGACACACCCAGAAATCACACCCGAAAGGGAACCCGCTGAAATACCCAGAACTCGCCCGCACAGGGAACCCGCTGACACACCCAGAACTCGCACGCGCAGGGAACCCGCTGACACACCCAGAACTCACGCATGCAGGGAACCCGCTGACACACCCAGAACTCGCGCGCGCAGGGAACCCGCTGACACACCCAGAACTCACACACGCAGGGAACCCGCTGACACACCCAGAACTCGCGCGCGCAGGGAACCCGCTGACACACCCAAAACTCGCACACGCAGGGAACCCGCTGACACACCCAGAACTCGCACGCGCAGGGAACCCGCTGACACACCCAGAACTCGCACGCGCAGGGAACCCGCTGACACACCCAGAACTCGCACGCGCAGGGAACCCGCTGACACACCCAGAACTCGCACGCGCAGGGAACCCGCTGGCACATCCAGAACTCGCACGCACAGGGAACCCGCTGACACACCAGAACTCGCACGCACAGGGAACCCGCTGACACACCCAGAACTCGCACTCGCCGGGAACCCGCTGGCACACCAAGAACTCGCACGCGCAGGGAACCCGCTGACACACCCAGAACTCACACACGCAGGGAACCCGCTGACACACCCAGAACTCGCACGCACAGGGAACCCGCTGACACACCCAGCACTCGCACGCGCAGGGAACCCGCTGACACACCCAGAACTCACACGCGTAGGGAACCCGCTGACACACCCAGAACTCGCACGCGCAGGGAACCCGCTGACACACCCAGAACTCGCACGCGCAGGGAACCCGCTGACACACCCAGAACTCGCATGCGCAGGGAACCCGCTGGAACACACCCAGAACTCGCATGCGCAGGGAACCCGCTGACACACCCAGAACTCGCATGCGCAGGGAACCCGCTGGAACACACACGCGCCTATCTTCACCCCAGGATGCCCCAAAACATCCATCTTCCACCACCTACGCAGACACCCCTCACCCACCTTCCCAATGAGCGGGGAGGACAGGCTGCCGTTGGACTGGGTCTTCTTTATACTGGGGGGGACGGAGCTGGGACGGACAGGCGGAGCCAGCACTTTATTCACGGAACCGTCGTAACTCTTCCTGGGGTCCGGGATTCTGAGCGAGAGAACCCAAGTCAGATACAGTGCAGAGTGACTGTCCTTCATACAGTGCAGAGTGACCGTCCTACATACAGTGCAGAGTGTCTGTCCTTCATACAGTACAGAGTGACTGTCCTTCATACAGTACAGAGTGACTGTCCTACATACAGTGCAGAGTGACCGTCCTACATACAGTGCAGAGTGACCGTCCTACATACAGTACAGAGTGACCGTCCTACATACAGTACAGAGTGACCGTCCTACATACAGTACAGAGTGACCGTCCTACATACAGTGCAGAGTGACTGTCCTACATACAGTACAGAGTGACTGTCCTACATACAGTACAGAGTGACTGTCCTACATACAGTACAGAGTGACTGTCCTACATACAGTACAGTGACTGTCCTACATACAGTGCAGAGTGACTGTCCTACATACATTGCAGAGTGACTGTCCTACATACAGTACATAGTGCAGACGTCACGCTACCAAAGTGACTGTCCTACATACAGTAGAGTGACTGTCCTACATACAGTAGAGTGACTGTCCTACATACAGTGCAGACGTCACGCTACCCGAGTGACCGTCCTACATACAGTGCAGACGTCACGCTACCCGAGTGATAGTCCTACATACAGCGTAGAGACGTCACGCTACCCGAGTGACCGTCCTACACACAGCGCAGAGACGTCACGCTACCCGAGTGACAATCCTACATACAGCGCAGACACATCACGCTACCCGAGTGACCGTCCTACATACAGTGCAGAGACGTCACGCTAGCCGAGTGACCGTCCTACACACAGCGCAGAGACGTCACGCTACCCGAGTGACCGTCCAACATACAGCACAGAGACGTCACGCTACCCGAGTGACCGTCCAACATACAGCACAGAGACGTCACGCTACCCGAGTGACAATCCTACATACAGCGCAGAGACGTCACGCTACCCGAGTGACCGTCCTACATACAGCGCAGAGACGTCACGCTACCCGAGTGACCGTCCTACATACAGCGCAGACGTCACGCTACCCGAGTGACCGTCCAACATACAGCACAGAGACGTCACGCTACCCGAGTGACCGTCCTACATACAGCGCAGAGAGTGTCACCGCCGCTCCCTCCCTGAAACTCCAAGTAACAATGACAGAGCATGCGTGTCAGTCACAGTGCGGAGCCATATAACCCTCTCATGGTGTATTCTCCGTGAGGAAGAAGAAGGCTCAGAGTCAGGGGGAGCCAGAAGTGCGCAGAAGGACACACAGGGAGCACACAACCCCGCGCAGTGCTGCTCTACCTCAGGTAGAAAAGAACATAAGCCTGCTGGTTCAGAACCACCTTGATGTTACTGGCGTGAACGAGGGAATCGTTCATCTGGTACCACTGCCCGCTGCTGGCCTGGAGGGACGAGAGGGTCAAAGGTCAGAACATGAACGTGCTCGCGAACCAAAGATGAATGGAACATTCCCCTCAGAGTGTGGGGTGTGTGATAGGCAGAGATAAGCCTGGGCATACTCAGCATCATTATACAGAGCAGCACATAAGGCAAAGGAAGAAGACTTACTTTCACGTAGCAGTAGTAATGGCCTGCGTGGCAGCTGTACCCAGAATGCACCAGGACAGCATACAGTGCGTACATGACGGGGTCTCCGTTGCTCTGCGACATGTACGGACGGACGTTCAGGAATTCCGGGTACCCCACGTCCTGCGAGACAGCAAGAGGGGGGCTACGTCAGGTGGGTCAGTGCAGCGGTCACGGAGAAAGTGATGTATGATATACAGGGAGGAGGACGGGGCTGGTGTAGTGGGTAAGTGATGGGGGGGCTGGTGTAGTGGGTAAGTGATGGGGGGGCTGGTGTAGTGGGTAAGTGATGGGGGGGCTGGTGTAGTGGGTAAGTGATGGGGGGGCTGGTGTAGTGGGTAAGTGGTTGATGGGGGGGCTGGTGTAGTGGGTAAGTGGTTGATGGGGGGGCTGGTGTAGTGGGTAAGTGGTTGATGGGGGGGCTGGTGTAGTGGGTAAGTGGTTGATGGGGGGGCTGGTGTAGTGGGTAAGTGGTTGATGGGGGGGGGGCTGGTGTAGTGGGTAAGTGGTTGATGGGGGGGGGCTGGTGTAGTGGGTAAGTGATTGATTGGGGGGGGGGGGGAGACTGGTGTAGTGGGTAAGTGGTTGATGGGGGGGGAAGACTGGTGTAGTGGGTAAGTGGTTGATGGGGGAGAGGGGGGCTGGTGTAGTGGGTAAGTGGTTGATGGGAGGGAGGAGGGGGGCTGGTGTAGTGGGTAAGTGGTTGATGGGGGGGAAGACTGGTGTAGTGGGTAAGTGGTTGATGGGGGGGAGGAGGGGGGCTGGTGTCGTGGGTAAGTGGTTGATGGGGGGGGAAGACTGGTGTAGTGGGTAAGTGGTTGATGGGGGGGAGGAGGGGGGCTGGTGTAGTGGGTAAGTGGTTGATGGGAGGGAGGAGGGGGGCTGGTGTAGTGGGTAAGTGGTTGATGGGAGGGAGGAGGGGGGCTGGTGTAGTCGATAATCACTGCTCTCTTCCCCCCTTAAGCTGCAAACCAGAGCCCCAGAAACGTGCTGCCTGGATCCTACCCAGAGGTGGCTGCTTAATCATGAGATATCTGCCCCGCGGAGCCTGCCAGCCCTGCCCTCTCCTGGGCACAAGCTGCCCCACAAGCCCTCACCTTGGTGATTTTGCCCCCGCTGAAGTTGGCAAAGCGTTTGAGCGAGAGGGTGAGGACATTGGAGGCTCTGTGGACGCTGAAGCGCTTGCTGGCCGGAACCTTCTTCTTACACCTTACAGGAGCAAAAAGGTTAGCAATATAAAGCAGGACCGAGTATGGCCTCAACCATCAAACATCCACTTGGAATATGGAGCTATTTCTGCGGCCCTCCTACAACTACAGCCCCCGCCCTCTCCTGCTCCCAAACCCTACCCAGAACCCAATGCTGCGGGAGAAAGGAAAACATGGCAAGTGTGGGGAGAGGGTAAGACATACTCTGCATCATTATTGAGTGCTGCATGGTAATTTGTAATAGTCTGAAAGAACTAGTGATATTGTTTGGCACTAAAATTTACATACGAGATACACTGTGCCAACGCCCGTCGCACCGCGCCAACGCCCGCCGCACCGCGCCAATGTGACTGTACCCAGGTGTTGCAGCAATAACACTATACCCGTACCCCCTGCATGTACTGTTTTTAGCTGCTGCTATTTGAATAACCAGCTGCCCCCGGCCCCATTTTGAGCGGTGATATTTCCGGGGCCCCGCAACGTGCGTGCGCGCGCGCGCAGACTCTTACTTTGCGCACATGTAGGCGTTCTCCCCGCTCAGCGCGTCCGACTTCACAAACTGCTCCAGCGCACGGACAATGTTTGCAGAGTTCTGCAGGTATCGGGGAACGGGGTATCACCGAGGGGGGCGCGAACTGAGAATACCGCGGCCCCTCTCTCTACCGAGAACAACCCCCCTTCTCCATCTACCGACAACAACCCTCCCCCCATCTAATGCTACCGACGACCCCCCATCTCTACATACCCCACCCTCCTCCTCCCTACAGAAAACAACCCCCTTCTCTACAGAAAACAACACCCTCCCTACAGAAAACAACCCCCCCTCTCTACAGAAAACAACCCCCCTCTCTACAGAAAACAACCCCCCCTCTCTACAGAAAACAACCCCCCCTCCTCTCTACAGAAAACAACCCCCCTCTCTACAGAAAACAACCCCCCCTCTCTACAGAAAACAACCCCCCTCTCTACAGAAAACAACCCCCCCTCTCTACAGAAAACAACCCCCCCTCCTCTCTACAGAAAACAACACCCCTCTCTACAGAAAACAACCCCCTCTCCTCTCTACAGAAAACAACACCCCTCTCTACAGAAAACAACCCCCTCTCCTCTCTACAGAAAACAACCCCCCTCCTCTCTACAGAAAACAACCCCCCCTCTCTACAGAAAACAACACCCCCTCTCTACAGAAAACAACACCCCTCTCTACAGAAAACAACCCCCCCTCCTCTCTACAGAAAACAACCCCCCCTCCTCTCTACAGAAAACAACCCCCCCTCTCTACAGAAAACAACCCTCCCCCATCTATATCTATCGACAACCCCCATCTCTACAAACCCCTCCCCCCTCCTCTCTCCAGAGAACAACACCCCCCCTCCTCTCTCCAGAAAACAACCCCCTCCTCTCTCCAGAAAACAACCCCCCCCTCTCTCCAGAAAACAACCCCCCCCCTCCTCTCTCCAGAAAACAACCCCCCCCTCCTCTCTCCAGAAAACAACCCCCCTCCTCTCTCCAGAAAACAACCCCCCCCTCTCCAGAAAACAACCCCCCCTCTCTCCAGAAAACAACCCCCCCTCCTCTCTCCAGAAAACAACCCCCCTCCTCTCTACAGAAAACACCCCCCCCCCTCCTCTCCATCTACGGACAACTGCCCCCCTGTATATAGTACCCACAAGTGACGTTAAGTCTCACTTGCTTCTCGGACGCGTATCTATTCCTCTTTAATTGCCCAATAACTGCCGAGAGGACGGGGCAACCTACCCGTATTTCCAGCGCGATGTCCAGGTACGGGTCGTAGGTGTCAGACACGCTCTTACACACCGAGCACTTCACTGGAAGAGAGAAGAATGGGTCGCTGCGTCAGTCCGGGCCCCGTGGCCATCAGAACCGTTCTATCCCATATGCCAGCCGGCTCTGCCACGCCTGGGAAGAGCCGCCCAGAGCCCCATTTACCCCGAGAGCGCAGGCTGCCCCCGAATATCTGGTGCACCAACGTTGTAGCCTGGCTCTGCCGGTCAAGCCTGGAGAGAAGAGAAAAGGGAAATATATCAGCGTATGTCCGAGGCGAGGCCGGAGGCTGCGCTCGTACCGGGGCGTCCGAGGCATGTGCCACCTACACGGACATGTAAAGAGAGCGGGCAGCGAGCGGGCAGCACGCGGGGGCGGCCAGAGAGCGGGCAGCACGCGGGGGCGGGCAGAGAGCGGGCAGTACGCAGGGGTGAGAGGGCAGAGAGCGGGCAGTACGCGGGGGGGTGAGGGCAGAGAGAGGGCAGTACGCGGGGGGTGAGGGCAGAGAGCGGGCAGTACGCGGGGGGTGAGGGCAGAGAGTGGGCAGTACGCGGGGGTTGAGGGCAGAGAGCGGGCAGTACGTGGGGGTGAGGGCAGAGAGCGGGCAGTACGCGGGGGGTGAGGGCAGAGAGCGGGCAGTACGCGGGGGGTGAGGGCAGAGAGCGGGCAGTACGCGGGGGTGTGAGGGCAGAGAGCAGGCAGTACGCGGGGGGTGAGGGCAGAGAGCGGGCAGTACGCGGGGGTGAGGGCAGAGAGCAGGCAGTACGCGGGGGGTGAGGGCAGAGAGCGGGCTGTACGCGGGGGTGAGGGCAGAGAGCGGGCAGTACGCGGGGGTGAGGGCAGAGTGCGGGCAGTACGCGGGCGGTGAGGGCAGAGAGCGGGCAGTACGCGGGGGGTGAGAGCAGAGAGCGGGCAGTACGCGGGCGGTGAGGGCAGAGAGCGGGCAGTACGCGGGGGGTGAGGGCAGAGAGCGGGCAGTACGCGGGCGGTGAGGGCAGAGAGCGGGCAGTACGCGGGGGGTGAGAGCAGAGAGCGGGCAGTACGCGGGGGGCGAGGGCAGAGAGCGGGCAGTACGCGGGCGGTGAGGGCAGAGAGCGGGCAGTACGCGGGGGGTGAGGGCAGAGAGCGGGCAGTACGCGGGGGTGTGAGGGCAGAGAGCGGGCAGTACGCGGGGGGTGAGGGCAGAGAGCGGGCAGTACGCGGGGGTTGAGGGCAGAGAGCGGGCAGTACGCGGGGGGGTGAGGGCAGAGAGCGGGCAGTACGCGGGGGTGAGGGCAGAGAGCGGGCAGTACGCAGGGGTGAGGGCAGAGAGCGGGCAGTACGCGGGGGTGTGAGGGCAAAGAGCGGGCAGTACGCGGGGGTGTGAGGGCAGAGAGCGGGCAGTACGCGGGGGGTGAGGGCAGAGAGCGGGCAGTACGCGGGGGTTGAGGGCAGAGAGCGGGCAGTACGCGGGGGGGGTGAGGGCAGAGAGCGGGCAGTACGCGGGGGTGAGGGCAGAGAGCGGGCAGTACGCGGGGGGTGAGGGCAGAGAGCGGGCAGTACGCGGGGGTTGAGGGCAGAGAGCGGGCAGTACGCGGGGGGGTGAGGGCAGAGAGCGGGCAGTACGCGGGGGTGAGGGCAGAGAGCGGGCAGTACGCAGGGGTGAGAGGGCAGAGAGCGGGCAGTACGCGGGGGGGTGAGGGCAGAGAGCGGGCAGTACGCGGGGGGTGAGGGCAGAGAGCGGGCAGTACGCGGGGGGTGAGGGCAGAGAGCGGGCAGTACGCAGGGGTGAGAGGGCAGAGAGCGGGCAGTACGCGGGGGGGTGAGGGCAGAGAGCGGGCAGTACGCGGGGGGTGAGGGCAGAGAGCGGGCAGTAGGCGGGGGGTGAGGGCAGAGAGCGGGCAGTACGGGGGTGTAAGGGCAGAGAGCGGGCAGTACGCGGGGGTGAGGGCAGAGAGTGGGCAGTACGCGGGGGTTGAGGGCAGAGAGCGGGCAGTACGCGGGGGGGTGAGGGCAGAGAGCGGGCAGTACGCGGGGGGTGAGGGCAGAGAGCGGGCAGTACGCAGGGGTGAGAGGGCAGAGAGCGGGCAGTACGCGGGGGGGTGAGGGCAGAGAGCGGGCAGTACGCGGGGGGTGAGGGCAGAGAGCGGGCAGTACGCGGGGGGTGAGGGCAGAGAGCGGGCAGTACGCGGGGGGTGAAGGCAGAGAGCGGGCAGTACACGGGGGTGAGAGGGCAGAGAGCGGGCAGTACGCGGGGGGGTGAGGGCAGAGAGCGGGCAGTACGCGGGGGGGTGAGGGCAGAGAGCGGGCAGTACGCGGGTGAGTGAGGGCAGAGAGCGGGCAGTACGCGGGGGTGAGGGCAGAGAGCGGGCAGTACGCGGGGGGGTGAGGGCAGAGAGCGGGCAGTACGCGGGGGGGTGAGGGCAGAGAGCGGGCAGTACGCGGGGGGTGAAGGCAGAGAGCGGGCAGTACGCGGGGGGTGAGGGCAGAGAGCGGGCAGTACGCGGGGGGGTGAGGGCAGAGAGCGGGCAGTACGCGGGGGGGTGAGGGCAGAGAGCGGGCAGTACGCGGGGTGAGGGCAGAGAGCGGGCAGTACGCGGGGGGGTGAGGGCAGAGAGCGGGCAGTACGCGGGGGGGTGAGGGCAGAGAGCGGGCAGTACGCGGGGGGGTGAAGGCAGAGAGCGGGCAGTACGCGGGGGGTGAGGGCAGAGAGCGGGCAGTACGCGGGGGGGTGAGGGCAGAGAGCGGGCAGTACGCGGGGGTGAGGGCAGAGAGCGGGCAGTACGCGGGGGGTGAGGGCAGAGAGCGGGCAGTACGCAGGGGTGAGAGGGCAGAGAGCGGGCAGTACGCGGGGGGTGAGGGCAGAGAGCGGGCAGTACGCGGGGGGTGAGGGCAGAGAGCGGGCAGTACGCAGGGGTGAGAGGGCAGAGAGCGGGCAGTACGCCGGGGTGTGAGGGCAGAGAGCGGGCAGTACGCGGGGGGGTGAGGGCAGAGAGCGGGCAGTACGCGGGGGTGAGGGCAGAGAGCGGGCAGTACGCGGGGGGTGAGGGCAGAGAGCGGGCAGTACGCGGGGGGGTGAGGGCAGAGAGCGGGCAGTACGCAGGGGTGAGAGGGCAGAGAGCGGGCAGTACGCGGGGGGGTGAGGGCAGAGAGCGGGCAGCACGCGGGGGTGAGAGGGCAGAGAGCGGGCAGTACGCGGGGGGTGAGGGCAGAGAGCGGGCAGTACGCGGGGGGGTGAGGGCAGAGAGCGGGCAGTACGCGGGGGGGTGAGGGCAGAGAGCAGGCAGTACGCGGGGGTGAGGGCAGAGAGCGGGCAGTACGCGGGGGGGTGAGGGCAGAGAGCGGGCAGTACGCGGGGGGGTGAGGGCAGAGAGCGGGCAGTACGCGGGGGGTGAGGGCAGAGAGCGGGCAGTACGCGGGGGGTGAGGGCAGAGAGCGGACAGTACGCGGGGGTGTGAGGGCAGAGAGCGGGTAGTACGCGGGGGGGTGAGGGCAGAGAGCGGGCAGTACGCGGGGGGGTGAGGGCAGAGAGCGGGCAGTACGCGGGGGGGTGAAGGCAGAGAGCGGGCAGTACGCGGGGGGGTGAGGGCAGAGAGCGGGCAGTACGCGGGGGTGAGGGCAGAGTGCGGGCAGTACGCGGGGGGGTGAGGGCAGAGAGCGGGCAGTACGCGGGGGTGAGGGCAGAGAGCGGGCAGTACGCGGGGGGTGAGGGCAGAGAGCGGGCAGTACGCGGGGGGGTGAAGGCAGAGAGCGGGCAGTACGGGGGGGGTGAGGGCAGAGAGCGGGCAGTACGCGGGGGGGTGAAGGCAGAGAGCGGGCAGTACGCGGGGGGGTGAAGGCAGAGAGCGGGCAGTACGGGGGTGTGAGGGCAGAGAGCGGGCAGTACGCGGGGGGGTGAAGGCAGAGTGCGGGCAGTACGCGGGGGGGTGAAGGCAGAGTGCGGGCAGTACGCGGGGGGGTGAGGGCAGAGAGCGCGCAGTACGCGGGGGCGGGCAGAGAGCGGGCAGTACGCGGGGGTGAGGGCAGAGAGCGGGCAGTACGCGGGGGTGTGAGGGCAGAGAGCGGGCAGTACGCGGGGGGGTGAGGGCAGAGAGCGGGCAGTACGCGGGGGTGAGGGCAGAGAGCGGGCAGTACGCGGGGGGGTGAGGGCAGAGAGCGGGCAGTACGCGGGGGGTGAGGGCAGAGAGCGGGCAGTACGCGGGGGGTGAGGGCAGAGAGCGGGCAGTACGCGGGGGTGTGAGGGCAGAGAGCGGGCAGTACGCGGGGGGGTGAAGGCAGAGAGCGGGCAGTACGCGGGGGTGTGAGGGCAGAGAGCGGGCAGTACGCGGGGGTGAGGGCAGAGAGCGGGCTGTACGCGGGGGGGTGAGGGCAGAGAGCGGGCAGTACGCGGGGGGTGAGGGCAGAGAGCGGGCAGTACGCGGGGGGGTGAGGGCAGAGAGCGGGCAGTACGCGGGGGGTGAGGGCAGAGAGCGGGCAGTACGCGGGGGTGTGAGGGCAGAGAGCGGGCAGTACGCGGGGGTGTGAGGGCAGAGAGCGGGCAGTACGCGGGGGCGGGCAGAGAGCGGGCAGTACGCGGGGGGTGAGGGCAGAGAGCGGGCAGTACGCGGGGGGGTGAGGGCAGAGAGCGGGCAGTACGCGGGGGGTGAGGGCAGAGAGCGGGCAGTACGCGGGGGGTGAGGGCAGAGAGCGGGCAGTACGCGGGGGGGTGAAGGCAGAGAGCGGGCAGTACGGGGGGGGTGAGGGCAGAGAGCGGGCAGTACGCGGGGGGTGAGGGCAGAGAGCGGGCAGTACGCGGGGGGTGAGGGCAGAGAGCGGGCAGTACGCGGGGGGTGAGGGCAGAGAGCGGGTAGTACGGGGGGGTGTGAGGGCAGAGAGCGGGCAGTACGCGGGGGGTGAGGGCAGAGAGCGGGCAGTACGCGGGGGGTGAGGGCAGAGTGCGGGCAGTACGCGGGGGGGTGAGGGCAGAGTGCTGGCAGTACGGGGGGTGTGAGGGCAGAGAGCGGGCAGCACGCGGGGGGTGAGGGCAGAGAGCGGGCAGTACGCGGGGGGTGAGGGCAGAGAGCGGGCAGTACGCGGGGGGGTGAGGGCAGAGAGCGGGCAGTACGCGGGGGGGTGAGGGCAGAGAGCGGGCAGTACGCGGGGGGTGAGGGCAGAGAGCGGGCAGTACGGGGGGTGTGAGGGCAGAGAGCGGGCAGTACGCGGGGGGTGAGGGCAGAGAGCGGGCAGTACGCGGGGGGGTGAGGGCAGAGAGCGGGCAGTACGCGGGGGGTGAGGGCAGAGAGCGGGCAGTACGCGGGGGGTGAGGGCAGAGTGCGGGCAGTACGCGGGGGCGGGCAGAGAGCGGGCAGTACGCGGGGGGTGAGGGCAGAGAGCGGGCAGCACGCGGGGGCGGGCAGAGAGCGGGCAGTACGCGGGGGGGTGAGGGCAGAGAGCGGGCAGTACGCGGGGGGGTGAGGGCAGAGAGCGGGCAGTACGCGGGGGTGTGAGGGCAGAGAGCGGGCAGTACGCGGGGGGTGAGGGCAGAGAGCGGGCAGTACGCGGGGGTGAGGGCAGAGAGCGGGCAGTACGCGGGGGGTGAGGGCAGAGAGCGGGCAGTACGCGGGGGGGTGAGGGCAGAGAGCGGGCAGTACGCGGGGGGTGAGGGCAGAGAGCGGGCAGTACGCGGGGGGGTGAAGGCAGAGAGCGGGCAGTACGCGGGGGTGAGGGCAGAGAGCGGGCAGTACGCGGGGGGGTGAGGGCAGAGAGCGGGCAGTACGCGGGGGGGTGAGGGCAGAGAGCGGGCAGTACGCGGGGGGGTGAGGGCAGAGAGCGGACAGTACGCGGGGGGCGAGGGCAGAGAGCGGGCAGTACGCGGGGTCTGAGGGCAGAGAGCGGGCAGTACGCGGGGGGTGTGAGGGCAGAGAGCGGGCAGTACGCGGGGGGTGTGAGGGCAGAGAGCGGGCAGAACGCGGGGTCTGAGGGCAGAGAGCGGGCAGTACGCGGGGGTGAGGGCAGAGAGCGGGCAGAACGCGGGGTCTGAGGGCAGAGAGCGGGCAGTACGCGGGGGGGTGAGGGCACAGAGCGGGCAGTACGCGGGGGTGAGGGCAGAGAGCGGGCAGTACGCGGGGGTGAGGGCAGAGAGCGGGCAGTACGCGGGGGGGTGAGGGCAGAGAGCGGGCAGTACGCGGGGGGTGAGGGCAGAGAGCGGGCAGTACGCGGGGGGGTGAGGGCAGAGAGCGGGCAGTACGCAGGGGGTGAGGGCAGAGAGCGGGCAGTACGCGGGGGTGTGAGGGCAGAGAGCGGGCAGTACGTGGGGGGTGAGGGCAGAGAGCGGGCAGTACGCGGGGGGGTGAAGGCAGAGAGCGGGCAGTACGCGGGGGGGTGAGGGCAGAGAGCGGGCAGTACGCGGGGGCGGGCAGAGAGCGGGCAGTACGGGGGTGTGAGGGCAGAGAGCGGGCAGAACGCGGGGTCTGAGGGCAGAGAGCGGGCAGTACGCGGGGGGGTGAGGGCAGAGAGCGGGCAGTACGCGGGGGTGAGTGAGGGCAGAGAGCGGGCAGTACGCGGGGGTGAGGGCAGAGAGCGGGCAGTACGCGGGGGGGTGAGGGCAGAGAGCGGGCAGTACGCGGGGGTGAGGGCAGAGAGCGGGCCGTACGCGGGGGTGTGAGGGCAGAGAGCGGGCAGTACGCGGGGGGGTGAGGGCAGAGAGCGGGCAGTACGCGGGGTGAGGGCAGAGAGCGGGCAGTACGCGGGGGGGTGAGGGCAGAGAGCGGGCAGTACGCGGGGGGTGAGGGCAGAGAGCAGGCAGTACGCGGGGGGGTGAGGGCAGAGAGCGGGCAGTACGCGGGGGGGTGAGGGCAGAGAGCGGGCAGTACGTGGGGGGGTGAGGGCAGAGAGCGGGCAGTACGTGGGGGGGTGAGGGCAGAGAGCGGGCAGAGAGCAGGCAGTACGCGGGGGTGTGAGGGCAGAGAGCGGGCAGTACGCGGGGGTGTGAGGGCAGAGAGCGGGCAGTACGCGGGGGTGTGAGGGCAGAGAGCGGGCTGTACGCGGGGGGGTGAGAGCAGAGAGCGGGCAGTACGGGGGGTGTGAGGGCAGAGAGCGGGCAGTACGCGGGGGGTGAGGGCAGAGAGCGGGCAGTACGCGGGGGGTGAGGGCAGAGAGCGGGCAGTACGCGGGGGTGTGAGGGCAGAGAGCGGGCTGTACGCGGGGGGGTGAGAGCAGAGAGCGGGCAGTACGGGGGGTGTGAGGGCAGAGAGCGGGCAGTACGCGGGGTGTGAGGGCAGAGAGCGGGCAGTACGCGGGGGGGCGAGGGCAGAGAGCGGGTAGTACGCGGGGGTGAGGGCAGAGAGTGGGCAGTACGCGGGGGGTGAGGGCAGAGAGAGGGCAGTACGCAGGGGTGAGGGCAGAGAGCGGGCAGTACGCAGGGGTGAGGGCAGAGTGCGGGCAGTACGCGGGGGGGTGAGGGCAGAGAGCGGGCAGTACGCGGGGGTGTGAGGACAGAGTGCGGGCAGCACGCGGGGGGGTGAGGGCAGAGAGCGGGCAGTACGCGGGGGGTGAGGGCAGAGAGCGGGTAGTACGCGGGGGTGAGGGCAGAGAGTGGGCAGTACGCGGGGGGTGAGGGCAGAGTGCGGGCAGTACGCGGGGGTGAGGGCAGAGAGCGGGCAGTACGCGGGGGTGTAAGGGCAGAGAGCGGGCAGTACGCGGGGGTGAGGGCAGAGAGCGGGCAGTACGCGGGGGGTGAGGGCAGAGAGCGGGTAGTACGCGGGGGGTGAGGGCAGAAAGCGGGCAGTACGCGGGGGGTGAGGGCAGAGTGCGGGCAGTACGCAGGGGTGAGGGCAGAGAGCGGGCAGTACGCAGGGGTGAGGGCAGAGAGCGGGCAGTACGTGGGGGGGTGTGAGGGCAGAGAGCGGGCAGTACGCGGGGGGGTGAGGGCAGAGTGCGGGCAGTACGCGGGGGTGAGGGCAGAGAGCGGGCAGTACGCGGGGGTGAGGGCAGAGAGCGGGCAGTACGCGGGGGTGTGAGGGCAGAGAGCGGGCAGTACGCGGGGGGGGTGAGGGCAGAGACCGGGTAGTACGCGGGGGGGTGAGGGCAGAGAGCGGGCAGTACGCGGGGGGGTGAGGGCAGAGAGCGGGCAGTACGCGGGGGGTGAGGGCAGAGAGCGGGCAGTACGCGGGGGGTGAGGGCAGAGTGCGGGCAGTACGCAGGGGTGAGGGCAGAGAGCGGGCAGTACGTGGGGGGGTGAGGGCAGAGAGCGGGCAGTACGCGGGGTTGGGGGGTGAGGGCAGAGCGGACAGTTTGCAGTGGGGGTGATGGGAAAAGCGGGCGAGTTAGGACAGAAGCAATAGAAGTGGTGTAGCGGTCAGCGCAAGGTGTTGAACTCAAAAAATAAAAGATAGTGAAATACACAAAATGAATGCATGTATTGGATAGACATAGTTGGTCTTAAGGTCAGAGGGGGGGGGAAGGGGAGAGGGGGGAGGGGGAAGGGGAGAGGGGGGAGGGGGAGGGAGGGTAATGGAAGAGAAAGGGTGGAGAACAGATAATGGTGTTTATAGTGATACTAAAATGATGGAAACAATAAACATATGTTTCAATGACTCACACGGCCTTGTGTGAGACTCTTCCCTCAGAGGAGAAAGGAAGTAGTGGGATATTGCATATATCCTCTAATAATGAGAAATAATCAAGAAGAGAAACTCACACGGCCCTGTGGGAGACCCTTCTCTCAGTGAATGGGGTTAATCTGATAGGAATCAGTCTCGTCTTCCTCTCAATAACTCCCAATGGAGGCAATGCGGGAATGGCTCCTCTCCCAGGTGCCCGTATACCAAGAAACGGGCAAAGCCTGGATTAGTAGCGATAAAGGTTTATTACAGCAAATAAAATGTATAAAAACCGGGGGGGAGGATCTTTCCGGAAGTCCGGCGGCTGGCTCGGTCCCTCCGGCAGGGAACTACGCGTTTCGCAAGTGATGCTTCGTCAGGTTCCCTTCATTGTGTGAGGGACCCAGGCAGCCGCCGGACTTCCGGAAACATCCTCCCCCCCGGTCCCGCTGTCGGACGCGCTGGCGGGAGCTCAACTGGAAGGAAAAGGTCCGCCGGACAGACCCACGGCTGGCATCGGGCTGTTTGTTCATTTTGTGTGAGTGCTACATCGTTTTTACACATTTTATTTGCTGTAATAAACCTTTATCGCTACTAATCCAGGCTTTGCCCGTTTCTTGGTATACGGGCACCTGGGAGAGGAGCCATTCCCGCATTGCCTCCATTGGGAGTTATTGAGAGGAAGACGAGACTGATTCCTATCAGATTAACCCCATTCACTGAGAGAAGGGTCTCACACAAGGCCGTGTGAGTTTCTCTTCTTGATTATTCCTCATTATTAGAGGATATATGCAATATCCCACTACTTCCTTTCTCCTCTGAGGGAAGAGTCTCACACAAGGCCGTGTGAGTCATTGAAACATATGTTTATTGTTTCCATCATTTTAGTATCACTATAAACACCATTATCTGTTCTCCACCCTTTCTCTTCCATTACCCTCCCTCCCCCTCCCCCCTCTCCCCTCCTCTCCCCTTCCCCCCCCCCTCTGACCTTAAGACCAACTATGTCTATCCAATACATGCATTCATTTTGTGTATTTCACCATCTTTTATTTTTTGAGTTCAACACCTTGCGCTGACCGCTACACCACTTCTATTGCCGCTATAAGAAGATCTCTGGCTTCATCTTCTCCTTGGTCCAGCCACAGAAACACAACAAGGGCTAGTATACACTCTTTTTTTTTTGGTTTTACACTAGCCCACAGGCGTTATATTTTTATACGCCATATAAAGTAGGGAGCGCGCCAGATTCACCTTCTGAGTTAGGACAGAGAGCGGGCGGTACCCGGGGTTGTGAGGGCAGAGTGGGCAGTACCCGGGGTTGTGAGGGCAGAGTGGGCAGTACCCGGGGGTTGTGAGGGCAGAGTGGGCAGTACCCGGGGGTGTGAGGGCAGAGTGGGCAGTACCCGGGGGTGTGAGGGCAGAGTGGGCAGTACCCGGGGGTGTGAGGGCAGAGTGGGCAGTACCCTGGGGTGTGAGGGCAGAGTGGGCAGTACCCGGGGGTGTGAGGGCAGAGTGGGCAGTACCCGGGGGTGTGAGGGCAGAGTGGGCAGTACCCGGGGTTGTGAGGGCAGAGTGGGCAGTAACCGGGGGTGTGAGGGAAGAGAGAGCAGCAACCAGGGGTGTGAGGGCAGAGAGTGGTCAGTACCAAGAGGTGTGAAGGAAGAGGACGCCAATACCCGGGGGGGTGTGAGGGCACAGAGGGGGCAGCACCCGGGGGGAGGGAAGAGAGCGGGCAGCACCCAGGGGGCGAGCAGTACCCGCAGGTGGGGGCAGAGAGCGGGCAGCACCGGGGGTGTGAGGGCAGAAAGCGGGGCAGCACCATGGGGGTGTGAGGGCAGAGAGCGGGCAGTAACCTGGGGTGCGAGGGCAGAGAGCAGGCAGCACCGGGGGTGAGGACAGAAAGCGGGCAGCACCCGGGGTTGTGAGGGCAGAGTGGGCAGTACATGGGAGGTCAGTCGGTCACTTACTTGGTGTATCCGTTCAGACAGGCCTTCTGCATGGCGTCAATGGTGTAGCGCAGAAACTCGTGTGCGTCCTCCTGACTTCCGAAGCGGAAGTGACGAGCGATCTCTGTAATAAGATTTAGTGAGTGGGGGGGTTAGTATGTATGTATGTGTGTGTATGTGTGTATGTATGTATGTATGTATGTAAGTGTGTAAGTGTGTAAGTGTGTAAGTGTGTAGGTGTGTGTGTGTGTGTGTGTGTGTGTGTGTGTGTGTGTGTGTGTGTGTGTGTGTGTGTGTGTGTGTGTGTGTAGTGCTTCACAGCAGTTATGCACGTGACAATCATATAAATAACAAATAATACAAATAACACATAATGGGAATAAGTGTTTCAGTCGTAAAAGTAACATTAGGAAAAGGAGTCCCTGCTCCGAAGAGCTTACAATCTAATTGTTAGGTAGGAGAACGTACAGAGACAGTAGGAGGGCGTTTAGGTAAGTGCGTCTACAGGGGGCCAAGCATTATGTATCATGTGTATAGTATTAGCCACAGTGCTATTCATATGCTTCGTTAAGCAAGTGTGTCTTAAGGTGGGTCTTAAAGGTGGATAGAGAGGGTGCTAGTCGGGTACTGAGGGGAAGGGCATTCCAGAGGTGTGGGGCAGTCAGTGAGAAAGGTTTAAGGCAGGAGAGGGCTTTACATACAAAGGGGTAGAGAGAAGACATCCTTGAGCAGAACGCAAGAGTCGGGATGGTGCATAGCGAGAAATTAGGGCTGAGATGTAAGGAGGGGCAGAAGAGTGTAAAGCTTTAAAAGTGAGGAGAAGAATTGAGTGTGAGATGCGGGATTTGATAGGAAGCCAGGAGAGGGATTTCAGCAGGGGAGACGCGGAGACAGATTTAGGAAAAAATAGAGTAGAGTGATTCTGGCAGCAGCGTTAAGGATAGATTGTAGGGGAGACAGGTGAGAGGCAGGAAGGACGGACAGCAGGAGGTTACAGTAGTAGAGACGGGAGAGAATGAGGGCCTGAGTCAGAGTTTTAGCAGTTGAGCAACAGAGGAAAGGGCGTATCTTTGTAATATTGTGGAGAAAAAAAGCAACAGGTTTTAGCTACCTTTTGAATGTGAGGGGCGAATGTGAGAGAGAAGTCAAGTGTGACCCCTAGGCAGCGTGCTTGGGCTACCGGTGAATGATGGTACTTCCAACAGTAATATGGAAGGAGGTAGTAGGGCCAGGTTTGGGAGGAAGTATGAGGAGCTCTGTTTTTGACATGTTAAGTTTAAGTCGGCGGAGGGCCATCCAGGATGATATCGCAGAGAGACATTCAGAAAATTTAGTCTGTACAGCAGGTGTAAGGTCAGGGGTAGAAAGGTAAATGTGTGTGTAGTCAGCATAGAGGTGATATTTAAACCCAAGAGATGTGATTAGGTCACCTAGAAAGAGTGTCTAAAGAGAAAAGAGAAGAGGTCCCAGTACAGAGCCCTGGGGTACCCCCAGAGAGAGATCGACAAAGGAGGTGGTGTTCGCAAAAGAGACACAGAGTACGCTGGGAGAGGTAAGATGAGATCCAGGATAGAGCTTTGTTACGAACACCAAGAGTATGGAGAAGGTGAAGGGGAAGAGGGTGGTCCACGGTGTCAAATGCTGCAGAGAGGTCGAGTAATATGAGCAGAGTGTAATGACCTCTGTCTTTGGCAGCATGGAGGTCATCAGTTATTTTAGTGAGGGCTGTTTCAGTGGAGTGAGCAGTGCAGAAGCCAGATTGTAGAGGGACTAGGAGAGAATAGGTGTTGAGAAAGTGGAGCAAGCGAGAGAATACAAGATGTTCAAGGAGTTTAGAGGTAAAGGGCAGGAGGGAGACAGGTCGATAGTTAGAAAGACAGGTAGGGTCAAGCTTGCTGTTTTTGAGTAATGGTATAATTGTTATATGTTTGAAAAAGGAGGGAAAGGTTCCAGAGCAGAGGGAGGAGTTAAAAATATGTGTGAGCGTAGGGAATATAATAAGGGTTAGTGAGTGTGGGGAGGGGGTGAGTGTGGGGAGGGGGTGAGTGTAGGGAGGGGGTGAGTGTAGGGAGGGGGTGAGTGTAGGGAGGGGGTGAGTGTAGGGAGGGCGTGAGTGTAGGGAGGGCGTGAGTGTAGGCAGGGGGTGAGTGTAGGCAGGGGGTGAGGGTGGGGAGGGGGTGAGGGTGGGGAGGGGGTGAGTGTAGGCAGGGGGTGAGTGTAGGCAGGGGGTGAGTGTAGGCAGGGGGTGAGGGTGGGGATGGGGTGAGGGTGGGGGTGGGGAGGGGGTGAGGGTGGGGAGGGGGTGAGGGTGGGGAGGGGGTGAGGGTGGAACAGTGAGTGGAGCGGGGTGGTGGTTAGTTAGGTGAGGGGGGTGGGTGGTGGTTAGAGAGGTGGGTGGGTGGTGGTTAGAGAGGTGGGTGGGTGGTGGTTAGAGAGGTGGGTGGGTGTTAGCAAGAGTGGGAAGATAGAGAATCCTCCTCAGCATGATACAGCGTCTCCCAGTGACAGTAATGTATACAGAACGTGCAGCATCCCGGTGATATCAGCACAACTCAGTGACACCCGGCTAACCCGCCGGCACCCTACTGTGACCAGGAGAAAGCAACTCCCTCCCTCCTCTACAGCCCCCCTCGCCTAATTCCCCTGTCCTCCCCAGCAGCCCCCCTCTCCTAATTCCCCTCTCCCTCCCCAGCAGCCCCCCCCCCGCCTAATTCCCATCTACCTCCCCAGCAGCCCCCCACTACTAATTCCCCTCTCCCTCCCCAGCAGCCCCCACCGCCTAATTCCCCTCTACCTCCCCAGCAGACCCACTCTCCTAATTCCCCTCCCCAGCAGCCCCCCTCTCCTAATTCCTCTCCCCAGCAGCCCCCCTCTCCTAATTCCTCCTCCCCAGCAGCCCCCCTCTCCTAATTCCCCTCTCCCTCCCCAGCAGCCCCCCTCTCCTAATTCCCCTCTCCCTCCCCAGCAGCCCCCTCGCTCCCTCTACCTCCCCAGCAGCCCCCCTCGCCTAATTCCCCTCTACCTCCCCAGCAGCCCCCCACGACTAATTCCCATCTACCTCCCCAGCATCCCCCTTGCCTAATTCCCCTCTACCTCCCCAGCATCCCCCCTCTCCTAATTCCCCTCTCCCTCCCCAGCAGCCCCCCTCGCCTAATTCCCCTCTACCTCCCCAGCAGCCCCTCTCCTAATACCCCTCTACCTCCCCAGCAGCCCCCCTGCCATAATTCCCCTCTCTCCCTCCCCAGCAGCCCCCTCCCATAATTCCCCTCTCTCCCTCCCCAACAACCCCCCTCTCGTGGGGTCCTTACTCTTCAGCTCTCGGATGAACGAGACGGGTTTGATGGCGTTCCCGCTGTTCGCGAATGCTTGGATAAGGTGGTTCTGCATAATACAGAGCATGCAGAACCCCCCCTGCTGACCTGCAAAGGGGAGGAAAGTGGCAGTTACAGGATGGGAGTGGGGGAGACGCATTCACGTCCTGGATCGTTCCACTCCCCACGCGTTCCACTCCCCACGCGTTCCACTCCCCACGCGTTCCACTCCCCACGCGTTCCACTCCCCACGCGTTCCACTCCTGTAACACTACACACAGACCTTTTCACTGCAAACTAACACACCATGCAAAGCAGCGCACCGCAGCACAATGTGACCTGGGCACCCCCGGCTCTTGCGGACACTTACAGTTGCGGCTGTGCTCCTTGGACAGCAGGTAGTTAGCCAGCGGAGGGGTGTAGGTCAGACACTGCACCGTGGAGTTCAGGAAGCAGGTGTTGCCCAGATTCTGGAGCCCGGCTCCCACCCTGCAAACACGCTCCCACTTCATGGACAGCTTGTCTGCCTGGAACAGAACCTTCTGAGGGGACAGGAAGCCATCGGAGCCACCGGGGGTAAGGTCCCAACCTGAAGCACAGGGGACGCGATTTGAGGAATAAGACACGGCTATTGTGGTGGACACGGTGGCTGGGGCCTCTTTGCAGAAGAGAAACAAGCTGCACATGTCAATCACACGGGCTCCAGGCGAGGCTCCGGCTTCTTTCCCATCATTTCCCCCTCCGCCATCTTTTTATTATCTAAACAAGGGGGTGGGGCGACTCCAGCCCTCAAGGGCCACCAATAGTCCAGCTATTAGGGCTAGCCCTGCTTCAGCACAGGTGGCTCAAATAAAGGATATACTTAAGACCTGACCTGTTGGTGCCCCCTGGCGACTGGAGTTGGGCCACCCCATGACCTACACTAGCCGTCCAATTACTTTCCAACAACTGGATGGACAAAGCGTGCGTGAGAGCGAGAGGACCGGCCAGGGGGAACGGCGGCAGAAGATGTGTCCTGGTGTCTGCAGGGGCTCTCAGGCCCAGATTCACTAAATGGTGGAAAGGCGTAAGGCCCCTTATAGCCTATTCAAATTGTTTTAGGTGAACGGGCTGCAAAGTAGCTCGTGTCTCAGCACCGTTTAGAAACCTGGGCCCGTCGGGCACATTCAATTTGGCGTCGCAACACATACAATGTCTCCCTACATCTGGTGTGATCACCCACGAATGTTAGGATGGAGGAGTATCCAGCACCCCCCCAACATACTCTGCCTCCTGATCTGGGTCCCCTCCAGGATCCTGTGCGGGGCGCCGGAGGGGGATCTGGGGTTCAGCAGCACATATTTGCTTTTCAGGGTCTCCAGCTGGTAGTAGAAACACTTGGTGGCCGGCTGAAACTCGATCTTCTGCAGGAGGATCTTCTTGGCCGAGGAAGCCAGCAGCTTCCCCAGCTCCCCGTCCTCGGAGGAGTCCTTCCGGCCCGGCTTCAGGGCGTCCTTCAGCTTCTCCACAATGGGCATGTTGCATCACTGAGGGAAGAGGGGCAGGAGGTCAGACAGACACACGGGCCCCCTCCCTCCCCCATGGAAGTCCCCTACACGCTTGCTCTCCACATGTCCTGGACGTAAACTCACTTCCTTAACCCTCCTGCTGCTGGAGGAAGCCTGCAAGGCACCGAGGAGCAGCAAAAGTGTGAAGAAAGTCAGCAGACCGCAAACAACCCCCCCCCCCCCCATCTCACTAAACACGTACGGACAGCACCCACTTATCTTGCAAGCACCCACTCTAATCCCGTATAATGGGCAAGGGCTCCGCAATATGCAACCCTAAAACTAGCGCTGCCTTGATCCTACAGGCTAAAATACTGACAAATCACATCACGTGTTAGGTTTTAAGTACACACACAGTATTGCAAAGGTATGTGTGTGTGTGTGTATACATATATATACATATACATATATATGCACACACAAATATATATACGTATGTGTGATGTATACGTGTCTCTCTCGCTTTCTCTATAAACAAACACACATACGGGTGTGTGCTGATAGATAAACACACACATACATATACAGTACACACACCTCTCTGCCTTACAGCGCTTACAGGCTAATCAGTTAGTACCTGATGCCGCTGTATCCCAAGGTCACATGGATCAGGTAGTGGACTAGTCTCCCACGTCAGAGGCCAGTGGCTATAACAATAGTGCCCCTCGGGCTGCTGTCAGGCTCAGTACATGCCTCCCCCACCCCCTCTGCCCCAAAGAGTCTCCGGCTGCTGTGAAATGCCGAGAGGAGGAGTCAGAGAGTCCGTGTCACACACCGAGGCTCGCTCTCCCCAGCAGCTGTGTGTGTGGGACACTGGGACACTTGCTGCAGTGAAGGCATGGCCAGAACTCTGACTGGCAGAGGCACCAGCCAATCACATGCACAATACAGCAGCTGCACTGGTGTCCTCCATTTCTGCAAACAGCCAATAGCAGCAAGTGGGAGGCCGGACTCCGGGCATCACCCAGACACATTGTATCACACAGTGACTCCGGGCATCACCCAGACACATTGTATCACACAGTGACTCCGGGCATCACCCAGACACATTGTATCACACAGTGACTCCGAGCATCGCCCAGACACATTGTATCACACAGTGACTCCGAACATCGCCCAGACACATTGTATCACACAGTGACTCCGAGCATCACCCAGACACATTGTATCACAGAGTGACTCCGGGCATCACCCAGACACATTGTATCACACAGTGACTCCGAGCATCGCCCAGACACATTGTATCACAGAGTGACTCCGGGCATCACCCAGACACATTGTATCACACAGTGACTCCGGGCATCACCCAGACACATTGTATCACGTGACTCCGAGCATCACCCAGACACATTGTATCACACAGCGACTCCGAGCATCACCCAGACATATTGTATCACAGAGTGACTCCGGGCATCACCCAGACACATTGTATCACACAGTGACTCCGGGCATCACCCAGACACATTGTATCACGTGACTCCGGGCATCACCCAGACACATTGTATCACACAGTGACTCCGGGCATCACCCAGGCACATTGTATCACAGAGTGACTCCGGCCATCGCCCAGACACATTGTATCACAGAGTGACTCAGAGCATCACCCAGACACATTGTATCACACAGTGACTCCGAGCATCACCCAGGCACATTGTATCACACAGTGACTCCGGGCATCACCCAGACACATTGTATCACAGTGACTCAGAGCATCACCCAGACACATTGTATCACACAGCGACTCAGAGCATCGCCCAGACACATTGTATCACAGAGTGACTCCGAGCATCGCCCAGACACATTGTATCACAGAGTGACTCCGAGCATCACCCAGACACATTGTATCACACAGCGACTCCGGGCATCGCCCAGACACATTGTATCACACAGTGACTCCGGGCATCACTCAGACACATTGTATCACACAGTGACTCCGAGCATCGCCCAGACACATTGTATCACAGAGTGACTCCGGGCATCACCCAGACACATTGTATCACAGAGTGACTCCGGGCATCACCCAGACACATTGTATCACAGAGTGACTCCGAGCATCACCCAGACACATTGTATCACAGAGTGACTCCGAGCATCACCCAGACACATTGTATCACACAGTGACTCCGGGCATCACCCAGACACATTGTATCACACAGTGACATCGAGCATCACCCAGACACATTGTATCACACAGTGACTCCGAGCATCGCCCAGACACATTGTATCACAGAGTGACTCCGGGCATCACCCACACACATTGTATCACAGTGACTCCGAGCATCACCCAGACACATTGTATCACACAGTGATTTCGAGCATCGCCCAGACACATTGTATCACACAGTGACTCCGAGCATCACCCAGACACATTGTATCACACAGTGACTCCGAGCATCGCCCAGACACATTGTATCACAGTGACACCGAGCATCACCCAGACACATTGTATCACTCAGTGACTCAGAGCATCGCCCAGACACATTGCATCACAGTGACTCCGAGCATCACCCAGACACATTGTATCACACAGTGACTCCGAGCATCACCCAGACACATTGTATCACAGAGTGACTCCGAGCATCACCCAGACACATTGTATCACAGAGTGACTCCGGGCATCACCCAGACACATTGTATCACTCAGTGACTCCGAGCATCACCCAGACACATTGTATCACAGAGTGACTCCGGGCATCGCCCAGACACATTGTATCACACAGTGACTCAGAGCATCGCCCAGACACATTGTATCACACAGTGACTCCGAGCATCACCCAGACACATTGTATCACACAGTGACTCAGAGCATCACCCAGACACATTGTATCACACAGTGACTCCGAGCATCACCCAGACACATTGTATCACACAGTGGCTCCGAGCATCACCCAGACACATTGTATCACACAGTTACTCCGAGCATCACCCAGACACATTGTATCACTCAGTGACTCCGAGCATCACCCAGACACATTGTATCACAGAGTGACTCCGAGCATCGCCCAGACACATTGTATCACTCAGTGACTCCGAGCATCGCCCAGACACATTGTATCCCAGAGTGACTCCGAGCATCACCCAGACACATTGTATCACACAGTGACTCCGGGCATCACCCAGACACATTGTATCACACAGTGACTCCGAGCATCACCCAGACACATTGTATCACACAGTGACTCCGAGCATCGCCCAGACACATTGTATCACACAGTGACTCCGAGCATCGCCCAGACACATTGTATCACACAGTGACTCCGAGCATCACCCAGACACATTGTATCACAGAGTGACTCCGAGCATCACCCAGACACATTGTATCACACAGTGACTCCGAGCATCACCCAGACACATTGTATCACACAGTGACTCCGAGCATCGCCCAGGCACATTGTATCACACAGTGACTCCGAGCATCACCCAGACACATTGTATCACACAGTGACTGCGAGCATCACCCAGACACATTGTATCACACAGTGACTCCGAGCATTACCCAGACACATTGTATCACACAGTGACACCGAGCATCACCCAGACACATTGTATCACACAGTGACTCCGGGCATCACCCAGACACATTGTATCACAGAGTGACTCCGGGCATCACCCGGACACATTGTATCACACAGTGACTCCGAGCATCACCTAGACACATTGTATCACACAGTGACTCCGAGCATCACCCAGACACATTGTATCACACAGTGACTCCGAGCATCACCCAGACACATTGTATCACAGAGTGACTCCGAGCATCACCCAGACACATTGTATCACACAGTGACTCCGAGCATCACCCAGACACATTGTATCACAGAGTACTCCGAGCATCACCCAGACACATTGTATCACACAGTGACTCCGAGCATCGCCCAGACACATTGTATCACACAGTGACTCAGAGCATCACCCAGACACATTGTATCACACAGTGACTCCGAGCATCACCCAGACACATTGTATCACACAGTGACTCCGGGCATCACCCAGACACATTGTATCACACAGTGACTCCGGGCATCACCCAGACACATTGTATCACACAGTGACTCCGGGCATCACCCAGACACATTGTATCACACAGTGACTCCGAGCATCACCCAGACACATTGTATCACACAGTGACTCCGAGCATCGCCCAGACACATTGTATCACACAGTGACTCCGAGCATTACCCAGACACATTGTATCACACAGTGAGTCCGGGCATCACCCAGACACATTGTATCACACAGTGACTCCAAGCATCGCCCAGACACATTGTATCACGTGACTCCGAGCATCGCCCAGGCACATTGTATCACACAGTGACTCCGGGCATCACCCAGGCACATTGTATCACGTGACTCCGAGCATCACCCAGACACATTGTATCACACAGTGACTCCGAGCATCACCCAGACACATTGTATCACACAGTGACTCCGGGCATCACCCAGACACATTGTATCACACAGTGACTCCGAGCATCACCCAGACACATTGTATCACACAGTGACTCCGAGCATCGCCCAGACACATTGTATCACACAGTGACTCCGAGCATTACCCAGACACATTGTATCACACAGTGACTCCGGGCATCACCCAGACACATTGTATCACACAGTGACTCCAAGCATCGCCCAGACACATTGTATCACGTGACTCCGAGCATCGCCCAGGCACATTGTATCACACAGTGACTCCGGGCATCACCCAGGCACATTGTATCACGTGACTCCGAGCATCACCCAGACACATTGTATCACACAGTGACTCCGAGCATCACCCAGACACATTGTATCACGTGACTCCGAGCATCGCCCAGGCACATTGTATCACACAGTGACTCCGGGCATCGCCCAGGCACATTGTATCACACAGTGACTCCGGGCATCGCCCAGGCACATTGTATCACGTGACTCCGAGCATCGCCCAGACACATTGTATCACACAGTGACTCCGAGCATCGCCCAGACACATTGTATCATACAGTGACTCCGGGCATCACCCAGACACATTGTATCACGTGACTCCGGGCATCACCCAGACACATTGTATCACGTGACTCCGGGCAGCGCCCAGACACATTGTATCACAGAGTGACTCCGAGCATCACCCAGACACATTGTATCAAACTGTGACTCCGAGCATCGCCCAGACACATTGTATCACACAGTGACTCCGGGCATCGCCCAGACACATTGTATCACACAGTGACTCCGAGCATCACCCAGACACATTGTATCACACAGTGACTCCGAGCATCGCCCAGACACATTGTATCACAGAGTGACTCCGAGCATCACCCAGACACATTGTATCACACAGTGACTCCGAGCATTGCCCAGACACATTGTATCACACAGTGACTCCGAGCATCGCCCAGACACATTGTATCACATGCTGACTCCGAGCATCACCCAGACACATTGTATCACACAGTGACTCCGAGCATCACCCAGACACATTGTATCACACAGTGACTCCGAGCATCGCCCAGACACATTGTATCACACAGTGACTCCGAGCATCGCCCAGACACATTGTATCACACAGTGACTCCGGGCATCGCCCAGACACATTGTATCACACAGTGACTCCGAGCATCGCCCAGGCACATTGTATCACACAGTGACTCCGAGCATCGCCCAGACACATTGTATCACAGAGTGACTCAGAGCATCACCCAGACACATTGTATCACACTGTGACTCCGAGCATCGCCCAGACACATTGTATCACACAGTGACTCCGGGCATCACCCAGACACATTGTATCACACAGTGACTCCGAGCATCGCCCAGACACATTGTATCACACAGTGACTCTGAGAATCACCCAGACACATTGTATCACAGAGTGACTCCGAGCATCACCCAGACACATTGTATCACAGAGTGACTCCGGGCATCACCCAGACACATTGTATCACACAGTGATTCCGAGCATCGTCCGGACACATTGTATCACACAGCGACTCCGAGCATCATCCAGACACATTGTATCACACAGTGACTCCGAGCATCGCCCAGACACATTGTATCACACAGTGACTCCGAGCATCGTCCGGACACATTGTATTACACAGCGACTCCGAGCATCATCAAGACACATTGTATCACAGAGTGACTCCGAGCATCACCCAGACACATTGTATCACACAGTGACTCCGAGCATCACCCAGACACATTGTATCACACAGTGGCTCCGAGCATCACCCAGACACATTGTATCACACAGTGACTCCGAGCATCACCCAGACACATTGTATCACACAGTGACTCCGAGCATCGTCCGGACACATTGTATCACACTGTGACTCCGGGCATCACCCAGACACATTGTATCACACAGCGACTCCGAGCATCACCCAGACACATTGTATCACACAGTGACTCCGAGAATCGCCCAGACACATTGTATCACACGGTGACTCCGAGCATCACCCAGACACATTGTATCACACAGTGACTCCGAGCATCGCCCAGACACATTGTATCACACAGTGACTCCGAGCATCACCCAGACACATTGTATCACACAGTGACTCCGAGCATCACCCAGACACATTGTATCACAGAGTGACTCCGGGCATCGCCCAGACACATTGTATCACAGAGTGACTCCGGGCATCACCCAGGCACATTGTATCACACAGTGACTCCGGGCATCACCCAGACACATTGTATCACAGTGACTCCGAGCATCACCCAGACACATTGTATCACAGAGTGACTCAGAGCATCACCCAGACACATTGTATCACACTGTGACTCCGAGCATCGCCCAGACACATTGTATCACACAGTGACTCCGGGCATCACCCAGACACATTGTATCACACAGTGACTCCGAGCATCACCCAGACACATTGTATCACACAGCGACTCCGAGCATCACCCAGACACATTGTATCACAGAGTGACTCCGAGCATCACCCAGACACATTGTATCACACAGCGACTCCGAGCATCACCCAGACACATTGTATCACAGAGTGACTCCGTGTCCAATGCAGCTACTTTAGTTACTTAGGTTTTCATTTGTGAGAATATATACACACATACATAAATACATACATACATACATACAACACACACACACACACACACACACACACACAGTATAGGCCTCGCTCAGACAGCCCCTGTTAATCATTAACCTTCCCTCTGCCAGTTTTTGATCCTCACAATTCCTGACATGGGAAACATTTTCTCTGAGACGTTCACATTGCTTTGCCAGCCAAATCTTTATCAGTTATTACATATATCCATTTACAGCACATGTAGCATATACATATCACGCCTGTGATATGTAACAGTACCAACACATCCAGAAATTCAGCGGCAAAGCACACGTATTTGTGACACACACAGCTATCATCACTGTGCCCCCTGTCACACACACACCTAGCTGTGCCCCCCTGTCACACACACACCTAGCTGTGCCCCCTGTCACACACACACACACACACACACACACACACACACACACACACCTAGCTGTGCCCCCTGTCACACACACACACAGCTATCATCACAGTGCCCTCCTGTCACACACACACACACACGTAGCTGTGCCCCCTGTCACTCACACTCACACACAGCTATCTCTCACTGTGCCCCCCTGTCACACACACACACAGCTATCTCTCACTGTGCCCCCCTGTCTCACACACACACACACACACACAGCTATCTCGCACTGTGCCCCCTGTCACACACACACACACACACACACACACACACACACACACACACACAGCTATCTCTCACTGTGCCCCCTGTCTCACACACAAACCTAGCTGTTCCCCCCTGTCACACACACACACACACACAGCTACCTCTCACTGTGCCCCCCTGTCACACACACACAGCTATCTCTCACTGTGCCCCCCTGTCACACACACACAGCTATCTCTCACTGTGCCCCCGTCACACACACACAGCTACCTCTCACTGTGCCCCCCTGTCACACACACACACAGCTACCTCTCACTGTGCCCCCTGTCACACACACACACACAGCTACCTCTCACTGTGCCCCCTGTCACACACACACACACAGCTATCTCTCACTGTGCCCCCGTCACACACACACACACACACAGCTATCTCTCACTGTGCCCCCCTGTCACACACACATACACACACACACACACACACACACACACACACACACACCTATCTCTCACTGTGCCCCCTGTCACACACACACACACAGCTATCTCTCATTGTGCCCCCATGGCTCCTGCCACACACACACAGCTATCTCTCACTGTGCCACTGTGCCCCCCTGTCACACACACACACACACACACACACACACACACACACACACACACACACACACACACACACACACACACACACACGTTACCGTCTCCCCACGCAGCAGCTCTCCCGGGTGCTATTTCCGGGTCCGGTCTCTGCTGAGTCTGCTCCCAGAGCACGTGGTGCGCAGCGGGATCTGGCGCCACCTTGCGAGGACTTCCGGTAAGACACGTGTGCGCCCGTCACACTGTCACCGTGCCCTGGAGTGTCACAAACTGTCACCGTGCCCAGGAGTGTCACAGAGAGGAGAGCAGGAGGGCAGCAGAGAGCAGAGAATGCAGGGGGGAGAGCAGGAGGGCAGCAGAGAGCAGAGAATGCAGGGAGGAGAGCAGGGGGCAGCAGGGAGCAGAGAATGCAGGGAGGAGGGAGCAGAGAGTGTAGGGAGGAGAGCAGGGGGGAGCAGAGAATGCTAGGAGGAGAGCAGGGGGGAGCAGAGAATGCTAGGAGGAGAGCAGGGGGGAGCAGAGAATGCTAGGAGGAGAGCAGGGGGGAGCAGAGAATGCTAGGAGGAGAGCAGGGGGGAGCAGAGAATGCTAGGAGGAGAGCAGGGGGGAGCAGAGAATGCTAGGAGGAGAGCAGGGGGCAGCAGAGAGCAGAGAATGCTAGGAGGAGAGCAGAGAATGTAGGGAGGAGAGCAGGGGGGCAGCAGGGAGCAGAGAATGCAGGGAGGAGAGCAGGGGGCAGCAGAGAGCAGAGAATGCTAGGAGGAGAGCAGAGAATGTAGGGAGGAGAGCAGGGGGGCAGCAGGGAGCAGAGAATGCAGGGAGGAGGGAGCAGAGAGTGTAGGGAGGAGAGCAGGGGGGAGCAGAGAATGCTAGGAGGAGAGCAGGGGGGAGCAGAGAGCAGAGAATGCTAGGATGAGAGCAGAGAATGCAGGGAGGAGAGCAGGGGGGCAGCAGGGAGCAGAGAATGCAGGGAGGAGGGAGCAGAGAGTGTAGGGAGGAGGGAGCAGAGAGTGTAGGGAGGAGAGCAGGGGGGAGCAGAGAGTGTAGGGAGGAGAGCAGGGGGGCAGCAGGGAGCAGAGAATGCTAGGATGAGAGCAGAGAATGCAGGGAGGAGGGAGCAGAGAGTGTAGGGAGGAGGGAGCAGAGAGTGTAGGGAGGAGGGAGCAGAGAGTGTAGGGAGGAGAGCAGGGGGGAGCAGAGAGTGTAGGGAGGAGAGCAGGGGGTAGCAGAGAATGCTAGGAGGAGAGCAGGGGGGAGCAGAGAATGCTAGGAGGAGAGCAGGGGGGTAGCAGAGAATGTTAGGAGGAGAGCAGGGGGATAGCAGAGAATGTAGGGAGGAGAGCAGGGGGGTAGCAGAGAATGTTAGGAGGAGAGCAGGGGGATAGCAGAGAATGTTAGGAGGAGAGCAGCAGAGATCAATGAATGTAGGGAGGAGAGCAGGGGGGCAACAGAGAGCAGAGAATGCAGGGAGGAGAGCAGGGGGCAGCAGAGAGCAGAGAATGTAGGGAGGAGAGTGGGGGGCAGCAGAGAGCAGAGAATGTAGGGGGGAGAGCAGGGGGGCAGGGGGCAGGGGAGAGAGCAGGGGGGCAGCAGAGAGCAGAGAATGCAGGGGGGAGAGCAGGGGGCAGCAGAGAGCAGAGAATGTAGGGAGGAGGGCAGGGGGGCAGCAGAGAGCGGAGAGCAGGGGGGCAGCAGAGAATGCAGGGGGGAGAGCAGGGGGCAGCAGAGAGCAGAGAATGTAGGGAGGAGAGCAGGGGGCAGCAGAGAGCAGAGAATGTAGGGAGGAGAGCAGGGGGCAGCAGAGAATGTAGGGAGGAGAGCAGGGGGGCAGCGGAGAGCAGGGGGCAGCAGAGAGCAGAGAATGCAGGGGGGAGAGCAGGGGGCAGCAGAGAGCAGAGAATGCAGGGGGGAGAGCAGGGGGCAGCAGAGAGCGGAGAGCAGGGGGGCAGCAGAGAATGCAGGGGGGAGAGCAGGGGGCAGCAGAGAGCAGAGAATGTAGGGAGGAGAGCAGGGGGCAGCAGAGAGCAGAGAATGTAGGGAGGAGAGCAGGGGGCAGCAGAGAATGTAGGGAGGAGAGCAGGGGGGCAGCAGAGAGCGGAGAGCAGGGGGCAGCAGAGAGCAGAGAATGCAGGGGGGAGAGCAGGGGGCAGCAGAGAGCAGAGAATGTAGGGAGGAGAGCAGGGGGCAGCAGAGAGCAGAGAATGTAGGGAGGAGAGCAGGGGGGCAGCAGAGAGCAGAGAATGTAGGGAGGAGAGCAGGGGGGCAGCAGAGAGCAGAGAATGTAAGGAGGAGAGCAGGGGGCAGCAGAGAGCAGAGAATGCAGGGGGGAGAGCAGGGGGGCAGCAGAGAGCAGAGAATGTAGGGGGGGAGCAGGGGGCAGCAGAGAGCAGAGAATGTAGGGAGGAGAGCAGGGGGGCAGCAGAGAGCAGAGAATGCAGGGGGGAGAGCAGGGGGCAGCAGAGAGCAGAGAATGCAGGGAGGAGAGCAGGGGGCAGCAGAGAGCAGAGAATGCAGGGAGGAGAGCAGGGGGGCAGCAGAGAGCAGAGAATGCAGGGGGAGAGCAGGGGGCAGCAGAGAGCAGAGAATGCAGGGGGGAGAGCAGGGTGGCAGCAGAGAGCAGAGAATGCAGGGAGGAGAGCAGGGGGAGAGCAGGGGGGCAGCAGAGAGCAGATAATGCAGGGGGGAGAGCAGGGGAGCAGCAGAGAGCAGAGAATGCAGGGGGGAGAGCAGGGTGGCAGCAGAGAGCAGAGAATGTAGGGGGAGAGCAGGGGGCAGCAGAGAGCAGAGAATGTAGGGAGGAGAGCAGGGGGCAGCAGAGAGCAGAGAATGCAGGGAGGAGAGCAGGGGGCAGCAGAGAGCAGAGAATGCAGGGAGGAGAGCAGGGGGAGAGCAGGGGGGCAGCAGAGAGCAGAGAATGCAGGGAGGAGAGCAGGGGGGCAGCAGAGAGCAGAGAATGCAGGGGGGAGAGCAGGGGGCAGCAGAGAGCAGAGAATGCAGGGAGGAGAGCAGGGAGGAGAGCAGGGGGGCTGCAGAGAGCAGAGAATGCAGGGAGGAGAGCAGGGGGGCAGCAGAGAGCAGAGAATGCAGGGAGGAGAGCAGGGGGGCAGCAGAGAGCAGAGAATGCAGGGGGGAGAGCAGGGGGCAGCAGAGAGCAGAGAATGCAGGGGGGAGAGCAGGGGGCAGCAGAGAGCAGAGAATGTAGGGGGGAGCAGGGGGCAGCAGAGAGCAGAGAATGTAGGGGGGAGAGCAGGGTGGCAGCAGAGAGCATAATACTGGCAGTTCGACTATTAAGTCCATGGACAAGTGTGTCCATGGACGGTCCGGGATGGGACGTGGTCGAAGGAGTCCTGGTGGTTTATTCCGGGGAGTCTTATTCCGAGCACACGTCGGGCACGCAGCAACCAATTCTTTCATGTCCTTTTCCATACCGGGCCACCAAAACGCCCGCTCCACGAGATCCGTGGTCCTTCTAGTACCTGGATGCCCCGAAAGCTTAGCAGAGTGACCCCCATTCAAGAACCTTCTTCCGATGAGTCGGCGGGGTAAACAGATCGACCATCAGGAAGTACGAGATCCTCCGGAAAGTGAGATCGCTTTTGTCCAATGTCTTTTCAAAGCCTCAGACGCGGCGGCGGCGGCAGAAAGTATACATTTGGGGGGAAGAATAGGTTTCTGCTGGTCCTCGGTTTTGTCGTCTACCAGGAACTGGCGGGAGAGAGCATCGGCTTTGGGATTTTTCGCACCCGGAAGAAAAGAGATAATAAAATTGAATCGTGGAAAGAAAAGTGACCCCGTGGCTTGACGGCCCCCGAAGCGTTGACCGCCCTCGATCTAGAGCAAATTCTCGTGGTCGGTGGGAATAGCGACGGGGTTCTCCGCACCCAACAACAGATGTCTCCACTCCTCCAGAGAACATTTTTGCTGCTGGCTTGAGGGTTTTTCCTCTGAGAGTGTAAGGAATCGGGGTACACGTCCCTTGCGGCTTGTTCCCTCCTTACCTGCTGCTGCTGCCGCCGCAGCCACTGTTCCTGCCCATGCGCGCTCCTCCGCTCTCAGAGCGCGCGCGCACCCGCAGCTCTTCTAGCTGCCGCGCGGGACCTGGTCCCACCTCCCGCGTCGCTCGTGCGACGATCCCCAGCTGCGTGGCAAGTCTCTCTTCCCTGCCTTGTTGCCTGCAGCCTATCCCAGCTGCGCTGGGGCCGCGCCTCCGCTCCGCCCCCTGTCCCCATTGGCCTGTCCTGCCTTTAAATACTTCCTCCCATGCTTTGCTCAGCATAACCCTATGTAGCCTCGCGAAGCTCACTTCGTTTGTGCAGTGCTCTCTCCTTTGCAGTTAACCTCTTGTGTACCGACTCGGCTTGTTTGTGGACCCTTCTGGGTTTTGGACCTTGGCATACCCTCGACTACGGCGATCTCTCCTACCCTTGAACACGGCACACGGACTCGGGCCACGCTGCTCTCTCCAATCCCAGATCACGGCTTACGGACCCCTACTATCCTGTCTTCTCCAATCCAAGAACCCGGCAAGTATACCGCATCTCGTACACTCTCCAACCCAGACCCGGCTACGCTAAACTATCCGCCTTCCAGGCACGCCTCCGCTGCTGCGGGTGTTATACCGTCCCACCTCAGTGCCGGGGTCTTGTCTTGTTTGTGGGCAGCGCGAGCGTTGCAGAGAGAGAATAGCACCGGCTCCGACGTCCGACGCATCTACTTCCAAGGTCCGACGCATCTACTTCCAAGGTGAATGGTAGCTTGGGATCCGGATGGATAAGGATGGCTGCAGAAACGAAGGCGGTCTTCAGGTGATCAAAAGCTTGTATAATGCACTATGTATGTGAGAATGTATTCCAAGCGCAATCCCCAAGTCTAGTTGAGCAGGCAGTATGAGGTAAAGTGTTTTGTGATCTATGTGTAAGCACTGTGATGTAATTTGGGAGTCAGCCCTGTAAAGTGTTAATTGGATTATGTGACTGTATGTGCTAATTTCTAAGATAGCAGACTTGTAATGGGATGTGTATGTGAGCTACATTTGTATGGAGAGGACTCTGGTTTAATCAGCTGAGGTTCCTGCAGATAAATGTGTATTGAGACAATGGTTGGGAGCATGGAGGTGTTACAGACCTTTGATGAGGGAGAAATAGTGAACCATCAGGGATGGGGATGGGCTCTTAGCACGCCCTCTGGCTGTTGTGGCACCAACCTAATTCACGCTCTGATTGTCCAGCATACCCCTCCCATGTAATGGATAGCCACAGAGGGCTATATAAGGGGTGTTGCTGATCAGAGAAACAGATCTACCTTCAGAGAGCATCTGAGAGACTGAGAGACACTCTGGGAACGAGCGTGGAGATTCCCTCAGAGGACTATCTGAGACATACTCTGGGAAGGAGTTTGGATCTTTACAGTGACCAGCTGGAGATACATGTCAGGGGCTCTGCTGTGTGCAGCCCTCCTATATCCTGGACGATGAAAGGGAAGGGGAGGGTTAATTCCCACTTGTGATGCTAACCAGGAGTAGGCAATGTTTGATCATGATATAAAAATATAAACATCTTCATAGCATAGGACAGTTCATAAGACTCAGGATTCCAGATAGTCCAATGTTAAACACACTCCCATAGATTATGCCACTAGCCATATAGGTAAGTCTTATGTGGTGGTCTAGGTAACCGTGTGTGGGACTGATCACATAAATGAAGTAAATGGATTACTCACTGCTGACCTTGGGGATATCCTGGTCCTGTCCTGCGTGCTCCTACCAAGGAACAATTGAAGAGCGTGGGATACCACGGGAAACGCGTGGGATACCACGGGAAACGCGTCAGAGTGTTCTTTTTGGCTGTTACCATGCCCTAAAATAAATTTTTGCACCTAGGATATTTTGTGGTTTGCAGTTTGTGGTTTCCAATCTTCAGCAGCAGCAGCAGCAGCAAATGCACCGCCGTTTTTCCCCCTGTACTGTCTTCAATATATCCTGGACGAGAAGCGGACAGGGCAAGCCTTCTTGAAGCAGGCCCCTGCACCTAGCGAGGCTAGAGTCTGCTCCCCAGGCCCCTGCACCTAGCGAGGCTAGAGTCTGTTCCCCAGGCCCCTGCACCTAGCGAGGCTAGAGTCTACTCCCCAGGCCCCTACACCTAGCGAGGCTAGAGTCTACTCCCCAGGCCCCTACACCTAGCGAGGCTAGAGTCTACTCCCCAGGCCCCTACACCTAGCGAGGCTAGAGTCTACTCCCCAGGCCCCTGCACCTAGCGAGGCTAGAGTCTGCTTCCCAGGCCCCTGCACCTAGCGAGGCTAGAGTCTACTCCCCAGGCCCCTGCACCCAGCAAGGCTAGAGTTTGCTCCCTAGGCCCCTGCACTCAGCAAGGCTAGAGTCGGCTCCCCAGGCCCCTGCACCTAGCGAGGCTAGAGTCTACTCCCCAGGCCCCTGCACCTAGCGGGGCTAGATTCTACTCCCCAGGCCCCTGCACCTAGCGAGGCTAGAGTCTACTCCCCAGGCCCCAGCACCTAGCGAGGCTAGAGTCTGTTCCCCAGGCCCCTGCACCTAGCGAGGCTAGAGTCTGCTCCCCAGGCCCCTGCACCTAGCGAGGCTAGAGTCTACTCCCCAGGCCCCTGCACCTAGCGAGGCTAGAGACTACTCCCCAGGCCCCTGCACCTAGCGAGGCTAGAGTCTACTCCCCAGGCCCCTGCACCTAGCGAGGCTAGAGACTACTCCCCAGGCCCCTGCACCTAGCGAGGCTAGAGTCTACTCCCCAGGCCCCTGCACCTAGCGAGACTAGAGTCTACTCCCCAGGCCCCCAGTTGGTATTGTATCTTGTTTTGTCTGCTGGCTGCCAGAATAAACCCCATTTTATTCAACACCTTTGTCCTGTCTGGTGCTGGCGATCCCGGTGGGTTCGGTGCTAAAGTACTGGTCTCCCGTGACAATGTGCACAATACAACCCACACAATAAGTAAATAGCTAAATTGCCAATCGATCCGTTCTCCTGTGATCGATCGGCAAAGATTCAGCTCGGGGGTTCACTAAATGGCTGTCAGTGCAGCAGAAGAGGACCAAAGATGCAAAGTTCTGTGGGGAAGATCATGTGACCGGGCAGTCACTAGATACAATTGGTGCACTGCTAGAGAGAGGGCAGGGCTCCAAAAGGGGCGTACCAGAGCCTGTTTCAGAAGATCAAGGGGATGTGACTTTGTAAATGGTTGCTATAGAAACAAAAAAATTCTAGTTACATTATAATACATTAAATATGTAATTCAGAGTTGTTTAAAAAAAAGAAATGCTACAATTATCAGTAAGAACTGATTTATTTAAAAAATAAAAAGTGTAGGATATTGCTGGGTCTGCAGCTTTAAGCCCCTTCTCTTCCACTGCAGAGCAATGCAACATGGGAAGCAATGCGTGGGATAATCCGTGGCCTCACCCAGCTCACACAGAAACACTGAGCCCAGACAGGTAACGTTGGAAGATAATACTGTTTAATGGCATCGATGAAATGTTCACATCAGAGCATCGGAACGTGGTGCAAAGCGCAGAGCATGGTGCAAAGCGCACGGCATGGGAACGTGGTGCAAAGCGCAGAGCATCGGAACGTGGTGCAAAGCACAGAGCATGGGAACGTGGTGCAAAGCGCAGAGCATGGGAACGTGGTGCAAAGCGCAGGGCATCGGAAAGTGGTGCAAAGCGCAGAGCATCGGAACATGGTGCAAAGCGCAGGGCATCGGAACGTGGTGCAAAGCGCAGAGCATCGGAACGTGGTGCAAAGCGCAGGGCATCGGAACGTGGTGCAAAGAGCAGGGCATCGGAAAGTGGTGCAAAGCGCACGGCATGGGAACGTGGTGCAAAGCGCGGAGCATGGGAACGTGGTGCAAAGCGCAGGGCATCGGAATGTGGTGCAAAGCGCAGGGCATCGGAAAGTGGTGCAAAGAGCAGGGCATCGGAAAGTGGTGCAAAGCGCAGAGCATGGGAACGTGGTGCAAAGCGCAGAGCATGGGAACGTGGTGCAAAGCGCAGAGCATCGGAAAGTGGTGCAAAGCGCAGAGCATGGGAACGTGGTGCAAAGCGCAGAGCATGGGAACGTGGTGCAAAGAGCAGGGCATCGGAACGTGGTGCAAAGCGCAGGGCATCGGAATGTGGTGCAAAGAGCAGAGCATCGGAATGTGGTGCAAAGCGCAGAGCATCGGAACGTGGTGCAAAGCGCAGAGCATCGGAACGTGGTGCAAAGCGCAGAGCATGGGAACGTGGTGCAAAGAGCAGGGCATCGGAACGTGGTGCAAAGAGCAGGGCATCGGAACGTGGTGCAAAGCGCAGAGCATCTGAACGTGGTGCAAAGCGCAGAGCATCGGAACGTGGTGCAAAGCGCAGAGCATCGGAATGTGGTGCAAAGCGCAGAGCATCGGAATGTGGTGCAAAGCGCAGAGCATCGGAATGTGGTGCAAAGCGCAGAGCATCGGAACGTGGGGCAAAACCTCTCGTCTGCTCAGCAAAGAAACACAAACAACTACGCTTTAAATTAATATTGGCAGCAGAAAAATACACATTTCTCTTTATATTTACCAAGCAAGGACTCTACTGTGAATTCATATTATATCTTACAGTATACATGTTTGCACAGAAAGAAAGTTGGGGGGGGGGGGGGTTATGGGGGTGACAGAAACCAGAAAGCCATCGCAGGGATAAAGTGAAACGCCAATTTGTCATGTGATATAAATATAATGTAACAACTTGTATCCAGCAGGTTACAATTCATTGCTGGGGATGCGTCACTAGGTGTGCTCGACCAGCACTGACGGGGTTACAGAGTCCCACATGCTATGCAGTGTATCAGGCATAAGGAGCCTTGTGTCCTGTGCTCAGGAGCAGGGTGCTGTGTGTGTGTGTGTGTGTGTGTGTGTGTGTGTGTCCTGTGCTCTCAGGAGCAGGGTGCTGTGTGTGTCCTGTGCTCTCAGGAGCAGGGTGCTGTGTGTGTGTGTGTGTGTGTTCTGTGCTCAGGAGCAGGGTGCTGTGTGTGTGTGTCCTGTGCTCAGGAGCAGGGTGCTGTGTGTGTGTCCTGTGCTCAGGAGCAGGGTGCTGCGTGTGTGTGTGTCCTGTGCTCTCAGGGGCAGGGTGCTGTGTGTGTGTGTGTGTCCTGTGCTCTCAGGGGCAGGGTGGTGTGTGTGTGTGTGTGTCCTGTGCTCTCCGGAGCAGGGTGCTGTGTGTGTGTCCTGTGCTCAGGAGCAGGGTGCTGTGTGTCCTGTGCTCAGGAGCAGGGTGCTGTGTGTGTGTATGTGTGTGTCCTGTGCTCTCAGGAGCAGGGTGCTGTGTGTATGTCCTGTGCTCAGGAGCAGGGTGCTGTGTGTGTGTGTGTTCTGTGCTCAGGAGCAGGGTGCTGTGTGTGTGTGTGTGTGTGTCCTGTGCTCTCAGGAGCACGGTGTGTGTGTATGTGTGTGTCCTGTGCTCTCAGGAGCAGGGTGCTGTGTGTGTGTGTGTGTGTCCTGTGCTCTCAGGGGCAGGGTGCTGTGTGTCCTGTACTCTCAGGAGCAGGGTGCTGTGTGTGTGTGTATGTGTGTGTGTGTCCTGTGCTCTCAGGAGCAGGGTGCTGTGTGTGTGTGTGTGTCCTGTGCTCTCAGGAGCAGGGTGCTGTGTGTGTGTGTGTCCTGTGCTCTCAGGAGCAGGGTGCTGTGTGTGTGTGTGTGTGTGTGTCCTGTGCTCTCAGGAGCAGGGTGCTGTGTGTGTGTGTGTGTCTTGTGCTCTCAGGAACAGGGTGCTCTGTGTGTCCTGTCCTCTCAGGAGCAGGGTGCTGTGTGTGTGTGTCCTATCCTCTCAGGAGCAGGGTGCTGTGTGTGTGTCTCCTGTCCTCTCAGGAGCAGGGTGCTGTGTGTGTCCTGTGCTCTCAGGAGCAGGGTGCTGTGTGTGTGTGTGTCCTGTCCTCTCAGGAACAGCGTGCTGTGTGTGTCTCCTGTGCTCTCAGGAGCAGGGTGCTGTGTGTGTGTCCTGTCCTCTCAGGAACAGGGTGCTGTGTGTGTCTCCTGTGCTCTCAGGAGCAGGCTGCTGTGTGTGTGTCCTGTCCTCTCAGGAACAGCGTGCTGTGTGTGTCTCCTGTGCTCTCAGGAACAGGGTGCTGTGTGTGTCTCCTGTGCTCTCAGGAGCAGGGTGCGGTGTGTGTCTCCTGTGCTCTCAGGAGCAGGGTGCTGTGTGTGTGTCCTGTGCTCCCAGGAGCAGGGTGCTGTGTGTGTGTTGCTGTGTTCCTACACCCAGGTCCTATATGAACGTGTTGAATTGGGGGAAGCTCACAGGTTGGCGACCTGGCTCCATGCCACGTTGCACAGATCTGCACAGAGTAACGTTGCGCGCACATTCTGGGTGATCTGCACAGAGTAACGCTGCGCGCACATTCTGGGTGATCTGCACAGAGTAACGTTGCGCGCACATTCTGGGTGATCTGCACAGAGTAACGCTGCGCGCACATTCTGGGTGATCTGCACAGAGTAACGTTGCGTGCACATTCTGGGTGATCTGCACAGAGTAACGTTGCGCGCACATTCTGGGTGATCTGCACAGAGTAACGTTGCGCGCACATTCTGGGTGTGCTTCGGCCTCGCTCCTATCGCCTCAATTCTGCAATTTGTAGTCCGGCTTTTCTAAACATGAAGAAAACGACGACAAATATCAGAATGAAGGCGAAAGTCAGAACCGGGGCTGGGAGAATCTGCCCAAACATATTGTGCATTAGGTGAAAGGCAGAGGCTGGGTAACGGGGGCTACATACAGGAGCACTCCTTAATCTCATCCCCTGACTAATCAGTGTGTGTGGAATCACCCTAATTACAGTGGATACCCCCGGGAGCGTGGACGGCCCAGACTTCTCCAGCACTCAACGGGGGTTCAGAAAATCAGGCTACGAAAGCAACAGAATCCTATATTTTGGGAAAAGGGGGGGGGGTGGATCGGGGTTCAGAGAGGACCCCCCTCAGTGAAAGAGGGGTCTGTAGACCAGCTACACAGAATAAAGGGGTGTGACCTCCCTGGGACCTTGTGCGCTCTGAACACAGTGTTTGAGGGGGGTGGGAGTGGGGGGGGGGGGGGCGGCCTAGTACCCCCATTCTGATTCCATTTAATCCCTTAAATGCTGCAGTCTCCTCAGCACCCAAGGGGTTAAGCTGACCATCCAGCCGGGCCCTTCCATCTGGTCACAAGGTTGTTTGCAGGACGTTGGAACTGGACCACCCACGGCGCCCGCTTCCTCTCCTCTGGGGCCTGGACCCTCGGGGGGGTTTCGGGTAGGGCGCAGGGTGGTGGGGTGACGGGTGGGGGGCGGGGGGGGAGGTTTACGGGTCCTCAATGTCGAGGAACTCCTGCTTGGGGGGCGCGGTCCCCCCGGTACCAGGAACAGGAGCCGTCGCTGCGCTTGATGCAGGCGTAGTGCTTCGCCTGGCGCCCGTTGATGCTCTTTTCGGTGATCCAGTCCGTCCAGAGGCACTCGTCCTGGGACGTGACGAGGCAGGGGATGGAGGGGCACCGGGAGATCTGGGGGGGGGCGAGACAAAGTGTTACAGAGTATCACGTAAACATCCTTCAGGCTGCACAGGGGGTACCAATGATTGCCTAATGCTACCAAATACTCCGGGTTACCCCGGGCAGTCGTGGTCTGCACAGGGCGGTGTGAGTACCAATAGGTAAAGAAAGACTGTGGCATGTGAGGGTTTGTAGACCAGCTCTGGCACTCACTGGTGGCTGGTTTATGGCAATGATCACCGGAGAGAAGACGCCGGTGCCCTCACATCTGTATCTCAGGCCTCCGCGGTGCTGGTGAAGGGCCCTCCCGGGAGCCGAACCCTGACAGCGCCAGAGGGATGCACACAATCGCACACAATCGCACACAATCGCACACTGGTTACAGTGTCGGCACCGGCGATCTGTGTTGTTGCTGTTACTCAAACAAGAGCTCAGCTTCTCCTAAACCGGCTCTGTGCAGTGTGGGGGGGGGGGGGGGGTCTGTGCGGTGCGGGGGGGTGGTGGGGTCTGTGCGGTGCGGGGGGGGCTCTGTGCGGTGCGGGGGGGTGGTGGGGTCTGTGCGGTGCGGTGGGGGGGGGGTGTGGGCTCTGTGCAGCACGGTGCGAGGGGGGTGGGGGGGCTCTGTGCAGCGCTGCGGGGGGGGGGGGGGGCTCTGTGCTCAGCACTGCGGGGGGGGGAGGTCTGTGCCCAGCGCTGCGGGGGGCTCTTTGCCCAGCACTGCGGGGGGGGGGGCTCTGTGCTCAGCGCTGCGGGAGGGGGGGGTCTGTGCCCAGCGCTATGGGGGGGGGAGCTCTGTGCCCAGTGCTTTCTCTGTGACCAGCGCTGCGGGGGGGCTCTGCCCAGCGCTGCGGAGGGGGGGGCTCTGTGTCCAGCGCTGCGAGGGGGGGCCCGGTGCCCAACGCTGCGGGGGGCTCTATACCCAGCACTATGGGGGTGGACTCTGTGCCCAGTGCTGCGGGGGGGGGGGGGGCTCTGTGCTCAGCGCTGCAGGTGGGGGGGGGGGGGCTCTGTACAGCACTGCGGGGGCTCTGAGGGTTATTACAACATCCCACTTCACAGGCACCAATGTTTTCAGGTGGTGACCCACTACGGACTGTGGCATCAGAATCACAGGGAGACAAGGTCAGAGGGTGCGGTATCCCCCATATACCCCCACCCCTCCCCGCTACCCCCCCCCATATAACCCCACCCCTCCCCGCTACCCCCCTCCCCATATACCCCCACCCCTCCCCTGAACCCCCCCCATATACCCCCACCCCTCCCCGCTACCCCCCCATATACCCCCACCCCTCCCCTGAACCCCCCCCCCCATATACCCCCACCCCTCGCCGGTACCCCCCTCCCCTGAACCCCCCCTCCCCTGTATTCCCCCCGCTCACCTTGCACTCACAACCCATCTCATATCGCTGGTTCAGACTCTTCTTCTGCGTGGGGCTCAGCGAGTCCCAGGGGATAATGAAGTCACACAGAGTAATGTGCATCTTCCCATTACCCTCCGCCTTCCCTGGGGGGCAGGACAGAGGGTCAGAGGAGCTCATGGAGTAGCAGGGGTTAAAAAGGGCTATGCAGAGTTAGCAGGGCAGCATGCAGCCACCCCATGGGTGCAAGTCCCCCTCCTACCTGCAATCAGATACTCCTTCTTGCTGGCTGTCTCCAGCGTCACCCCGCACACAGCGGAGGACGGAGCCGTGAAGATAAACTCAATGTCTTTCTCAGGTCCCTTAAACATCTGCAGGGACAGGAAGGAGGGGGCAGGACGTAGGGATCAGGGACACAGAGAACCGCAGGGGACAGAGACAGGAGAGGGGGCAGAGACAGGAAGGAGGGGGCAGGACGTAGGGATCAGGGACACAGAGAACCGCAGGAGACAGAGACAGGAGAGGGGGCAGGACGTAGGGATCAGGGACACAGAGAACCACAGGGGACAGAGACAGGAGAGGGAGCAGGACGTAGGGATCAGGGACACAGAGAACCGCAGGGGACAGAGACAGGAGAGGGGGCAGGACGTAGGGATCAGGGACACAGAGAACCGCAGGAGACAGAGACAGGAGAGGGGGCAGGACGTAGGGATCAGGGACACAGAGAACCACAGGGGACAGAGACAGGAGAGGGAGCAGGACGTAGGGATCAGGGACACAGAGAACCGCAGGGGACAGAGACAGGAGAGGGGGCAGGACGTAGGGATCAGGGACACAGAGAACCACAGGAGACAGAGACAGGAGAGGGGGCAGGACGTAGGGATCAGGGACACAGAGAACCACAGGGGACAGAGACAGGAGAGGGAGCAGGACGTAGGGATCAGGAACACAGAGAACCGCAGGGGACAGAGACAGGAGAGGGGGCAGGACGTAGGGATCAGGGACACAGAGAACCGCAGGGGACAGAGACAGGAGAGGGGGCAGGACGTAGGGATCAGGGACACAGAGAACCACAGGGGACAGAGACAGGAGAGGGGGCAGGACGTAGGGATCAGGGACACAGAGAACCGCAGGGGACAGAGACAGGAGAGAGGGCAGGACGTAGGGATCAGGGACACAGAGAACCACAGGGGACAGAGACAGGAGAGGGGGCAGGACGTAGGGATCAGGAACACAGGGGACAGAGACAGGAGAGAGGGCAGGACGTAGGGATCAGGGACACAGAGAACCACAGGGGACAGAGACAGGAGAGGGGACAGGACGTAGGGATCAGGAACACAGAGAACCGCAGGGGACAGAACGTAGGGATCAGGAACACAGGGAACCGCAGGGGACAGAGACAGGAGAGAGGGCAGGACGTAGGGATCAGGGACACAGAGAACCGCAGGGGACAGAGACAGGAGAGAGGACAGAGACAGGAGAGGGGACAGGACGTAGGGATCAGGAACACAGAGAACCGCAGGGGACAGAACGTAGGGATCAGGAACACAGGGAACCGCAGGGGACAGAGACAGGAGAGAGGGCAGGACGTAGGGATCAGGGACACAGAGAACCACAGGGGACAGAGACAGGAGAGAGGACAGGACGTAGGGATCAGGGACACAGAGAACCACAGGGGACAGAGACAGGAGAGAGGACAGGACGTAGGGATCAGGGACACAGAGAACCGCAGGGGACAGAGACAGGAGAGGGGGCAGGACGTAGGGATCAGGGACACAGAGAACCACAGGGGACAGAGACAGGAGAGAGGGCAGGACGTAGGGATCAGGGACACAGAGAACCGCAGGGGACAGAGACAGGAGAGGGGGCAGGACGTAGGGATCAGGGACACAGAGAACCACAGGGGACAGAGACAGGAGAGAGGGCAGGACGTAGGGATCAGGGACACAGAGAACCACAGGGGACAGAGACAGGAGAGAGGGCAGGACGTAGGGATCAGGGACACAGAGAACCACAGGGGACAGAGACAGGAGAGAGGGCAGGACGTAGGGATCAGGGACACAGAGAACCGCAGGGGACAGAGACAGGAGAGGGGACACACACAATATGACACACAGGTGACACCCTGTTTTTCTCCCTACCTTGATCTGTTTGATCTCGTACTGGATCCTTTTGATGGGATTTCCATAAACATCGTTCCCACTATCCACCTCTTTCCTGCTGATGGCCTTGGCTCGGATTACTGCATAGAGAGCAGAGCGGGATATATTAATATGGTGGCCCTTACTGGTAGACAGACGCCATGGCTCGGATTACTGCATAGAGAGCAGAGCGGGATATATTAATATGGTGGCTCGTTACTGGTAGACAGACGCCATGGCTCGGGCGCAGTCCACAATGGGATTATAGCCATGGTGACAGACCCGATATTGTTTGGTGCAGAACTTCTCATCACTACTGACCGGGACATACGCTCCCCGGCTGCACTGCCATGGGAGAGATACACACGGAGAGATACACACACACACGGAGAGATACACACACACACACGGAGAGATACACACACACGGAGAGATACTCACACACACGGAGAGATACACACACATGGAGAGATACACACACACAGAGATACATACACAGAGAGATACACGGAGAGATACACACACACAGAGATACACACAGAGAGATACACACACATGGAGAGATACACACACACAGAGATACATACACAGAGAGATACACACAGAGAGATACACGGAGAGATACACACACACACACAGAGATACACAGAGAGATACACACACACACGGAGAGATACACACACACGGAGAGATACACACACACACAGAGAGATACACACACACACGGAGAGATACATACACACACGGAGAGATACACACACACACACGGAGAGATACAAACACACACGGAGAGATACACACACACACACGGAGAAATACACACACACACGGAGAGATACACACACATACGCTCCCCGGCTGCACTGCCATGGGAGAGATACACACAGAGAGATACACACACGGAGAGATACACACACACACGGAGAGATACACACACACACGGAGAGATACACACACACGGAGAGATACACACACATACGCTCCCCGGCTGCAGTGCCATGGGCGAGATACACACACACACGGAGAGATACACACACACACGGAGAGATACACACACATACGCTCCCCGGCTGCACTGCCATGGGAGAGATACACACACACACGGAGAGATACACACACACACACGCTCCCCGGGTGAGGGTCAGAGGCTGGGTGTAAGTGGCACAGGGTGAGGGTCAGAGGCTGGGTGTAAGTGTCAAAGGGTGAGGGTCAGAGGCTGGGTGTAAGTGGCACAGGGTGAGGGTCAGAGGCTGGGTGTAAGTGGCACAGGGTGGGGGTCAGAGGCTGGGTGTAAGTTGCACAGGGTGGGGGTCAGAGGCTCGGTGTAAGTGGCACAGGGTGGGGATCAGAGGCTGGGTGTAAGTGCCACAGGGTGGGGGTCAGAGGCTGGGTGTAAGTGGCACAGGGTGGGGGTCAGAGGCTGGGTGTAAGTGGCACAGGGTGGGGGTCAGAGGCTGGGTGTAAGTGGCACAGGGTGAGGGTCAGAGGCTGGGTGTAAGTGGCACAGGGTGGGGGTCAGAGGCTGGGTGTAAGTGGCACAGGGTGAGGGTCAGAGGCTGGGTGTAAGTGGCACAGGGTGGGGGTCAGAGGCTGGGTGTAAGTGGCACAGGGTGGGGGTCAGAGGCTCGGTGTAAGTGGCACAGGGTGGGGATCAGAGGCTGGGTGTAAGTGCCACAGGGTGGGGGTCAGAGGCTGGGTGTAAGTGGCACAGGGTGGGGGTCAGAGGCTGGGTGTAAGTGGCACAGGGTGGGGGTCAGAGGCTGGGTGTAAGTGGCACAGGGTGAGGGTCAGAGGCTGGGTGTAAGTGGCACAGGGTGGGGGTCAGAGGCTGGGTGTAAGTGGCACAGGGTGAGGGTCAGAACCTGGGTGTAAGTGGCAAAGGGTGGGGGTCAGAGGCTGGGTGTAAGTGGCACAGGGTGAGGGTCAGAGGCTGGGTGTAAGTGGCACAGGGTGAGGGTCAGAGGCTGGGTGTAAGTGGCACAGGGTGGGGGTCAGAGACTGGGTGTAAGTGGCACAGGGTGAGGGTCAGAGGCTGGGTGTAAGTGGCACAGGGTGAGGGTCAGAGGCTGGGTGTAAGTGGCACAGGGTGAGGGTCAGAGGCTGGGTGTAAGTGTCACAGGGTGGGGGTCAGAGCCTGGGTGTAAGTGGCACAGGGTGAGGGTCAGAGGCTGGGTGTAAGTGTCACAGGGTGAGGGTCAGAAGCTGGGTGTAAGTGTCACAGGGTTAGGGTCGGTGTAAGTGTCACAGGGTGATGGTCAGTGGCTGGGTGTAAGTGTCACAGGGTGAGGGTCAGAGGGTGGGTGTAAGTGGCACAGGGTGAGGGTCAGAGGCTGGGTGTAAGTGGCACAGGGTGAGGGTCAGAGGCTTGGTGTAAGTGGCACAGGGTGGGGGTCAGACCCTGGGTGTAAGTGGCACAGGGTGAGGGTCAGAGGCTGGGTGTAAGTGGCACAGGGTGAGGGTCAGAGGCTGGGTGTAAGTGGCACAGGGTGAGGGTCAGAGGCTGGGTGTAAGTGGCACAGGGTGAGGGTCAGAGGCTGGGTGTAAGTGGCACAGGGTGAGGGTCAGAGGCTGAAACCCGCCTGTGGGTGTTGCTGCCTGGCCAGTAACGGGTGCCTGGGTGGGACACTGCCGGCGGGTAACAGTCGCTCCCTGGCCAGTAACGGGTGCCTGGGTGGGACACTGCCGGTGGGTAACAGTCGCTCCCTGGCCAGTAACGGGTGCCTGGGTGGGACACTGCCGGCGGGTAACAGTCCGTCCCTGGCCAGTAACGGGTGCCTGGGTGGGACACTGCCGGTGGGTAACAGTCCGTCCCTGGCCAGTAACGGGTGCCTGGGTGGGACACTGCCCGTGGGTAACAGTCGCTCCCTGGCCAGTAACGGGTGCCTGGGTGGGACACTGCCCGTGGGTAACAGTCGCTCCCTGGCCAGTAACGGGTGCCTGGGTGGGACACTGCCGGTGGGTAACAGTCGCTCCCTGGCCAGTAACGGGTGCCTGGGTGGGACACTGCCGGTGGGTAACAGTCGCTCCCTGGCCAGTAACGGGTGCCTGGGTGGGACACTGCCGGTGGGTAACAGTCCGTCCCTGGCCAGTAACGGGTGCCTGGGTGGGACACTGCCGGTGGGTAACAGTCGCTCCCTGGCCAGTAACGGGTGCCTGGGTGGGACACTGCCGGTGGGTAACAGTCGCTCCCTGGCCAGTAACGGGTGCCTGGGTGGGACACTGCCGGTGGGTAACAGTCGCTCCCTGGCCAGTAACGGGTGCCTGGGTGGGACACTGCCGGTGGGTAACAGTCGCTCCCTGGCCAGTAACGGGTGCCTGGGTGGGACACTGCCGGTGGGTAACAGTCCGGTCCCTGGCCAGTAACGGGTGCCTGGGTGGGACACTGCCGGTGGGTAACAGTCGCTCCCTGGCCAGTAACGGGTTGCCTGGGTGGGACACTGCCGGCGGGTAACAGTCCGTCCCTGGCCAGTAACGGGTGCCTGGGGTGGGACACTGCCGGCGGGTAACAGTCGGTCCCTGGCCAGTAAGTGCCTGGGTGGGACACTGCCGGTGGGTAACAGTCGCTCCCTGGCCAGTAACGGGTGCCTGGGTGGGACACTGCCGGTGGGTAACAGTCCGTCCCTGGCCAGTAACGGGTGCCTGGGTGGGACACTGCCGGTGGGTAACAGTCCGTCCCTGGCCAGTAACGGGTGCCTGGGTGGGACACTGCCGGTGGGTAACAGTCGCTCCCTGGCCAGTAACGGGTGCCTGGGTGGGACACTGCCGGCGGGTAACAGTCGCTCCCTGGCCAGTAACGGGTGCCTGGGTGGGACACTGCCCGTGGGTAACAGTCGGTCCCTGGCCAGTAACGGGTGCCTGGGTGGGACACTGCCGGCGGGTAACAGTCGCTCCCTGGCCAGTAACGGGTGCCTGGGTGGGACACTGCCGGTGGGTAACAGTCCGTCCCTGGCCAGTAACGGGTGCCTGGGTGGGACACTGCCGGTGGGTAACAGTCCGTCCCTGGCCAGTAACGGGTGCCTGGGTGGGACACTGCCCGCGGGTAACAGTCCGTCCCTGGCCAGTAACGGGTGCCTGGGTGGGACACTGCCCGCGGGTAACAGTCCGTCCCTGGCCAGTAACGGGTGCCTGGGTGGGACACTGCCCGTGGGTAACAGTCGCTCCCTGGCCAGTAACGGGTGCCTGGGTGGGACACTGCCCGTGGGTAACAGTCGCTCCCTGGCCAGTAACGGGTGCCTGGGTGGGACACTGCCGGTGGGTAACAGTCGCTCCCTGGCCAGTAACGGGTGCCTGGGTGGGACACTGCCCGCGGGTAACAGTCGCTCCCTGGCCAGTAACGGGTGCCTGGGTGGGACACTGCCCGCGGGTAACAGTCCGTCCCTGGCCAGTAACGGGTGCCTGGGTGGGACACTGCCCGCGGGTAACAGTCGCTCCCTGGCCAGTAACGGGTGCCTGGGTGGGACACTGCCGGTGGGTAACAGTCGCTCCCTGGCCAGTAACGGGTGCCTGGGTGGGACACTGCCCGCGGGGTAACAGTCGCTCCCTGGCCAGTAACGGGTGCCTGGGTGGGACACTGCCCGCGGGTAACAGTCCGTCCCTGGCCAGTAACGGGTGCCTGGGTGGGACACTGCCCGCGGGTAACAGTCGCTCCCTGGCCAGTAACGGGTGCCTGGGTGGGACACTGCCGGTGGGTAACAGTCGCTCCCTGGCCAGTAACGGGTGCCTGGGTGGGACACTGCCGGTGGGTAACAGTCCGCTCCCTGGCCAGTAACGGGTGCCTGGGTGGGACACTGCCGGTGGGTAACAGTCGCTCCCTGGCCAGTAACGGGTGCCTGGGTGGGACACTGCCCGTGGGTAACAGTCGCTCCCTGGCCAGTAACGGGTGCCTGGGTGGGACACTGCCGGTGGGTAACAGTCGCTCCCTGGCCAGTAACGGGTGCCTGGGTGGGACACTGCCCGCGGGTAACAGTCGCTCCCTGGCCAGTAACGGGTGCCTGGGTGGGACACTGCCCGCTGGGTAACAGTCCGTCCCTGGCCAGTAACGGGTGCCTGGGTGGGACACTGCCCGTGGGTAACAGTCGCTCCCTGGCCAGTAACGGGTGCCTGGGTGGGACACTGCCGGTGGGTAACAGTCGCTCCCTGGCCAGTAACGGGTGCCTGGGTGGGACACTGCCGGTGGGTAACAGTCGCTCCCTGGCCAGTAACGGGTGCCTGGGTGGGACACTGCCGGTGGGTAACAGTCGCTCCCTGGCCAGTAACGGGTGCCTGGGTGGGACACTGCCCGGGGGTAACAGTCGCTCCCTGGCCAGTAACGGGTGCCTGGGTGGGACACTGCCCGGTGGGTAACAGTCGCTCCCTGGCCAGTAACGGGTGCCTGGGTGGGACACTGCCGGCGGGTAACAGTCGCTCCCTGGCCAGTAACGGGTGCCTGGGTGGGACACTGCCGGTGGGTAACAGTCCGTCCCTGGCCAGTAACGGGTGCCTGGGTGGGACACTGCCGTGGGTAACAGTCGCTCCCTGGCCAGTAACGGGTGCCTGGGTGGGACACTGCCGGTGGGTAACAGTCCGTCCCTGGCCAGTAACGGGTGCCTGGGTGGGACACTGCCGGTGGGTAACAGTCGCTCCCTGGCCAGTAACGGGTGCCTGGGTGGGACACTGCCTGGTGGGTAACAGTCGCTCCCTGGCCAGTAACGGGTGCCTGGGTGGGACACTGCCCGTGGGTAACAGTCCGTCCCTGGCCAGTAACGGGTGCCTGGGTGGGACACTGCCGGTGGTAACAGTCCGTCCCTGGCCAGTAACGGGTGCCTGGGTGGGACACTGCCCGTGGGTAACAGTCGCTCCCTGGCCAGTAACGGGTGCCTGGGTGGGACACTGCCCGTGGGTAACAGTCCGTCCCTGGCCAGTAACGGGTGCCTGGGTGGGACACTGCTGGTGGGTAA
>NC_134504.1:12995322-13066719 GCF_040206685.1 Ascaphus truei
CCACCGTTTGCACACTAATAAATCCCACGTTACAGGGCCCACCGTTTGCACACTAATAAAACCCACGTTACAGGGCCCACCGTTTGCACACTAATAAAACCCACGTTACAGGGCCCACCGTTTGCACACTAATAAAACCCACGTTACAGGGCCCACCGTTTGCACACTAATAAATCCCACGTTACAGGGCCCACCGTTTGCACACTAATAAAACCCACGTTACAGGGCCCACCGTTTGCACACTAATAAAACCCACGTTACAGGGCCCACCGTTTGCACACTAATAAAACCCACGTTACAGGGCCCACCGTTTGCACACTAATAAATCCCACGTTACAGGGCCCGCCGTTTGCACACTAATAAATCCCACGTTACAGGGCCCACCGTTTGCACACTAATAAAACCCACGTTACAGGGCCCACCGTTTGCACACTAATAAAACCCACGTTACAGGGCCCACCGTTTGCACACTAATAAAACCCACGTTACAGGGCCCACCGTTTGCACACTAATAAATCCCACGTTACAGGGCCCACCGTTTGCACACTAATAAAACCCACGTTACAGGGCCCACCGTTTGCACACTAATAAAACCCACGTTACAGGGCCCACCGTTTGCACACTAATAAAACCCACGTTACAGGGCCCACCGTTTGCACACTAATAAAACCCACGTTACAGGGCCCACCGTTTGCACACTAATAAATCCCACGTTAGAGGGCCCACCGTTTGCACACTAATAAATCCCACGTTACAGGGCCCACCGTTTGCACACTAATAAAACCCACGTTACAGGGCCCACCGTTTGCACACTAATAAATCCCACGTTACAGGGCCCACCGTTTGCACACTAATAAATCCCACGTTACAGGGCCCACCGTTTGCACACTAATAAAACCCACGTTACAGGGCCCACCGTTTGCACACTAATAAATCCCACGTTACAGGGCCCACCGTTTGCACACTAATAAAACCCACGTTACAGGGCCCACCGTTTGCACACTAATAAATCCCACGTTACAGGGCCCACCGTTTGCACACTAATAAAACCCACGTTACAGGGCCCACCGTTTGCACACTAATAAAACCCACGTTACAGGGCCCACCGTTTGCACACTAATAAAACCCACGTTACAGGGCCCACCGTTTGCACACTAATAAATCCCACGTTACAGGGCCCACCGTTTGCACACTAATAAATCCCACGTTACAGGGCCCACCGTTTGCACACTAATAAAACCCACGTTACAGGGCCCACCGTTTGCACACTAATAAATCCCACGTTACAGGGCCCACCGTTTGCACACTAATAAATCCCACGTTACAGGGCCCACCGTTTGCACACTAATAAATCCCACGTTACAGGGCCCACCGTTTGCACACTAATAAAACCCACGTTACAGGGCCCACCGTTTGCACACTAATAAAACCCACGTTACAGGGCCCACCGTTTGCACACTAATAAAACTCACGTTACAGGGCCCACCGTTGCACACTAATAAATCCCACGTTACAGGGCCCACCGTTTGCACACTAATAAAACCCACGTTACAGGGCCCACCGTTTGCACACTAATAAATCCCACGTTACAGGGCCCGCCGTTTGCACACTAATAAAACCCACGTTACAGGGCCCACCGTTTGCACACTAATAAATCCCACGTTACAGGGCCCACCGTTTGCACACTAATAAAACCCACGTTACAGGGCCCACCGTTTGCACACTAATAAATCCCACGTTACAGGGCCCACCGTTTGCACACTAATAAATCCCACGTTACAGGGCCCACCGTTTGCACACTAATAAATCCCACGTTACAGGGCCCACCGTTTGCACACTAATAAATCCCATGTTACAGGGCCCACCGTTTGCACACTAATAAATCCCACGTTACAGGGCCCACCGTTTGCACACTAATAAAACCCACGTTACAGGGCCCGCCGTTTGCACACTAATAAAACCCACGTTACAGGGCCCACCGTTTGCACACTAATAAATCCCACGTTACAGGGCCCACCGTTTGCACACTAATAAATCCCACGTTACAGGGCCCGCCGTTTGCACACTAATAAAACCCACGTTACAGGGCCCACCGTTTGCACACTAATAAATCCCACGTTACAGGGCCCACCGTTTGCACACTAATAAATCCCACGTTACAGGGCCCACCGTTTGCACACTAATAAAACCCACGTTACAGGGCCCACCGTTTGCACACTAATAAATCCCACGTTACAGGGCCCACCGTTTGCACACTAATAAATCCCACGTTACAGGGCCCACCGTTTGCACACTAATAAATCCCACGTTACAGGGCCCACCGTTTGCACACTAATAAAACCCACGTTACAGGGCCCACCGTTTGCACACTAATAAAACCCACGTTACAGGGCCCACCGTTTGCACACTAATAAAACTCACGTTACAGGGCCCACCGTTGCACACTAATAAATCCCACGTTACAGGGCCCACCGTTTGCACACTAATAAAACCCACGTTACAGGGCCCACCGTTTGCACACTAATAAATCCCACGTTACAGGGCCCGCCGTTTGCACACTAATAAAACCCACGTTACAGGGCCCACCGTTTGCACACTAATAAATCCCACGTTACAGGGCCCACCGTTTGCACACTAATAAAACCCACGTTACAGGGCCCACCGTTTGCACACTAATAAATCCCACGTTACAGGGCCCACCGTTTGCACACTAATAAATCCCACGTTACAGGGCCCACCGTTTGCACACTAATAAATCCCACGTTACAGGGCCCACCGTTTGCACACTAATAAATCCCATGTTACAGGGCCCACCGTTTGCACACTAATAAATCCCACGTTACAGGGCCCACCGTTTGCACACTAATAAAACCCACGTTACAGGGCCCGCCGTTTGCACACTAATAAAACCCACGTTACAGGGTCCACCGTTTGCACACTAATAAATCCCACGTTACAGGGCCCACCGTTTGCACACTAATAAATCCCACGTTACAGGGCCCGCCGTTTGCACACTAATAAAACCCACGTTACAGGGCCCACCGTTTGCACACTAATAAATCCCACGTTACAGGGCCCACCGTTTGCACACTAATAAATCCCACGTTACAGGGCCCGCCGTTTGCACACTAATAAATCCCACGTTACAGGGCCCACCGTTTGCACACTAATAAAACCCACGTTACAGGGCCCACCGTTTGCACACTAATAAATCCCACGTTACAGGGCCCACCGTTTGCACACTAATAAATCCCACGTTACAGGGCCCACCGTTTGCACACTAATAAAACCCACGTTACAGGGCCCGCCGTTTGCACACTAATAAAACCCACGTTACAGGGCCCACCGTTTGCACACTAATAAAACCCACGTTACAGGGCCCGCCGTTTGCACACTAATAAAACCCACGTTACAGGGCCCACCGTTTGCACACTAATAAAACCCACGTTACAGGGCCCACCGTTTGCACACTAATAAATCCCACGTTACAGGGCCCACCGTTTGCACACTAATAAAACCCACGTTACAGGGCCCACCGTTTGCACACTAATAAATCCCACGTTACAGGGCCCGCCGTTTGCACACTAATAAAACTCACGTTACAGGGCCCACCGTTTGCACACTAATAAAACCCACGTTACAGAGCCCACCGTTTGCACACTAATAAATCCCACGTTACAGGGCCCACCGTTTGCACACTAATAAAACCCACGTTACAGGGCCCACCGTTTGCACACTAATAAAACCCACGTTACAGGGCCCACCGTTTGCACACTAATAAAACCCACGTTACAGGGCCCACCGTTTGCACACTAATAAATCCCACGTTACAGGGCCCGCCGTTTGCACACTAATAAATCCCACGTTACAGGGCCCACCGTTTGCACACTAATAAATCCCACGTTACAGGGCCCGCCGTTTGCACACTAATAAATCCCACGTTACAGGGCCCACCGTTTGCACACTAATAAAACCCATGTTACAGGGCCCACCGTTTGCACACTAATAAATCCCACGTTACAGGGCCCACCGTTTGCACACTAATAAAACCCACGTTACAGGGCCCACCGTTTGCACACTAATAAATCCCACGTTACAGGGCCCACCGTTTGCACACTAATAAAACCCACGTTACAGGGCCCACCGTTTGCACACTAATAAATCCCACGTTACAGGGCCCACCGTTTGCACACTAATAAAACCCACGTTACAGGGCCCACCGTTTGCACACTAATAAATCCCACGTTACAGGGCCCACCGTTTGCACACTAATAAAACCCACGTTACAGGGCCCACCGTTTGCACACTAATAAATCCCACGTTACAGGGCCCACCGTTTGCACACTAATAAATCCCACGTTACAGGGCCCGCCGTTTGCACACTAATAAATCCCACGTTACAGGGCCCACCGTTTGCACACTAATAAATCCCACGTTACAGGGCCCACCGTTTGCACACTAATAAATCCCACGTTACAGGGCCCGCCGTTTGCACACTAATAAAACCCACGTTACAGGGCCCACCGTTTGCACACTAATAAATCCCACGTTACAGGGCCCGCCGTTTGCACACTAATAAATCCCACGTTACAGGGCCCACCGTTTGCACACTAATAAATCCCACGTTACAGGGCCCACCGTTTGCACACTAATAAAACCCACGTTACAGGGCCCACCGTTTGCACACTAATAAATCCCACGTTACAGGGCCCGCCGTTTGCACACTAATAAATCCCACGTTACAGGGCCCACCGTTTGCACACTAATAAATCCCACGTTACAGGGCCCGCCGTTTGCACACTAATAAAACCCACGTTACAGGGCCCACCGTTTGCACACTAATAAATCCCACGTTACAGGGCCCACCGTTTGCACACTAATAAAACCCACGTTACAGGGCCCACCGTTTGCACACTAATAAATCCCACGTTACAGGGCCCACCGTTTGCACACTAATAAAACCCACGTTACAGGGCCCACCGTTTGCACACTAATAAATCCCACGTTACAGGGCCCACCGTTTGCACACTAATAAAACCCACGTTACAGGGCCCACCGTTTGCACACTAATAAATCCCACGTTACAGGGCCCACCGTTTGCACACTAATAAAACCCACGTTACAGGGCCCACCGTTTGCACACTAATAAATCCCACGTTACAGGGCCCGCCGTTTGCACACTAATAAATCCCACGTTACAGGGCCCGCCGTTTGCACACTAATAAATCCCACGTTACAGGGCCCGCCGTTTGCACACTAATAAATCCCACGTTACAGGGCCCGCCGTTTGCACACTAATAAAACCCACGTTACAGGGCCCACCGTTTGCACACTAATAAATCCCACGTTACAGGGCCCACCGTTTGCACACTAATAAAACCCACGTTACAGGGCCCGCCGTTTGCACACTAATAAATCCCACGTTACAGGGCCCACCGTTTGCACACTAATAAAACCCACGTTACAGGGCCCACCGTTTGCACACTAATAAATCCCACGTTACAGGGCCCACCGTTTGCACACTAATAAAACCCACTTTACAGGGCCCACCGTTTGCACACTAATAAATCCCACGTTACAGGGCCCGCCGTTTGCACACTAATAAATCCCACGTTACAGGGCCCACCGTTTGCACACTAATAAATCCCACGTTACAGGGCCCACCGTTTGCACACTAATAAAACCCACGTTACAGGGCCCACCGTTTGCACACTAATAAAACCCACGTTACAGGGCCCACCGTTTGCACACTAATAAATCCCACGTTACAGGGCCCACCGTTTGCACACTAATAAAACCCACGTTACAGGGCCCACCGTTTGCACACTAATAAAACCCACGTTACAGGGCCCACCGTTTGCACACTAATAAATCCCACGTTACAGGGCCCGCCGTTTGCACACTAATAAATCCCACGTTACAGGGCCCACCGTTTGCACACTAATAAATCCCACGTTACAGGGCCCGCCGTTTGCACACTAATAAATCCCACTTTACAGGGCCCGCCGTTTGCACACTAATAAAACCCACGTTACAGGGCCCACCGTTTGCACACTAATAAATCCCACGTTACAGGGCCCACCGTTTGCACACTAATAAATCCCACGTTACAGGGCCCGCCGTTTGCACACTAATAAATCCCACGTTACAGGGCCCACCGTTTGCACACTAATAAATCCCACTTTACAGGGCCCGCCGTTTGCACACTAATAAATCCCACGTTACAGGGCCCACCGTTTGCACACTAATAAATCCCACGTTACAGGGCCCACCGTTTGCACACTAATAAAACCCACGTTACAGGGCCCGCCGTTTGCACACTAATAAATCCCACGTTACAGGGCCCACCGTTTGCACACTAATAAATCCCACGTTACAGGGCCCACGTTTGCACACTAATAAAACCCACGTTACAGGGCCCACGTTTGCACACTAATAAAACCCACGTTACAGGGCCCACGTTTGCACACTAATAAAACCCACGTTACAGGGCCCGCCGTTTGCACACTAATAAATCCCACGTTACAGGGCCCACCGTTTGCACACTAATAAATCCCACTTTACAGGGCCCGCCGTTTGCACACTAATAAATCCCACGTTACAGGGCCCACCGTTTGCACACTAATAAAACCCACGTTACAGGGCCCACCGTTTGCACACTAATAAAACCCACGTTACAGGGCCCACCGTTTGCACACTAATAAAACCCACGTTACAGGGCCCACCGTTTGCACACTAATAAATCCCACGTTACAGGGCCCACCGTTTGCACACTAATAAATCCCACGTTACAGGGCCCACCGTTTGCACACTAATAAATCCCACGTTACAGGGCCCACCGTTTGCACACTAATAAAACCCACGTTACAGGGCCCACCGTTTGCACACTAATAAAACCCACGTTACAGGGCCCACCGTTTGCACACTAATAAATCCCACGTTACAGGGCCCACCGTTTGCACACTAATAAAACCCACGTTACAGGGCCCACCGTTTGCACACTAATAAAACCCACGTTACAGGGCCCACCGTTTGCACACTAATAAATCCCACGTTACAGGGCCCACCGTTTGCACACTAATAAAACCCACGTTACAGGGCCCACCGTTTGCACACTAATAAAACCCACGTTACAGGGCCCACCGTTTGCACACTAATAAAACCCACGTTACAGGGCCCGCCGTTTGCACACTAATAAATCCCACGTTACAGGGCCCGCCGTTTGCACACTAATAAATCCCACGTTACAGGGCCCGCCGTTTGCACACTAATAAAACCCACGTTACAGGGCCCACCGTTTGCACACTAATAAAACCCACGTTACAGGGCCCACCGTTTGCACACTAATAAATCCCACGTTACAGGGCCCACCGTTTGCACACTAATAAATCCCACGTTACAGGGCCCACCGTTTGCACACTAATAAATCCCACGTTACAGGGCCCACCGTTTGCACACTAATAAATCCCACGTTACAGGGCCCGCCATTTGCACACTAATAAAACCCACGTTACAGGGCCCACCGTTTGCACACTAATAAATCCCACGTTACAGGGCCCACCGTTTGCACACTAATAAAACCCACGTTACAGGGCCACCGTTTGCACACTAATAAATCCCACGTTACAGGGCCCACCGTTTGCACACTAATAAATCCCACGTTACAGGGCCCACCGTTTGCACACTAATAAATCCCACGTTACAGGGCCCGCCGTTTGCACACTAATAAATCCCACGTTACAGGGCCCACCGTTTGCACACTAATAAATCCCACGTTACAGGGCCCACCGTTTGCACACTAATAAATCCCACGTTACAGGGCCCGCCATTTGCACACTAATAAAACCCACGTTACAGGGCCCACCGTTTGCACACTAATAAATCCCACGTTACAGGGCCCACCGTTTGCACACTAATAAAACCCACGTTACAGGGCCCACCGTTTGCACACTAATAAATCCCACGTTACAGGGCCCACCGTTTGCACACTAATAAATCCCACGTTACAGGGCCCACCGTTTGCACACTAATAAAACCCACGTTACAGGGCCCACCGTTTGCACACTAATAAAACCCACGTTACAGGGCCCGCCGTTTGCACACTAATAAAACCCACGTTACAGGGCCCACCGTTTGCACACTAATAAATCCCACGTTACAGGGCCCGCCGTTTGCACACTAATAAATCCCACGTTACAGGGCCCGCCGTTTGCACACTAATAAAACCCACGTTACAGGGCCCACCGTTTGCACACTAATAAATCCCACGTTACAGGGCCCACCGTTTGCACACTAATAAATCCCACGTTACAGGGCCCACCGTTTGCACACTAATAAAACCCACGTTACAGGGCCCACCGTTTGCACACTAATAAAACCCACGTTACAGGGCCCACCGTTTGCACACTAATAAATCCCACGTTACAGGGCCCACCGTTTGCACACTAATAAAACCCACGTTACAGGGCCCACCGTTTGCACACTAATAAATCCCACGTTACAGGGCCCGCCGTTTGCACACTAATAAAACCCACGTTACAGGGCCCACCGTTTGCACACTAATAAATCCCACGTTACAGGGCCCACCGTTTGCACACTAATAAAACCCACGTTACAGGGCCCACCGTTTGCACACTAATAAAACCCACGTTACAGGGCCCACCGTTTGCACACTAATAAAACCCACGTTACAGGGCCCACCGTTTGCACACTAATAAATCCCACGTTACAGGGCCCACCGTTTGCACACTAATAAAACCCACGTTACAGGGCCCACCGTTTGCACACTAATAAAACCCACGTTACAGGGCCCACCGTTTGCACACTAATAAAACCCACGTTACAGGGCCCACCGTTTGCACACTAATAAATCCCACGTTACAGGGCCCACCGTTTGCACACTAATAAAACCCACGTTACAGGGCCCACCGTTTGCACACTAATAAATCCCACGTTACAGGGCCCACCGTTTGCACACTAATAAATCCCACGTTACAGGGCCCGCCGTTTGCACACTAATAAAACCCACGTTACAGGGCCACCGTTTGCACACTAATAAATCCCACGTTACAGGGCCCACCGGTTGTTTCACCCGTTTCAGGAGACCCCGCTCTGTTCCTTATTTCCCCCTTCGGTTTGGGGGAAATAACCTGTGTTTGTCCCATTTCCTTGCACATTTCTTTGCGCCCGTGTCTACCCCGGATTGTCACATTGTATCAGCGTTACCCCGCTCCCCTTGTATATCTCCTCCCCTCCGGACTGCCGTTGTTATCCTGTCACATTATACATTGTGTTGCTATCGTTGTGATGATTATCACTAATTGTGCGATCTGATTATTTATGAGGATTTTGTGTTGATCTCAAAGTTCCCCAATAACGAACCTTCTGCCGTTTCGTTCAAATCTACTTGAAAGTTATTATATAAGAATTGTCCCCCCTTGTTCCAAAATGTTGCTATTTTTCTACATTGCCCCGTGGGGCATGTTCCCTGCTTCTCTTTACATGCGCATTTCCTTTGCCAAGGGGGTATAGAAGCACTGTATAGAATGTGTATGTGTCTCCTGTAATATTGCTCCACTTAGAGCCTTTAAATTATCTTTTTGATGTTTGAAACGTGTTTGTAATGTTGTCAGCTCTGGGAAATCTCTCTTCCAGGCTCTATACAGCTTGTGTTTCCCCATATATTTCTTTACTAGCCATCAGAATCGGGTTATACATCATGTATTGTTTACATTTTAATGCCTTCGTTATATGTAAAGCCGAGTCGGCTAAAAAAATAAATTCCCAGAAGTCTCCCTGTTTCTGAAAGAACTCGTTTACATAATGTGTTGCCTGTAGATAAGGGAGTAAAAGTGTGTTAGGAAGTCCAAATCACGACCATATGTTTCTATTCATCAATGAAATCTTTAATTTGTATTAAACCTTTTTCTCTCCATAATCTAAAACGAGGATTGGTTTTAGCCTGGCGGGAACGGTGGGGTTGTCGTGAAGTGGGAAGTGTTTTGTGCTGCCCGATTCCCTTTGAATCTTTGCCCTAAAAGTGGTGTTTTTACCGTTCAGCGTTTTCTGAAACGTGTCAGCTGGGTTTGTACATGGGTCGGACGATGATTCTGTACGTGACGGAGCCCGATGGGCATGGGAAGTGGGTGCCGTTCTGAGAAGTCGGAAACGCAACCAGCCTGTCCCAGAACTTCCGCACCTCAGTGACGACGGCTCCGTCACACGTCTGCAGAGCGACGTTGTCATATTCGATGACAGAGTCGGTGGTACCGGTGCTGAGGCTGATAGCGGGCAGAGAGTTCTCTGAGCAGGAGAAACCAAAATTCAGGCAACTCTGCACATTGGGGAGATAAGCAGCGTTCCACTGGATCTGCTGGGAGCTGTACAGGAAACTGGTGTGCTTTGGAGTATTAAAGTATTGATATTGGGGGTAACCATAGTAGGGAGTTGCTGAAACCCGGAAGACCCATGTGGGGGAGGTGTAAATCCTGGGTGTGTATGAATCTTCGGTTAGATTGACGTAACGGTTTAGCGTTTGGAAGGACACGGTGTGGAACTCCAGAGCTTGCATAATTTTGCTCTGGAAGGTGAGTTTGTGCTCCTGGTACAGAGACACATTGAACTGGATTTGGAAAAGCTCCTCTGGAGTCAGCATGGGGAACCTGATCTCCTCAATCAGCCCTCTCAGAACGTCCCCATTCAGACTGTTGGAGATGGCCCAGTTCTGCATGGCCTGGAGCAGGGATAGCTCACTGTGGATGACCAGGTCCGTCCTAGAGAGGAGGGAGCGCAACTGCCCAAGCATGAGGTCCCCCCAGGCGCTGGACTGAGAGAAGGCCTCACAGTTCCAGGCCAGGTACTTCATGCACAGGTCCTGGAGCACGGGGTCACCGCTGGACGTGGCATAGTTAAGGAGCTCCAGCTGCTTCCTGAAGGTGGTATCCTCCGGGAGCAAGACAAAGAAGAACTGGGCAGCGTACTCCTGCAGACTGGATACTTTGTATCTGGAGGCCAACTGGTGGATACACTTCACTGAGGACAACGTCACTTTGATTTTGCGGCTGTAGAAATACCTGAGACAGAGGAGGATCATGGTTACCCACGTCAGTTAGGACCGGGGTCTCATTAAAACTGAAATTCAGAATTATTTTCTATCCACCAAACACAAGGAAGATAAATGCAACCTATGCTTGGAGTTACTTCGGAACAACCAGCGAAACGTGTTCCACCTCAAAAAATCAAGACAAAGCCTGTAAGTCGCACGGGGCGTCAGTCACTGTCTGCAGTTCCCTGAGCAGGAGGGAAATACAACTCCTGGGAGAGATCTATGTGACTAGTTCAGGTTTGTGACATTCTGTAGATGGACAGAATACGGTAAGCGCAAAAAAACAAAGCATGAGAAAATAACAAATATAAATAAAATGTAAGGCAAATACTCGTATAAATACTGCTCATATCCCATATTGGCACTAACTCTGGTTATCTTCTCTACTTTTTGAGAGAACCAGAACCAGAGAAGTCGATTGAGGACCCAAGCTGCACTTTGTGCAGTCACTCACACACATGACCGTGTGAGTGTTATCATTGAACCCTTCTTCTCAAACCATTATCTGATTATTCTGTCCCCTTCCCTCTCCTCCCCTTCCCATCCCCATCCCCCCCTATCAGACAGACGTATTTATACGAGTATTTGCCCTTATATTTTATTTATATTTGTTATTTTCTCATTCTTTGTTTTTTTGCGCTTACCGTCTCCTGTCCATCCATACTGTGTGAGGATCCAGGGAAGGTCCTTTTCTCGGTTGAGCTGCAGCAAAGACTTGGGGCCAGTATTTTTCCGTTTTTTTTAAACTTTTATTATGTTCATAAACATCGTGCTATTTAAAGCTGAGGGAGTGTCCTCCACTTATTCTATTCAGGTAGCGCCCTAGTTTCTCCCGTATGTGACATTCCATGGCAGTGATTTCAGCCTATGTTACATGGTATCTTTCTATTCACATGCTCACATGTTACTTTCATGCTCCTGTGCCGGTTACTGATACTAAGTTACACAAGTACAATCATTTCCAAGGACTGCCAAGTGAAGGGGAATAAGCCTGGACCTCTTTATCCTCACAGTATCTCTTTTAGGGATAAATCCCCCCGTTGGGAGGACTCTGGCTGTGTATAAAGACCACGTTGGTACTTTTGCACCAGAAGTCTTCTCCTTACTGTAACTGTTCTTTATTGTGTAAATAATTATTTTCCCTTCGTGTTCTGCATATAAACATTAGTTACTTCCTTTCCTTCCAGTCCCCACAAACTGCATAATGTAGTTTCCTGCCCTAAAGAAATGGTGTACAGGTGGAATTGGGGGTTCTTTGCAAGTTCCCTCTTTTCCCCTCCCCAGCAGAGATCCCTCAAACACAGAAGACTTCCCTCCTCACCTGAGGAACCTGTTCACCTGCGGCAGACAGTCCTTCTCCACGGTCAGAGTGAATCTGCTCCCATCTCCTGTGAGAAGGAACTGTGACTCTGGGTTCACGGAGAGGATCAGCCTGTGAACGCACAGCTCCTGGGGCTGAGACTGTCCGTCTGGGGTCTCCAATGTGATGAAGAGGTCACAGTTCCTCTGTCGGTCATAGAGAGCGCTCAGCGACTCGGCGATGTTTTGGGAGTTATCCAACGTGTACCCCGTGGAATTTCCATCTACAAGAGATCACATGATGGGTGCCCTCCAGACCACTAAATTCTCACATCTAGAGTGGTCTCTTGCATTGGCTGCTAGTATCACTCAACTGAAAACCATTGCCACTCATTGGGGGTGAGCTTTACTCACTGGAAGGCAGCCCCCGTATCTATGGGTCTCAGTTTGAGTGTCTCTCTCGTGTTTTCTTTGGGGCCAGAGCCACTTTCCTGCTCTTTTATTCAATACGAGCTCCTCACTGCCAGTTATTTTAGGGGCATGAAACAAAATGGCGGCCATGAATTAGGAGACAACACTCACCCAGATCCTCGGAGGCACAGATGACCCCGGCATCCTCCGTGTGCTGACAGTCACTGCTCCCCCAGCTTTTGAACTGACAGTCTGCCAACGAGCTCTCATTTCCAGTGCAATTCACATCATCCAGCAGGATGGCACCGGCCCCTGCGGGCAGGACACAGGGTGTGGGACACGGGGCACTCACCTCTCCCAGGGGGCGAGCGGTGGGTGGCTAATGCTTCATTACCTGGTGGGAAAGCGCCTCCCTTTGTGGCTTCCACGGCAGCAAAGTACCCCAGGAAACGGCAGACCACAGATGCACCCCGAATGTCCCATCCATCGTCACAGACTGTCCCCCACTCTCCTCCGTAGTAGACCTCCACTCTACCCTCCCTTGTGCTGTTCCCTCCGACCAGCCTCACGTCTCCATTGCGGAGATCTTCAGCTTAAAAAGAAAAAAAGGTCAGAGGTCAGCAGGCCAAGAAAAGGGATAGGTCAGGCCCAATGACTAATTCAATTAACCAGTAATTGAAGGGTTAATACATTAGACGAGTAGAAGCGGTCCTGTTTATTTGGAAGCGAGAGCTAAAAGTTGCTGTATTAGTGCAAATTTATATTTTATATTTAATTTATAAGATGTCATTTTATTCCACAGATGATCACACACACACACACACACACACACAGAGAAGCGCCAGCTCCATAGCATAATACTGTAAAATTAGGAATCTTTATTTAAACATGGACGTCATCACGCAGTGACGCGCGGACGACGGGCAGGGCTTTTGTCCTGGACTGAGGCTTGGAGCGCTTCTCCAGGAAGCACCACACACCCCGGCTACCCCTCACCACTCCTCGTGGCGCCGCCATCCCTCGTGGCTGGCTGTGTACAGCCTTTACTCTTTGGACACTCTGTGGCATACCCGTCCGAGGAGGTAACTTCTGGTGTTAGGGGCCCAGCACATTGTGTGATATACAGCCGGTGGGATTAGCGCGGTGGTGCTGGTGGGACTGGTTCCATTGGTAGGTTACTCTGGTGACTGTGAGAGACTTACCATTGATTATTCACCACCTCCATCATCTGGTTGATTTGACCCCTTGTTCCGGGCTGTCTGTCCATTTATCGGCGTCCATCTGCAGTCACAGATTGTCTCAACCGATTGTGTTTTTTAACCACCATGTGAGTATAGGCCCTGATGACTACTCCATGTTTAAATAAAGTATTCTATTTTACAGTATTATGCTATGGATCTTTAGATTAATACAATTAGCAGGGGAAGAGGAGTCAGGGAGGCGTGGGTGAGAGCAGGTGTATATATAGCTGGGTCAAGGGTTAGGAGAGATACCGTCAGCAGCAAGAAGAAGGAGGGAGGGAGAGAGAGGAGGTCAATAGAAGATTTGTGGGGGTGATTTTTATTGAGAGGGTAGAAGTTGGTGGGAAAGAGGTGTGTAAGTTGTAGTGCAGTGTATGCGAGAGGAGTGGGGATGTTGGGGAGAATAGAAAAGTTTACAAAGGAGTGAGAAAGTAGCAAACTGGAAATGCAGGGAGCGAGGTATATAAATCAGGCCTGGGAGGGTATAATGAGAGGTCGGAGGAGAGAGGTCCCAGGTATTGGAGATGAGGAGTAGGTGAGAGAGCAGGTGTATAAATCAGGCCTGGGAGGTATAATGAGATGCTGAGAGAGAGGTTAGGGGCAGAGGTCCCAGGTATTGGAGGAGATTAGGAGGTGAGGTGTATGAATCAGGCCTGGGAGGGCATAATGAGATGCAGGGAGAGAGGTTGGGGGGGGGGGGGGAGAGAGAGAGGTCCCAGGTATTGGGGGTGGGGGGGTAGTGAGTAGGAGGTCAGAGGTGTATAAATCAGGCCTGGGAGGCAGTGCAGCACTGAAGATTATACAGCAGCTTAGAAACTGAGTCTATAGATGTGCACATATTGTCAGCATTAGAAAGTGAAGTTCTCACAGGGTTGTTGTTGAATCAGAGGCACGGTCACTGTACAGATGTAGCAGAGGCACGGTCACTGTACAGATGTAGCAGAGGGTATAGTGTGTTACCCCTGCCCCCTCCTCGGGTACGGCGGATTTATAACAATGGGCTCTTCTCCTGCTGGTCTCGCCCGCGGGGACATTAACGTTTGCTACAGTTAGCAGACGCACTTATTATACAATTCTGTGGGTGTATAAACTTGTATGACATACTGCTGCGTATATTCTGCTGCTAGAACAATTTCACGTTCTCCCAAAACCGTCTCTGCTCACCTCCTCCTTACATCCCTCTGCTGACTTTCCATCAATTTCTGGATCACCCACAAAGTTCTCCTCCTTACCTCTAAGGATCTCCCCTCATCTGCTCCTCCCTAAATATAAACTCTGATTTCTCATTACGTCCCTGCTCGTCTCCTGCGCTCTACCCATAACTGTCTCCTCTCCGCCCCTTTCACCTCTACTGCTCTCTCTCGCCTTAAAACCTTTCCCCCTCACTGCCCCTTACCTGTGGCACTCCCTCACACTCAGCATACGCCCACCACCTTCAAGACAAACCTTAAACCTCACCTTTTAAATGAAGCAGCCCAACAGCCTGGACTCATGGCTACTGTCCCACACCCACAGTCACTCCTACCAACCATTATGGCCAGGCACTGCCATCTCCTGCACTTACCCACCATCAAGGCCAGGCACTGCCATCTCCTGCACTTACCCACCATCAAGGCCAGGCACTGCCATCTCCTGCACTTACCCACCATCAAGGCCAGGCACTGCCATCTCCTGCACTTACCCACCATCAAGGCCAGGCACTGCCATCTCCTGCACTTACCCACCATCAAGGCCAGGCACTGCCATCTCCTGCACTTACCCACCATCAAGGCCAGGCACTGCCATCTCCTGCACTTACCCACCATCAAGGCCAGGCACTGCCATCTCCTGCACTTACCCACCATCAATGCCGGGCACTGCCATCTACTGCACTTACCCACCATCAAGGCCAGGCACTGCCATCTCCTGCACTTACCCACCATCAAGGCCAGGCACTGCCATCTCCTGCACTTACCCACCATCAAGGCCAGGCACTGCCATCTCCTGCACTTACCCACCATCAAGGCCAGGCACTGCCATCTCCTGCACTTACCCACCATCAATGCCGGGCACTGCCATCTCCTGCACTTACCCACCATCAAGGCCAGGCACTGCCATCTCCTGCACTTACCCACCATCAAGGCCAGGCACTGCCATCTCCTGCACTTACCCACCATCAAGGCCAGGCACTGCCATCTCCTGCACTTACCCACCATCAAGGCCAGGCACTGCCATCTCCTGCACTTACCCACCATCAAGGCCAGGCACTGCCATCTCCTGCACTTACCCACCATCAAGGCCAGGCACTGCCATCTCCTGCACTTACCCACCATCAATGCCGGGCACTGCCATCTACTGCACTTACCCACCATCAAGGCCAGGCACTGCCATCTACTGCACTTACCCACCATCAAGGCCAGGCACTGCATTTATTCCCTCACCTGCTGTCTTTAACTCTCCCAACACACCACTTAGATTGTAAGCTCTGTGGGGCAGGGATTTTCTTGTTTGATTTTGTTTGTTGCACTTATTGTATTATAATACCCTGTACTGTACTGTCTCTTTTGTAAAGCGCTGCGTACACTGTGCGCTATATAAATAAAGATATACATACATCCTGCATGAAGTATAAGACAATTGGTTAACAAGCGTATTACATTCGTTACACACATTGTGTGGAGCTTGCCCTCAATGTAAAGAGGTTACAGAAGATCCCCCTTCCCACTGTCTGATCTCCCCCCCCCCCCCCTGCGCTGAGGCGCCACTTCTCACTCACCAGCGGCCGTTCCAAACACAAGCAGGAGGGCGGCGACGTGGAGACTTTGAGTGAAATTCATCTCTGCTCCCGTGGGTGGGACCTGCGGGGAAGAAGCAGCGCAGACTGAGACACTCCCAGCCCTGGTACCGCAGCTCGAGATGTGTGAGCAAGCGGCCCGTGTCACTGCTACAGATCCGTGGCACAAACTGTGGCAGTTACACGTGCATCAAGAGAGGCTCATGGCACAGATCAGAGCGGGAGACGCAGAATAACATTGTATCACTCACCTGGCTCTCACCTGGCTCTCAGCTCTGCCGCTCTCCTCTACCTGCTCACACAATGCCAGGGAATTTAAGCTGCAGCCTCCGTGCTGCTTATCCAATCAGGACACAGAGAAGGAGCCGCCGGCTCGGCCCCTCCCCACATAGGTATGTTAGGTTTCATTTCCCCCTGCCCACTTTCACAGATATGTTAGGTTTCATTTCTCCTCCTCCATCTGCTGACTGCGGCACCCCAAAGGTTAGTGCACATTAGGGCCCATATTACTAAGCGGTACTATTCCGTAAGACTCAGTAGCAGCACTCCTTTTGACACATATATATATATATATAATTTATATATACTAGCTGATATACCCGGCGTTGCCTGGGATTTAATGTTCTGGCTCCCCCTCTCTCTCCGCTCCCCCTCTCTCTCTCCCTTCCACTGTCTCCCTCCTGTCCCCCGTTCACAGCAATACGCCCCCCCCCTTCACAGCTTCGTTACCCCCCCTGTTCACAGCTCTGGTCGTCGTCGTCGTCCCCCCCCCCCCCAGTTCACATCTCTGGTTTCCCCCTACCCCCCCCCCCCCGTTCACATCTCTGATTTCCCCCTACCCCCCCCCCCCCGTTCACATCTCCGATTTCCCCCCCCCCCCATTCACCACTTTGTTCCCCCCCCCCCCCTGTGTGTTTGGCAGCTGAGCTGACTGAGGGGGGAAGTGTGTCAGTTAGTGTGTGTGTGTGTGTCAGTCAATGTGTTTGTCAGTGTCGTTGTTAGGAGGTTGCTGGCCCCTCTTCCCAGGGTGTAAGCTCACCCCACCCCACTTTTTAAGTAGCAGGTGTTTCCATGTTCCTGTACAGAACAGGCCCACTGAGGCCTCTCTCCCTCCCACTGCAGAGGTAACTGAGATTTTTCCCCAGGTAGTGTTAGGACCTGCATACTGGTCGTGCCGTTGCCGTGGCAACGTGACGCCACGTCGCAACCATGTTAACTGCAGTTGGAGGGGGAGTTGCAGCAGGATGCCGGGAGACGCCGCTGCAGCACGCCGTAAGGGGATTCCCCCCCCCCCGCCCCCCCCCCCCCGTCCGGGTTGAAGGTGGCAGCCCTGGCTCTAACCCATCAGCTCCACAGTCATGGAGGCACAGTATAAAGAGAGGAATCCAGGCACTTTGTTTTTTTTAAACAAATGTAAACTTTATTGTGCCGTGAAAACACGACGTTTCGGCCTGTGTCGGCCTTTTTCAAGTGAAGTAGAGAGGTCAACACGTCGTGTTTTCATGGCACAATAAAGTTTAAATTTGTTTAAAAACAAAAAAAAAAAACCCTGACGTACCTGGATTTATCTCTCAAGGCTGAGGACCCGCTGCACGCGCCCGCACAGCCGCCTCGCTTGCCGGCGGCGCGTGCAAGTCACTGCGGTCTGGTGGGCGGTGTGGGTCCGGGAGGTTGTGGGTTCCGGGAGGATTCCCCCCCCCCCGTGTGTGTGGGAGAGAGGAGGGGGTGATACACTGTGCGAAACACACACCACATACATATATATATCTACTATCTACTTCTCTACTATATATTTCTGAAATAACTGTATGTTTGTCTGCATGGCCTGTGTCCCTAGGGGAAATCTCATTGGTCCCTTGGGCTGCCCGCCCCCGCACACCTCTCATTGGCCTGAGGCGAGACACACACACACGCACACACACACACACGTTACATACATTAGCGGGGCTCACAGTGTTCCGCGCGCACCTCCTCCTCTCCCCGTGTCTCCCTGTTTCCCGCGCTTTCACCCCGCCCACGGCACCGCTACAGTCAGCGGGACACACACTATTATTACCCCTTCAGTGCCCCCCCCCTCCCCTCCAGTGTCAGCGGCCGTGCGAGACCCCCCCCCTCCTCTATATCTCCCACCTCTCCCCCACATGCACCCCCCTCCCCGGCGGGGGAAGAGCCAGTGGCCAGGCAGGCTGCCTCGCGGCGCCGAGTGCGCAAGATGGCGGCGGCCTGAAGGACCCCCATCCTCCCTCGCGGCGGCGGCCGGAAGCCTCCCTGTTTCCCGCGCTTTCAGTTCCCCCCCCCCCCCCCCGCTACAGTCAGCGGGGGAGCGGAGCGACTGCCCGGGACACAGCGGGGGAGCGGCCACAACAAGCTGCCTCCCGTCTCAGATCCACGTGGGACCTGCCGGATGGGTGAGCGGCCTTCACCTCCCCTCACCCACCCCTCACCCCCCCTTCACCTCCCCTCCACCCCCCCCTTCACCTCCCCTCCACCCCCCCTCCCCTCCAGTGTCAGCGGATCCAGTGTCAGTGTCTCCCCGATACACCCCCCCCCCCCCACGGCGCCGCTACAGTCAGCGGGGAAGCGGAGCGAGCGAGCGCCCGGGACACAGCGGGGGAGCGGCCACAACAAGCTGCCTCCCACCTCAGATCCACGTGGGACCTGCCGGATGGGTGAGTGAGCGGCCTTCACCTCCCCTCACCCACCCCTCACCCCCCTTCACCTCCCCTCACCCACCCCTCACCCCCCCTCACCCACCCCTCACCCCCCCTCACCCACCCCTCACCCCCCTTCACCTCCCCTCACCCACCCCGCACCCCCCTTCACCTCCCCTCACTCCACTTCCCCTCCCTTCCACCCCCCATCCACCTCCTCTCCACCCCCCCTCCACCTCCTCTCCACCCCCCTCCTCTCCACCCCCCCTCCACCTCCTCTCCACCCCCCTCCACCTCCCTCCACCCCCCTTCACCTCCCCTCCACCCCCCCTTCACCTCCCCTTCACCCCCCCTTCACCCCCCCTTCACCTTCACCCCCCCCTTCACCTTCACCTCCCCTCCACCCCCCCCATTCACCTCCCCTCCACCCCCCCCCTTCACCTCCCCTCCACCCCCCCCCTTCACCTCCCCTTCACCCCCCCACCTCCCCCCTTCACACCCCCCCACACCCCCCCTTCACACCCCCCCTTCACCCCCCCCTTCACCCCCCCCACACCCCTTCAACATCATATTACATTTTCTTCCATCTTTCTTTTCTACATTATTATCCAACCTTTCCAACAAATACTCACCTATTGTTCCACCATTTATAAATAATACTACCTATTACGGATTTACAGTTCCCAGCTCCTGAAAGTCTCTCTCTCACGCCAACACTCAGAGAATCTCAGCATTGTAAAAGCAAAACCTTTGAATCCTGTCTCCAAGTGACACCAAACGTGAACATATCATAAAAATACTAATAAATGAGCAATTAGTAATATTGGTGAATGTGCACAAATATTAAATGTGATAAAAAAAAATGACAAAGTCCAAATGTAGATAAAGTCCAGCAGCTGCCTAAAAGTCTCGCTGGTTCTCTTGCAACCAGATAAGCCTATTGGGGAAAAAGAGACTTCTATGGCGCCTGGGTGAAAAAATGTAAATGACCTTATAATCGGCCAAACCCGTTCCGAAGGTGATTCCTCCAGTTGAATCCTCTATAGGTTCCTCGGAAGACTCCAGCACTGCACACCCGTTGTGATCCTCATGCATAGGGAGAGAGCGTCTTGAAACGCGTAGGGTTATCACTGTGCACCAGAGGGATCCCGTAGCCGACGACCAGCTGCGAGTGATGTCATCGGAGAAGGCCAGGCAGTGATGAGTCGGAGGAGCTGCGGAGCCCCCCCCTGAGACGCCGACAGCTGCATCCAGCTCACAACGGGGGAGAAAAACATCCCGGGAGTGGTCCCTACAAGGCGCTGGTCCTACGGACCTGTCGTAAGAAGGATTCCAATTTCTCCCAGCGGCGGAGGAACCTATATTCATTCTTGGTGCTATCCATGGTGATTGTTTTATTTTTGCTTATTCTGATTGCTGTGGCAATCATTTTATTGTCTTATCTTTAATAAATTCATGGTTTTGACCGCCTCCGCCCTTGTTCACCGCTGGTCATTATCAAGGGTGATACATCATTGCAGGATAAATAAATAAAAGAAATAGCATGTATAGCGCTGCTAGTTTTACATAGCGTGTTACAGAGACATTTTGCAGGCACAGGTCCCTGCCCTATAAAGTTTACAATCTATGTTTTTGGTGCCTGAGGCACAGGGAGATAAAGTGACTTGCCCAAGGTCACAAGGAGCCGACTCCGGGAATTGAACCAGGTTCCCCTGCTTCACACTCAGTGTCAGTCCGTGTCTTCACTCACTGAGCTGCTCCTTCTCCCATGTCCTGTTTTTGTTATCTCTCCCTATGCATGAGGATCACAGCGGGTGTGCATTGCTGGAGTCTTCCGAGGAACCTATACAGGATTCAACTAGAGGAATCGCCTTCGGAACGGGTTTGGCTGATTATAAGGTAATTTCCATTTTTTCACCCAGGCGCCATAAAAGTCTCTTTTTTTCCCCCAGGTGACTTGTTAGACCTATATAACTAGAGACAGACTGGGGGGAGCATCCTCTGCAGGGGAACAGTCTACATGTAAAGCAGTATTTGAAGCACTAAAGAAGTGACCGAGGTCACAGCAGTCCCTTTAATACGCACTCGTGGTAGAGGTCTATCGTTGGTTAAATAGGGGGATACAATATCCACAGGATAGACTAAGGTGTCAAACAAAACCCCTCAAATAAATTAATGGTGGCAAGATGTTTAAAGGCAATTAAAACCCCCAAAAAATAACACATTTTTAATAATCATAAATAACAACGCAGAAACAAAGTGAACATAGTTTGCAACAGTGAATAATTAAAAATGGACTAAAAGAATTCCCCAGATAGGGAACAAGTGATGGAGGGAGGGGGTAACAGGGAAAGCAATCAATATTAGATAGTCATATGTGGACACCACATTATGTCACTGATCTGCAAGTATGTATGTGCAAACCAATACACGTCCCTTAATGCTACTACTCCATTACTCAGATTAACCTGTATAGTGCCGGGTATTGGTCGTATATAGAGAAAAACAGAAGAGTAGTAAATAAAAATAGTTGATATTGGTATACCAAATATTGTACCAATATATACAAGTGTATCAATGTATGTATAGCACAGTGCAACTGTAGCATATAACAAACGGTTAGTCTCCAGCTAGCAATATAAGTGTTGCATCAGTGGGTCCAAGTGTATCAATATATACATAGCACAGTGCATCCGTGGTATGCTACACCACAGAATTGGTATAAATCTTCCATTTAGCACTAAGATATCATAAGGCACCAATGCAGTCAAAATAGTGTCTCAGAGTATAGTAGGCTAAAAAGCCAAATACGACCGTGAATCTATGCAGGACCCAAGACGCTATCAGCCTCCAAACATAGTCCCGCTCGTGGGCGCCACTTCGATGATGTCACCACGCCACGACGCACGTTTCGTGTGACGTATCACACTTCTTCAGGGGAAGCCCATCTTTAAAGTGGTCCTTTTTTTGAGTGTCATACTGTGTGGAGTTTAACAGGGAGTTAAGTGGCCCCTTTTTAAGTGGCATACTGGGTGGAGTTTAACAGGGAGTTCAACAGGAGTGGAACAAGTGGACAAACATAACACCTGACAGATATAGGGTTAATAAAGCGCAACAAATATTATGACAAAGTCAGGCTGCTGCCTGAACACCTGCGGTTTCCCCAAACAGCAATTACATAAACCTGAACCAAAAAGTGCTCGTGGTGCAAAGTGACCAAATATAAACAGTTCAATGTGCAAATAAACCCAGTGATGTATAGCACTGAAAACACACAATACTGTCACTCCATGTGTGGCACTCCTCAGGTGCGTGGACTCCTGGTTACCTCATATGAAGAAAAGAACACAAATGCAGAGGGTATAGTGTACCAACATTTACTCATGATGACAAACAACACAGGGGGGGGGGGGAGGAAACAAACTCTCACTCGCCCCGCTGGTGTATAAGCAAGAAGTGACTTTGGGCGCACTTCAACCCTTCTCCCGAAATTACTGCTCCCAAATCAGCTGCTGGGCATGTAGAGACACAGGCAAACTCCGGTCTCCTCCTTCAGTGCCTCTCACCCGCGCTCGGAGTCCTCCGCCCGCATTAACCCTATACTATCCGGATTGGCTGGGGAGGCTGTGACGTGTTGAAACGGACGGAGGACTCCGAGCGCGGGTGAGAGGCGCTGAAGGAGGAGACCGGGGTTTGCATGTGTCTCTACATGCCCAGCAGCTGATTTGGGAGCAGTAATTTCGGGAGAAGGGTTGAAGTGCGCCCAAAGTCACTTCTTGCTTATACACCAGCGGGGAGAGTGTGAGTTTGTTTCCTCTCCCCCCCCCCCCTGTGTTGTTTGTCATCATGAGTAAACTCTTTTCATATATCTCCATCTTTCCATCCTTCTCACTTCTCAGTTCACACAAATTACTTTCTTACCTGCACTAAAACACACCCCTACAAATCATCCTCGCACATTCTCTTTCTATCCATGCTTCTCCTCGCTTCTGGGGATATCTCTCCCAATCCTGGTCCCTGCCTTGTTTTTGTATGCTCTTATCCCCTTCTCCCACATGCAACTTCTACTCCTTCTGGTGACAACCCCTCCAACCTCATACCCATCCCCTGCCACCCTTCCTCCTCTCTCCCTTTCTCCTGTGCCCTTTGGAATGCTTGCTCCCTTTCTAACTAGTTCCTCTCTGTGCATGACTTCTTTCTCTCTCACTCTCTGCTCCTCTTTCCTATAACTGAGACCTGGCTCACTCAGTCTGACTCTGCTCTGCAAGCTGCCTTCTCTTATGGTGGCCTTTCCTTCTCTCACACTCCTTGTCCTGATGGCAGGGGTGGAGGCGTGGGGCACCTGCTCTCCTCTCTCTGCTGTTACCGAACCCTTCCTATTCCCCCCTCTCTTGCTTTTCCCTCCTTTTGAGGCTCACACTGTCCAGATTTTCTCTCCTCATCCTGTCCACGTGGCGGTCATCTATTGCCCGCCTAACTCTACGCATCCCCTGTCATGATAATGTCATGAGATATTATGTATTTTAATCCATTTGGTGCTTCAGGGGTTAATGTGATTGGAGTTGTATGGTAAAATAACATCTGTAGGAGTTGTAACATGTTAGGACTTTTTCCAGGTTTGTGCTTGGCTTCAAAGAGAGCTTAATTGGGGGCTGCCGGTCCTGTATGGGCCACTAAAGGTGCCAGACGTGGGAATAAAATATGGCCCCTGTGACAAGTTTATAAACATGGTCTGTTTAGAGTGAGCTTCAAAGCATTCTCTGGAGGGGCTTTATGGATGGCCAGGGGGTGCGGCTAAAGAAAGTATCAAACCAAGAGTGACTTTATTAAAAATGAGAATATGATGTGATGTCCTCTGCTGAACCTGATAAGAATTACGTATGTGTATCCATGCCACCGTGTCGCACATAATGATTACAGACACGTCATGTCTAGCAAGTACTAAGGCCAATAGTATAGCTGTCTGGCACACATATCGTCTATAGCATATGAAGTATCAACTGGCAGTGCTCACGGATTGTCCTGAAATATCCCAAATGAATCACGTAGAAGGAGAAATAATCCAGGCACACGGTCTTTTCTTGAAGTCGTTTAATCAGCAATGAAACCAACGTTTCGAATGCAGTTTCATTGCTGATTAAACGACTTCAAGAAAAGACCGTGTGCCTAGCAGGTACTAAGGAACAGATATTAATTTGTTGCTTAAATTTAGGATTAAGACGGTCATGTTCGGTCTCTTTATGTCCGCCATGAGCACCTGATCTACTAATGTAGATCACATGTGTGTAAGTATTACAGAAGTGACGTTATGAATGCGAGTATATCCTGAGGCACAGATCCAAACGTCTTTGGAAGGAGGTTTTTTTTTTCTCTGTCGTAAAACTATCAACCTCACAGTTGATTTATGACAGAGGGGTGGGGTTATGTGGTTTACGTGGGAAGAAAGAATATTTAAGTCTGAGCAAAGATTATGGAGATCAGATCTTAACAGAGGGGTACTTGGGACCAAGTACGTGAGATCTCATATTCTGAACCAGTGACCTCTCTGGGAGAAAACATATGTCATATGGTGATGTATAGCATTTTCTGTTATGTTATATCCTTTTTTTTTTGGAGAAACTGTTCTGCATTTATTTGTAATTGTATGTTTTCGTAATCCTTTTTCTGTAACCTAAGCACTGTATTTTTTCGATATATTAAAACATATAATAAATAATGCTTTGGGCTCTGAATTAAATGTTGCACGGTCTGAAGAGAGTATTTATGTTTTCGGACACATTTTGATTATATATTTGTTTTACATTTTCTGTTGGGCCGAATTAAACCCTTAGCATCACACTCCTAGAGGGCACCACTATTAGGGTGTTATTAATGTATTTAGCCAAATCACTCAAACCAGGGGGAGCATGTAGGAGAAAAGCAACAACAAAAGAACAATCTAAGTGCAGACATTTCAATTCGGTTGGAATTACTGTGGTGAATAACTTGGCTCTTATGTGCAGCCTACTCACAAGATGGTAGTAGTGTATGGGCAACAACAGGTAACTTGGATCTGTAAAATCTTCTGTATATAGGCAAAGTTGCACTCCCACTCAATGGTACAAAATAAATGCTTTATAATGATGCTAAAAATTGCACACTTACAATATAAAAATGATAAAACAGCATGTATCACTCAATTGATACTCCTGATGAAGCCAACTTTCCTATTGGCGAAACGCGTTGAGTAGCACCGCCCAGGAAGAGAGAGGATTGGTGCCGAATAGCTGCCTATCTCAAGCCATACCGGAAGTGACGTGATGCGACCGTGACGGAGGCGAGTTCCATACGAAGACCGGAAGTGACACGACGCACTGGAGACAGCGACGGAGCGGAGCTCCAAACGCTGCAGTGTAAGCCAGACTGGAGACGGCCTGGTGCGGACAAGCCACATAATGGAGGCGGCGGGGTGAGCTTCGGCACGATCCATACCTATTCACCTTGAGTGATACATGCTGTTTTATCATTTTTATATTGCAAGTGTGCAATTTTTAGCATCATTATAAAGCATTTATTTTGTACCATTGATCTGCACCATGGGTATTTTTCTTTATCCTTTTATGCCATAACCGTATCGACTTCTGAGTGGGAGTGCAACTTTGCCTATATACAGAAGATTTTACAGATCCAAGTTACCTGTTGTTGCCCATACACTACTACCATCTTGTGAGTAGGCTGCACATAAGAGCCAAGTTATTCACCACAGTAATTCCAACTGAATTGAATTGTCTGCACTTAGATTGTTCTCTTGTCGTTGCTTTTCTCCTACATGCTCCCCCTGGTTTGTGAGAATACATATCGACCATCTAGGAGCAGTGAAGACAGTCCCTTCCAGAGGGTCTGAGCAGGGAGTTGCAACCTTTAATAATCACTTTATCTGGCACTATTTGAGTCACTAAAAGTCACCAATAATTTATTGTTTAATATTTCACTTTATTAGTAGTGATCACTAGTATTGTTTTAGCGCCTGTTTCTGCATCATCACTCTGTCACATTTAGCCAAATCACCTGCAACTGCTTATTGAGCAGCTTGTGGGAGGCCAGCCCCTCCTTTTTCAAGGTATATAATCTCCCAGTATGGTCCCTGTATTTTCACTATTCACTTTACTTGCAGACATGTAAGTATCCTCACTGGTATTTACCAGTTTTTAACTGCACTAGGTTATATAAGCATATGCTTGGATATATTAACCCCTTCTGGGTTTATTTCACATAACACTAGTATGCATTTAGCATAGGGACCTGCTATAGAGACTTACCTTGATGTGGTTAGCAGGCTTGGCATTATTCGATCAAAGGATGTAACCAAAACTCTCCTTTATCTTATAGATTTTTACACCATATATATTTATTCCCCATTTATTTCTATCCCAAAGGGAGAAGCGCAGGGACTCACTGTCTGTTTTTCACATTTAATAAGTAATACGTTGGGATCTGAATGAACTGTTGCACGGTCTGGAGAGAGTATTTATGTTTTCGGACACATTTTGCTACAACTGATTTTTGTGTGTTAAAGTGCATAGCTTTTTCCTATACTAAACAGGGACCTGGGGCCCTTGCAAATATTAATGTGACATCTCTTATTTGCATACCCCAGGCGGTAAGAGTGTATCGATATGATTGCAATTGAGTAAGGGGTTAATATTAACTTATCAGAGGTACCTTGCGCAGGCAAAAGGTGAGTTGGCTAGAGTAGCCGTGTGTATTAACTCTGGTTGCATAGCTAAGTCACGAGCTCACTCATGTGTTGTTTGTGGCGGTGGTATATTGGGACGGATTTAGGGGAGCTGCTAACTCATTTGAGGTAGAAAAAATGGGGAATAAACCCCAATCGATCCAATGCTACAGAACCGTGTGTAGGTAGTAAACAACACCTAGAACCAATGCCAAAGTCCACAAGGGAAGGGGTCTCACTGCAAGTATACTGAAGTAATAAGTAATAGATAAAGGGTAGCGTGTAGGGACTTACTACTAGAATGCAGATCGAGTGCTAGAGGTACAAGGTGACATGTCCACAGGCACGCCACTTGTAAGCTCAAAATGATTTACACAGACTGCTGCCCTTACCTGACCGGTGTCCTCGCTAGCACTGCAGCCGGTCCGTGCTTGTCAGTGGTGAAGACGCCGTCTCAATGCTGATAGATGGCTACACCCCGGCTGTGTCCCAGCATGCAAAGCGCTCCGGCGCGTCTCAGGATTAAAACGGATGGCGCCTCCACTTGCGCTGGAAAGGTGGATGTATGTCCTCCTTGCTAAAAATGTGAGACCCCTGCGTGCTCCATCCAGTATAGGTACAGGTAAAGTCGAAATGGTAGATGGTCACTGCTCCCTTGAACTGCGCCAAGCTTTAGAGTATAAAATTAGCTTTATTGAAACAAAATGCTGAACATCACAGACCGGAACAGAGTGTTCCTGTCTGTGATGTTCAGCATTTTGTTTCAATAAAGCTGATTTTATACTCTAAAGCTTGGCGCAGTTCAAGGGAGCAGTGACCATCTACCATTTCGACTTTACCTAGCTCATTTGAGGGACCTATGCGAAGGTGAAGAGTGGGGCAGTTTGCGAGCTGAGTATTGATCCTTGTCCTGTAGAGGAGAATTGTCCATTTGAGGGACCTCTGCGGAGGTGAAAACTGGGAGCGCTTTCGAGCAAGAGTATTAACCCTTGTCCCGTATGCAGGTGGCGTGCTCGCAGGGTGCCGTACGTGACACCCCTCCTCTCTTACTTTGAATCCTGGCTCTCTTTCTCTCCTCAGACTTCCCTGTTCTTCTCCTTGGGGACTTCAACTGCCACATTGATGACCCCTTTCTCCCTTGGGCTTCCCGATTTCTCTCTCCAATCTCTTCTTTTGGCCTTCAACAGTGACCTGCAGCCAGCACCCACAAGGATGGCCTCTACCTAGACCTGGTTTTCACAAAAAACTTTTCTCTCTTTGATTTCTCCATTTCCACTCTTCCTCTCTCTGACCATCACCTCATCTCATTTTCTCTCTCGCTTCTCCCCTTCTTCACCTTTATCTACTCCTCATTTCTGCAGAAACCTACCTAGCTTTTGATTTCACTTTACACTTCTCCCTCTCCCCTCTCAGCTCCAGACCCTGACAACCTGGTCAGGAACTACAGCTTTGCCCTATCCTATCTTGATCTACATGCCCCGCTTTCTCTCTGCCATTCTCGCCCTTCTAAGCCTAAACTCTGGCTAAATGCGCAGTCTGCGTTCCTGCACTCGTTCCTCCCGCCTCACACACTCGCAGACTTCCTTCACTACAAATTTATGCTATTCTGTTTCAACTCTGCCCCCTCTCAAGCTAAACAAACCTACTTTTCTTCCCTAATCAACACGCACAAATCTAATCCAAGCCGACTCTTCTCTGTCTTTGACTCCCTACTCAGACCATCCTCAGCTGCTTCTTCTTCCTCCATCACACCTCAGGACTTTGCTGACTATTTCAAGGAAAAGGTGCGATCCATACATCAGGACATCCCCTCTGTATCCTCCTCCCACCCTACACCTCTTCCTAACTCTCCTCCTGCCTTCCTCGACTCTTTTTCCGCTGTCACAGAGGAGGATGTATCATTGCTGATCTCTTCTCCCTCTACCACTTGCCCCTCTTGTCACGGGAGACCAGCGCAGAAAAAAACCTGTCACGGTTTTAACACCAAAATTAACCGGATCCTTTGATTGAGCAAAGCAAGAGATAAAATAAATTGTCATTTATTTACAGAATGAACATACACACGATTATTTGCAAAAAAACCCCACTTGAAATACACTTACTGGGATGGGGCAAAATGAAATCTCCTATTTCCAAAACAAAATCTTTAGAAACAGAGTCTTTAGGGACAATTTCCCAGGAGCGGGAGTTGTGCGCAAATAAAGCTGAAAACAGTCTTTGGATAGTGGCGCCTCTCGCAAAGGCTGTTTCTCCTCCACAGCTGCTTACTTTTTTCTACCGCCGTAGAATTAGTTCTGGATTCCTTAGTTCTTACGAACTCTTGACTTGGGTTATGATGTTGCAAAGTTTAAAATCCAGTTTAGATGAATCTGACTCCTGATCGGCTGCAGGGATTCTTATGCAGCAACAATCCTTATCTGTAACCTCTGCAGCCAACCTCATTCGTGGGAATAATATTCCTACCTATCCTAGGATTGCCCCTACTTGGCAAAACCTGACAGAGGGCTTCTTAGTTTGCTAAGGGCATGTGCGAACCTCGCACCTTTGCCGCTTAGCATACCAGACCAAGCCCCCTTACCTGGCGACATTTTGTCTGAGCTGGCCGGACATCTGGGCCATTTGCTAAGATGGGAGATACTTGAATTACCCCTCCCCACTTCACGCTTTTAGTCGGCTAATGCTTTCAACTACGGACTTTTCCAGACATCGGGGAACCAAACCAGCGTGGTGGCTTAGATGTCGTCACTTATGCATTGCTCACCTCGCAGGAATTTCCTGCCATACACTTCTAAAGTACCGCAATTACAACTTGAGTGTTTCCCTCTGTTCCGGACGTCTGAATGAAAATCCCCTTATGCCTATAATGTTGGGACCATTAAAATAGGGGGACTTTCATTCATCAATTTTTATGAAACTGTATAAAAATTGCGTTATAACCTTTTTCATGATTTTACTCTCACAGCACCCGCAGAAAATCTCAGAGCGCTAGGACCTTCCTAGCAGAAGTTGGGTTTTAAAACCATTTTTCCTTTGCGCAGTTACAGGGAAACACTGCTATTGAAATACATTTCACAGTAGAAATAACATGATTCTCGCCACCTTATACCTGGTGGGAGACACAGAGATAATTTTATTAAAAGCACAGTGTTATTGCCATTACTGGGTTGAAGAGCTGACAATCACAATTCCCCCAATATGGCTCAGGGGCACCCAGCCGGGCATAATACCTTTTAATTACTGGCCTGGGTACCCCTTCACCGTCACACCTATTCCCTCCCATCTCCTAAAACCTCTTAGTCCTACTATAATCCCTACGCTTACACACATATTTAACTCCTCCCCCTACTCTGATACCTATCCCTCCTCCTTCAAACATGCAACCGTTATACCATTACACAAAAACAGCAAGCTTGACCCTACCTGTCTTTCTAACTATCGGTCTGTCTCCCTCCTGCCTTTTGCCTCTAAACTCCTTGAACGTCTTGTATTCTGTCGCTTGCTCCACTTTCTCAACACCTATTCTGTCCTAGTCCCTCTACAATCATGGTTCCGCTCTGCTCACTCCACCGAAACAGCCCTCACTAAAATAACTGACGACCTCCATGCTGCCAAAGACAGAGGTCATTACATTCTGCTCATATTTCTCGACCTCTCTGCAGCATTTGACACCTTGGACCACCCTCTTCCCCTTCACATTCTCCATACTCTTGGTATTTGTAACAAAGCTCTATCCTGGATCTCCTCTTACCTCTCCCAGCGTACTTTCAGTGTCTCTTTTGCTAACACCTCCTCCTCCTCTATTGATCTCTCTGTGGGGGTACCCCAGGGCTCTGTCCTGGGACCTCTTCTCTTTACACACTCTCTCTAGGTGATCTAATCACATCACTTGGGTTAAAATATTACCTCTATGCTGATGAGACAAATGTACTTTTCAACCCCTGACCTTACACCTGCTGTACAGACCAAAGTTTCTGAATGGCTCTCCGCCGATTTAAACTCAACTTGTCAAAAACAGAGCTCATCATACTTCCTCCCAAACCGGGCCCTACTACCTCCTGCCACATTATTGTTGGCAGTACTATCAGACATCCAGTAGTAGAAGCACGCTGTATAGGGGTCACACTCGACTCCTCTCTCACTTTCACTCCTCACATTCAAAAGGTAGCTAAAACCTGTCGTTTTTTCCTCCACAATATAACAAAGATACGGCCTTTCCTCTGTTGCTCGACTGCTAAAACTCTGACACAGGCCCTCATTCTCTCCCGTCTCAACTACTGTAACCTCCTGCTGTCCGGCCTTTCAACTGATTCCTCGCGCAACGCGCGCACCCTCTTGTCGACCCCGCGGTCTACGGGCGCAATCAATACCTTAAGGTGTTTGATCGCGCCGCGACCGCGCGGTCTGCGGCAGCGAGGACCCGGCCTAACAAGGGGTCAAATGTTTATAACAGATTGAGATGTAAATGGCGCAGTATCTGCGAGCGCCAGGGGGTGAAACGGAAAGTCGCGGCCTCTATTTAACTCTTCGTTGCCGTCACTCGGCTCCATGTTCTACACACTGCAGCCTGGGAGCAGCAAACTATCGCAGAGCCGCACGGCGGCACGCAGAGCCAGGACAACATGGCGGCACGCAGAGCCAGGACAACATGGCGGCACGCAGAGCCAGGACAACATGGCGGCACGCAGAGCAACGTCAACATGGGCGAGCGCTGAGCAACGCCAACACGGTGACACGCAGAGCAAGGCAGCACACACAGCAACGCCATCACGGTGACATGCAGAGCAAGGCAGCACACACAGCAACGCCAACACGGTGACATGCAGAGCAAGGCAGCACACACAGCAACGCCATCACGGTGACATGCAGAGCAAGGCAGCACACACAGCAACGCCATCACGGTGACATGCAGAGCAAGGCAGCACACACAGCAACGCCATCACGGTGACATGCAGAGCAAGGCAGCACACACAGCAACGCCATCACGGTGACATGCAGAGCAAGGCAGCACACACAGCAACGCCAATACGGTGACATGCAGAGCAAGGCAGCACACACAGCAACGCCAACACGGTGACACGCAGAGCAAGGCAGCACACACAGCAACGCCAACACGGTGACACGCAGAGCAAGGCAGCACACACAGCAACGCCAACACGGTGACACGCAGAGCAAGGCAGCACACACAGCAACGCCAACACGGTGACACGCAGAGCAAGGCAGCACACACAGCAACGCCAACACGGTGACATGCAGAGCAAGGCAGCACGCACAGCAACGCCAACACGGTGACATGCAGAGCAATGCAGCACACACAGCAACGCCAACACGGTGACATGCAGAGCAAGGCAGCACGCACAGCAACGCCAACACGGTGACATGCAGAGCAAGGCAGCACGCACAGCAACGCCAACACGGTGACACGCAGAGCAAGGCAGCACGCACAGCAACGCCATCACGGTGACACGCAGAGCAAGGCAGCACACACAGCAACGCCAACACGGTGACACGCAGAGCAAGGCAGCACACACAGCAACGCCAACACGGTGACACGCAGAGCAAGGCAGCACACACAGCAACGCCATCACGGTGACACGCAGATCAAGGCAGCACACACAGCAACGCCAACACGGTGACACGCAGAGCAAGGCAGCACACACAGCAACGCCAACACGGTGACACGCAGAGCAAGGCAGCACACACAGCAACGCCAACACGGTGATACGCAGAGCAAGGCAGCACGCACAGCAACGCCATCACGGTGACACGCAGAGCAAGGCAGCACACACAGCAACGCCAACACGGTGACACGCAGAGCAAGGCAGCACGCACAGCAACGCCATCACGGTGACACGCAGAGCAAGGCAGCACACACAGCAACGCCAACACGGTGACACGCAGAGCAAGGCAGCACGCACAGCAACGCCATCACGGTGACACGCAGAGCAAGGCAGCACACACAGCAACGTCAACACGGTGACACGCAGAGCAAGGCAGCACACACAACAACGCCAACACGGTGACACGCAGAGCAAGGCAGCACACACAGCAACGCCAACACGGTGACACGCAGAGCAAGGCAGCACACACAGCAACGCCAACACGGTGACACGCAGAGCAAGGCAGCACACACAGCAACGCCATCACGGTGACACGCAGAGCAAGGCAGCACACACAGCAACGCCAACACGGTGACACGCAGAGCAAGGCAGCACACACAGCAACGCCAACACGGTGACATGCAGAGCAAGGCAGCACACACAGCAACGCCAACACGGTGACATGCAGAGCAAGGCAGCACACACAGCAACGCCATCACGGTGACATGCAGAGCAAGGCAGCACACACAGCAACGCCAACACGGTGACACGCAGAGCAAGGCAGCACACACAGCAACGCCATCACGGTGACATGCAGAGCAAGGCAGCACACACAGCAACGCCAACACGGTGACACGCAGAGCAAGGCAGCACACACAGCAACGCCATCACGGTGACACGCAGAGCAAGGCAGCACGCACAGCAACGCCAACACGGTGACATGCAGAGCAAGGCAGCACACACAGCAACGCCAACACGGTGACATGCAGAGCAAGGCAGCACACACAGCAACGCCATCACGGTGACACGCAGAGCAAGGCAGCACGCACAGCAACGCCAACACGGTGACACGCAGAGCAAGGCAGCACACACAGCAACGCCAACACGGTGACACGCAGAGCAAGGCAGCACGCACAGCAACGCCAACACGGTGACATGCAGAGCAAGGCAGCACACACAGCAACGCCATCACGGTGACATGCAGAGCAAGGCAGCACACACAGCAACGCCAACACGGTGACATTCAGAGCAAGGCAGCACACACAGCAACGCCAACACGGTGACACGCAGAGCAAGGCAGCACACACAGCAACGCCATCACGGTGACACGCAGAGCAAGGCAGCACGCACAGCAACGCCAACACGGTGACATGCAGAGCAAGGCAGCACACACAGCAACGCCAACACGGTGACACGCAGAGCAAGGCAGCACACACAGCAACGCCAACACGGTGACATGCAGAGCAAGGCAGCACACACAGCAACGCCAACACGGTGACACGCAGAGCAAGGCAGCACACACAGCAACGCCAACACGGTGACACGCAGAGCAAGGCAGCACACACAGCAACGCCAACACGGTGACACGCAGAGCAAGGCAGCACACACAGCAACGCCAACACGGTGACACGCAGAGCAAGGCAGCACACACAGCAACGCCAACACGGTGACACGCAGAGCAAGGCAGCACACACAGCAACGCCATCACGGTGACATGCAGAGCAAGACAGCACACACAGCAACGCCAACACGGTGACACGCAGAGCAAGGCAGCACACACAGCAACGCCATCACGGTGACATGCAGAGCAAGGCAGCACACAGCAACGCCAACACGGTGACACGCAGAGCAACGCCAACACGGTGACACGGTGACACGCAGAGCAAGGCAGCACACACAGCAACGCCAACACGGTGACACGCAGAGCAAGGCAGCACACACAGCAACGCCATCACGGTGACATGCAGAGCAAGGCAGCACACACAGCAACGCCAACACGGTGACACGCAGAGCAAGGCAGCACACACAGCAACGCCAACACGGTGACACGCAGAGCAAGGCAGCACACACAGCAACGCCAACACGGTGACACGCAGAGCAAGGCAGCACACACAGCAACGCCAACACGGTGACACGCAGAGCAAGGCAGCACACACAGCAACGCCAACACGGTGACATGCAGAGCAAGGCAGCACACACAGCAACGCCATCACGGTGACACGCAGAGCAAGGCAGCACACACAGCAACGCCAACACGGTGACACGCAGAGCAAGGCAGCACACACAGCAACGCCAACACGGTGACACGCAGAGCAAGGCAGCACACACAGCAACGCCATCACGGTGACATTCAGAGCAAGGCAGCACACACAGCAACGCCATCACGGTGACACGCAGAGCAAGGCAGCACACACAGCAACACCAACACGGTGACATGCAGAGCAAGGCAGCACGCACAGCAACGCCAACACGGTGACATGCAGAGCAAGGCAGCACGCACAGCAACGCCATCACGGTGACACGCAGAGCAAGGCAGCACACACAGCAACGCCAACACGGTGACATGCAGAGCAAGGCAGCACACACAGCAACGCCAACACGGTGACACGCAGAGCAAGGCAGCACACACAGCAACGCCATCACGGTGACACGCAGAGCAAGGCAGCACACACAGCAACGCCAAGACGGTGACATGCAGAGCAAGGCAGCACACACAGCAACGCCAACACGGTGACACGCAGAGCAAGGCAGCACACACAGCAACGCCAACACGGTGACACGCAGAGCAAGGCAGCACACACAGCAACGCCAACACGGTGACACGCAGAGCAAGGCAGCACACACAGCAACGCCAACACGGTGACATGCAGAGCAAGGCAGCACACACAGCAACGCCAACACGGTGACACGCAGAGCAAGGCAGCACACACAGCAACGCCAACACGGTGACACGCAGAGCAAGGCAGCACACACAGCAACGCCAACACGGTGACACGCAGAGCAAGGCAGCACACACAGCAACGCCAACACGGTGACACGCAGAGCAAGGCAGCACACACAGCAACACCAACACGGTGACACGCAGAGCAAGGCAGCACACACAGCAACGCCAACACGGTGACATGCAGAGCAAGGCAGCACACACAGCAACGCCATCACGGTGACATGCAGAGCAAGGCAGCACGCACAGCAACGCCAACACGGTGACACGCAGAGCAAGGCAGCACACACAGCAACGCCATCACGGTGACATGCAGAGCAAGGCAGCACACACAGCAACGCCATCACGGTGACATGCAGAGCAAGGCAGCACACACAGCAACGCCAACACGGTGACATGCAGAGCAAGGCAGCACACACAGCAACGCCAACACGGTGACACGCAGAGCAAGGCAGCACACACAGCAACGCCATCACGGTGACATGCAGAGCAAGGCAGCACGCACAGCAACGCCAACACGGTGACACGCAGAGCAAGGCAGCACACACAGCAACGCCAACACGGTGACATGCAGAGCAAGGCAGCACACACAGCAACGCCAACACGGTGACATGCAGAGCAAGGCAGCACGCAGGGCAACGCCATCACGGTGACACGCAGAGCAAGGCAGCACGCAGGGCAACGCCAACACGGTGACACGCAGAGCAAGGCAGCACACACAGCAACGCCAACACGGTGACACGCAGAGCAAGGCAGCACACACAGCAACGCCAACACGGTGACACGCAGAGCAAGGCAGCACACACAGCAACGCCAACACGGTGACACGCAGAGCAAGGCAGCACACACAGCAACGCCATCACGGTGACACGCAGAGCAAGGCAGCACACACAGCAACACCAACACGGTGACACGCAGAGCAAGGCGGCACACACAGCAACGCCAACACGGTGACATGCAGAGCAAGGCAGCACACACAGCAACGCCAACACGGTGACATGCAGAGCAAGGCAGCACACACAGCAACGCCATCACGGTGACATGCAGAGCAAGGCAGCACACACAGCAACGCCAACACGGTGACACGCAGAGCAAGGCAGCACACACAGCAACGCCAACACGGTGACACGCAGAGCAAGGCAGCACACACAGCAACGCCATCACGGTGACACGCAGAGCAAGGCAGCACACACAGCAACGCCATCACGGTGACACGCAGAGCAAGGCAGCACACACAGCAACACCAACACGGTGACACGCAGAGCAAGGCAGCACACACAGCAACGCCAACACGGTGACATGCAGAGCAAGGCAGCACACACAGCAACGCCATCACGGTGACATGCAGAGCAAGGCAGCACACACAGCAACACCAACACGGTGACACGCAGAGCAAGGCAGCACACACAGCAACGCCAACACGGTGACACGCAGAGCAAGGCAGCACACACAGCAACGCCAACACGGTGACACGCAGAGCAAGGCAGCACACACAGCAACGCCAACACGGTGACATGCAGAGCAAGGCAGCACACACAGCAACGCCATCACGGTGACATGCAGAGCAAGGCAGCACACACAGCAACGCCAACACGGTGACATGCAGAGCAAGGCAGCACACACAGCAACGCCAACACGGTGACATGCAGAGCAAGGCAGCACACACAGCAACGCCAACACGGTGACATGCAGAGCAAGGCAGCACACACAGCAACGCCATCACGGTGACATGCAGAGCAAGGCAGCACACACAGCAACGCCATCACGGTGACATGCAGAGCAAGGCAGCACACACAGCAACGCCAACACGGTGACATGCAGAGCAAGGCAGCACACACAGCAACGCCAACACGGTGACATGCAGAGCAAGGCAGCACGCAGGGCAACGCCATCACGGTGACATGCAGAGCAAGGCAGCACACACAGCAACGCCAACACGGTGACATGCAGAGCAAGGCAGCACACACAGCAACGCCAACACGGTGACATGCAGAGCAAGGCAGCACACACAGCAACGCCAACACGGTGACATGCAGAGCAAGGCAGCACACACAGCAACGCCATCACGGTGACACGCAGAGCAAGGCAGCACGCACAGCAACGCCAACACGGTGACACGCAGAGCAAGGCAGCACGCACAGCAACGCCAACACGGTGACACGCAGAGCAAGGCAGCACACACAGCAACGCCATCACGGTGACACGCAGAGCAAGGCAGCACACACAGCAACGCCATCACGGTGACACGCAGAGCAAGGCAGCACACACAGCAACGCCATCACGGTGACACGCAGAGCAAGGCAGCACACACAGCAACGCCAACACGGTGACAAGCAGAGCAAGGCAGCACACACAGCAACGCCAACACGGTGACACGCAGAGCAAGGCAGCACACACAGCAACGCCAACACGGTGACACGCAGAGCAAGGCAGCACGCACAGCAACGCCAACACGGTGACACGCAGAGCAAGGCAGCACACACAGCAACGCCAACACGGTGACACGCAGAGCAAGGCAGCACACACAGCAACGCCATCACGGTGACACGCAGAGCAAGGCAGCACGCACAGCAACGCCAACACGGTGACACGCAGAGCAAGGCAGCACACACAGCAACGCCAACACGGTGACACGCAGAGCAAGGCAGCACGCACAGCAACGCCATCACGGTGACACGTAGAGCAACGACAACACGGTGACACGCAGAGCAAGGCAGCAAACACAGCAACGCCATCACGGTGACACGCAGAGCAAGGCAGCACGCACAGCAACGCCAACACGGTGACACGCAGAGCAAGGCAGCACACACAGCAACGCCAACACGGTGACACGCAGAGCAAGGCAGCACACACAGCAACGCCAACACGGTGACACGCAGAGCAAGGCAGCACACACAGCAACGCCAACACGGTGACACGCAGAGCAAGGCAGCACACACAGCAACGCCAACACGGTGACACGCAGAGCAAGGCAGCACACACAGCAACGCCATCACGGTGACACGCAGAGCAAGGCAGCACACACAGCAACGCCAACACGGTGACACGCAGAGCAAGGCAGCACACACAGCAACGCCAACACGGTGACACGCAGAGCAAGGCAGCACACACAGCAACGCCATCACGGTGACACGCAGAGCAAGGCAGCACACACAGCAACGCCAACACGGTGACACGCAGAGCAAGGCAGCACACACAGCAACGCCAACACGGTGACACGCAGAGCAAGGCAGCACACACAGCAACGCCATCACGGTGACACGCAGAGCAAGGCAGCACGCACAGCAACGCCAACACGGTGACACGCAGAGCAAGGCAGCACACACAGCAACGCCAACACGGTGACACGCAGAGCAAGGCAGCACACACAGCAACGCCATCACGGTGACACGCAGAGCAAGGCAGCACGCACAGCAACGCCAACACGGTGACACGCAGAGCAAGGCAGCACACACAGCAACGCCATCACGGTGACACGCAGAGCAAGGCAGCACGCACAGCAACGCCAACACGGTGACACGCAGAGCAAGGCAGCACACACAGCAACGCCAACACGGTGACACGCAGAGCAAGGCAGCACACACAGCAACGCCATCACGGTGACACGCAGAGCAAGGCAGCACGCACAGCAACGCCAACACGGTGACACGCAGAGCAAGGCAGCACACACAGCAACGCCATCACGGTGACACGCAGAGCAAGGCAGCACACACAGCAACGCCAACACGGTGACACGCAGAGCAAGGCAGCACACACAGCAACGCCATCACGGTGACACGCAGAGCAAGGCAGCACACACAGCAACGCCAACACGGTGACACGCAGAGCAAGGCAGCACACACATCAACGCCATCACGGTGACACGCAGAGCAAGGCAGCACACACAGCAACGCCAACACGGTGACACGCAGAGCAAGGCAGCACACACAGCAACGCCAACACGGTGACACGCAGAGCAAGGCAGCACAGACAGCAACGCCAACACGGTGACACGCAGAGCAAGGCAGCACGCACAGCAACGCCAACACGGTGACACGCAGAGCAAGGCAGCACGCACAGCAACGCCAACACGGTGACACGCAGAGCAAGGCAGCACACACAGCAACGCCAACACGGTGACACGCAGAGCAAGGCAGCACACACAGCAACGCCAACACGGTGACACGCAGAGCAAGGCAGCACACACAGCAACGCCAACACGGTGACACGCAGAGCAAGGCAGCACACACAGCAACGCCATCACGGTGACACGCAGAGCAAGGCAGCACACACAGCAACGCCATCACGGTGACACGCAGAGCAAGGCAGCACACACAGCAACGCCAACACGGTGACACGCAGAGCAAGGCAGCACACACAGCAACGCCAACACGGTGACACGCAGAGCAAGGCAGCACACACAGCAACGCCAACACGGTGACACGCAGAGCAAGGCAGCACACACAGCAACGCCAACACGGTGACACGCAGAGCAAGGCAGCACACACAGCAACGCCAACACGGTGACACGCAGAGCAAGGCAGCACACACAGCAACGCCATCACTGTGACATGCAGAGCAAGGCAGCACACACAGCAACGCCATCACGGTGACACGCAGAGCAAGGCAGCACACACAGCAACGCCAACACGGTGACACGCAGAGCAAGGCAGCACACACAGCAACGCCAACACAGTGACACGCAGAGCAAGGCAGCACACACAGCAACGCCAACACAGTGACACGCAGAGCAAGGCAGCACACACAGCAACGCCAACACAGTGACACGCAGAGCAAGGCAGCACACACAGCAACGCCAACACGGTGACACGCAGAGCAAGGCAGCACACACAGCAACGCCAACACGGTGACACGCAGAGCAAGGCAGCACACACAGCAACGCCAACACGGTGACACGCAGAGCAAGGCAGCACACACAGCAACGCCAACACGGTGACACGCAGAGCAAGGCAGCACACACAGCAACGCCAACACGGTGACATGCAGAGCAAGGCAGCACACACAGCACAGCCAACACGGTGACACGCAGAGCAAGGCAGCACACACAACAACGCCAAGACGGTGACACGCAGAGCAAGGCAGCACACACAGCAACGCCATCACGGTGACATGCAGAGCAAGGCAGCACACACAGCAACGCCATCACGGTGACACGCAGAGCAAGGCAGCACACACAGCAACGCCATCACGGTGACATGCAGAGCAAGGCAGCACACACAGCAACGCCATCACGGTGACACGCAGAGCAAGGCAGCACACACAGCAACGCCAACACGGTGACACGCAGAGCAAGGCAGCACACACAGCAACGCCAACACGGTGACACGCAGAGCAAGGCAGCACACACAGCAACGCCAACACGGTGACACGCAGAGCAAGGCAGCACACACAGCAACGCCAACACGGTGACACGCAGAGCAAGGCAGCACACACAGCAACGCCAACACGGTGACACGCAGAGCAAGGCAGCACACACAGCAACGCCAACACGGTGACATGCAGAGCAAGGCAGCACACACAGCAACGCCATCACGGTGACACGCAGAGCAAGGCAGCACACACAGCAACGCCATCACGGTGACACGCAGAGCAAGGCAGCACACACAGCAACGCCAACACGGTGACACGCAGAGCAAGGCAGCACACACAGCAACGCCATCACGGTGACATGCAGAGCAAGGCAGCACACACAGCAACGCCATCACGGTGACACGCAGAGCAAGGCAGCACACACAGCAACGCCATCACGGTGACATGCAGAGCAAGGCAGCACACACAGCAACGCCAACACGGTGACACGCAGAGCAAGGCAGCACACACAGCAACGCCAACACGGTGACACGCAGAGCAAGGCAGCACGCACAGCAACGCCATCACGGTGACACGCAGAGCAAGGCAGCACATACAGCAACGCCAACACGGTGACATGCAGAGCAAGGCAGCACACACAGCAACGCCAACACGGTGACACGCAGAGCAAGGCAGCACACACAGCAACGCCATCACGGTGACACGCAGAGCAAGGCAGCACACACAGCAACGCCAAGACGGTGACACGCAGAGCAAGGCAGCACATACAGCAACGCCAACACGGTGACACGCAGAGCAAGGCAGCACACACAGCAACGCCAACACGGTGACATGCAGAGCAAGGCAGCACACACAGCAACGCCAACACGGTGACACGCAGAGCAAGGCAGCACACACAACAACGCCAAGACGGTGACACGCAGAGCAAGGCAGCACATACAGCAACGCCAACACGGTGACACGCAGAGCAAGGCAGCACACACAGCAACGCCAACACGGTGACACGCAGAGCAAGGCAGCACACACAGCAACGCCAACACGGTGACACGCAGAGCAAGGCAGCACACACAGCAACGCCAACACGGTGACATGCAGAGCAAGGCAGCACACACAGCAACGCCAACACGGTGACACGCAGAGCAAGGCAGCACACACAGCAACGCCATCACGGTGACACGCAGAGCAAGGCAGCACACACAGCAACGCCAAGACGGTGACACGCAGAGCAAGGCAGCACACACAGCAACGCCATCACGGTGACACGCAGAGCAAGGCAGCACACACAGCAACGCCAACACGGTGACATGCAGAGCAAGGCAGCACGCACAGCAACGCCAACACGGTGACATGCAGAGCAAGGCAGCACACACAGCAACGCCAACACGGTGACATGCAGAGCAAGGCAGCACACACAGCAACGCCAACACGGTGACACGCAGAGCAACGCCAACACGGTGACATGCAGAGCAAGGCAGCACGCACAGCAACGCCAACACGGTGACACGCAGAGCAAGGCAGCACGCACAGCAACGCCAACACGGTGACACGCAGAGCAAGGCAGCACACACAGCAACGCCAACACGGTGACACGCAGAGCAAGGCAGCACACACAGCAACGCCAACACGGTGACACGCAGAGCAAGGCAGCACACACAGCAACGCCAACACGGTGACACGCAGAGCAAGGCAGCACACACAGCAACGCCATCACGGTGACACGCAGAGCAAGGCAGCACACACAGCAACGCCATCACGGTGACACGCAGAGCAAGGCAGCACACACAGCAACGCCAACACGGTGACACGCAGAGCAAGGCAGCACACACAGCAACGCCAACACGGTGACACGCAGAGCAAGGCAGCACACACAGCAACGCCAACACGGTGACACGCAGAGCAAGGCAGCACACACAGCAACGCCAACACGGTGACACGCAGAGCAAGGCAGCACACACAGCAACGCCAACACGGTGACACGCAGAGCAAGGCAGCACACACAGCAACGCCATCACTGTGACATGCAGAGCAAGGCAGCACACACAGCAACGCCATCACGGTGACACGCAGAGCAAGGCAGCACACACAGCAACGCCAACACGGTGACACGCAGAGCAAGGCAGCACACACAGCAACGCCAACACAGTGACACGCAGAGCAAGGCAGCACACACAGCAACGCCAACACAGTGACACGCAGAGCAAGGCAGCACACACAGCAACGCCAACACAGTGACACGCAGAGCAAGGCAGCACACACAGCAACGCCAACACGGTGACACGCAGAGCAAGGCAGCACACACAGCAACGCCAACACGGTGACACGCAGAGCAAGGCAGCACACACAGCAACGCCAACACGGTGACACGCAGAGCAAGGCAGCACACACAGCAACGCCAACACGGTGACACGCAGAGCAAGGCAGCACACACAGCAACGCCAACACGGTGACATGCAGAGCAAGGCAGCACACACAGCAACGCCAACACGGTGACACGCAGAGCAAGGCAGCACACACAGCAACGCCATCACGGTGACACGCAGAGCAAGGCAGCACACACAGCAACGCCAAGACGGTGACATGCAGAGCAAGGCAGCACACACAGCAACGCCAACACGGTGACACGCAGAGCAAGGCAGCACACACAGCAACGCCAACACGGTGACACGCAGAGCAAGGCAGCACACACAGCAACGCCAACACGGTGACACGCAGAGCAAGGCAGCACACACAGCAACGCCAACACGGTGACATGCAGAGCAAGGCAGCACACACAGCAACGCCAACACGGTGACACGCAGAGCAAGGCAGCACACACAGCAACGCCAACACGGTGACACGCAGAGCAAGGCAGCACACACAGCAACGCCAACACGGTGACACGCAGAGCAAGGCAGCACACACAGCAACGCCAACACGGTGACACGCAGAGCAAGGCAGCACACACAGCAACACCAACACGGTGACACGCAGAGCAAGGCAGCACACACAGCAACGCCAACACGGTGACATGCAGAGCAAGGCAGCACACACAGCAACGCCATCACGGTGACATGCAGAGCAAGGCAGCACGCACAGCAACGCCAACACGGTGACACGCAGAGCAAGGCAGCACACACAGCAACGCCATCACGGTGACATGCAGAGCAAGGCAGCACACACAGCAACGCCATCACGGTGACACGCAGAGCAAGGCAGCACACACAGCAACGCCATCACGGTGACATGCAGAGCAAGGCAGCACACACAGCAACGCCAACACGGTGACACGCAGAGCAAGGCAGCACACACAGCAACGCCAACACGGTGACACGCAGAGCAAGGCAGCACGCACAGCAACGCCATCACGGTGACACGCAGAGCAAGGCAGCACATACAGCAACGCCAACACGGTGACATGCAGAGCAAGGCAGCACACACAGCAACGCCAACACGGTGACACGCAGAGCAAGGCAGCACACACAGCAACGCCATCACGGTGACACGCAGAGCAAGGCAGCACACACAGCAACGCCAAGACGGTGACACGCAGAGCAAGGCAGCACATACAGCAACGCCAACACGGTGACACGCAGAGCAAGGCAGCACACACAGCAACGCCAACACGGTGACATGCAGAGCAAGGCAGCACACACAGCAACGCCAACACGGTGACACGCAGAGCAAGGCAGCACACACAACAACGCCAAGACGGTGACACGCAGAGCAAGGCAGCACATACAGCAACGCCAACACGGTGACACGCAGAGCAAGGCAGCACACACAGCAACGCCAACACGGTGACACGCAGAGCAAGGCAGCACACACAGCAACGCCAACACGGTGACACGCAGAGCAAGGCAGCACACACAGCAACGCCAACACGGTGACATGCAGAGCAAGGCAGCACACACAGCAACGCCAACACGGTGACACGCAGAGCAAGGCAGCACACACAGCAACGCCATCACGGTGACACGCAGAGCAAGGCAGCACACACAGCAACGCCAAGACGGTGACACGCAGAGCAAGGCAGCACACACAGCAACGCCATCACGGTGACACGCAGAGCAAGGCAGCACACACAGCAACGCCAACACGGTGACATGCAGAGCAAGGCAGCACGCACAGCAACGCCAACACGGTGACATGCAGAGCAAGGCAGCACACACAGCAACGCCAACACGGTGACATGCAGAGCAAGGCAGCACACACAGCAACGCCAACACGGTGACACGCAGAGCAACGCCAACACGGTGACATGCAGAGCAAGGCAGCACGCACAGCAACGCCAACACGGTGACACGCAGAGCAAGGCAGCACGCACAGCAACGCCAACACGGTGACACGCAGAGCAAGGCAGCACACACAGCAACGCCAACACGGTGACACGCAGAGCAAGGCAGCACACACAGCAACGCCAACACGGTGACACGCAGAGCAAGGCAGCACACACAGCAACGCCAACACGGTGACACGCAGAGCAAGGCAGCACACACAGCAACGCCATCACGGTGACACGCAGAGCAAGGCAGCACACACAGCAACGCCATCACGGTGACACGCAGAGCAAGGCAGCACACACAGCAACGCCAACACGGTGACACGCAGAGCAAGGCAGCACACACAGCAACGCCAACACGGTGACACGCAGAGCAAGGCAGCACACACAGCAACGCCAACACGGTGACACGCAGAGCAAGGCAGCACACACAGCAACGCCAACACGGTGACACGCAGAGCAAGGCAGCACACACAGCAACGCCAACACGGTGACACGCAGAGCAAGGCAGCACACACAGCAACGCCATCACTGTGACATGCAGAGCAAGGCAGCACACACAGCAACGCCATCACGGTGACACGCAGAGCAAGGCAGCACACACAGCAACGCCAACACGGTGACACGCAGAGCAAGGCAGCACACACAGCAACGCCAACACAGTGACACGCAGAGCAAGGCAGCACACACAGCAACGCCAACACAGTGACACGCAGAGCAAGGCAGCACACACAGCAACGCCAACACAGTGACACGCAGAGCAAGGCAGCACACACAGCAACGCCAACACGGTGACACGCAGAGCAAGGCAGCACACACAGCAACGCCAACACGGTGACACGCAGAGCAAGGCAGCACACACAGCAACGCCAACACGGTGACACGCAGAGCAAGGCAGCACACACAGCAACGCCAACACGGTGACACGCAGAGCAAGGCAGCACACACAGCAACGCCAACACGGTGACATGCAGAGCAAGGCAGCACACACAGCACAGCCAACACGGTGACACGCAGAGCAAGGCAGCACACACAACAACGCCAAGACGGTGACACGCAGAGCAAGGCAGCACACACAGCAACGCCATCACGGTGACATGCAGAGCAAGGCAGCACACACAGCAACGCCATCACGGTGACACGCAGAGCAAGGCAGCACACACAGCAACGCCATCACGGTGACATGCAGAGCAAGGCAGCACACACAGCAACGCCAACACGGTGACACGCAGAGCAAGGCAGCACACACAGCAACGCCAACACGGTGACACGCAGAGCAAGGCAGCACGCACAGCAACGCCATCACGGTGACACGCAGAGCAAGGCAGCACATACAGCAACGCCAACACGGTGACATGCAGAGCAAGGCAGCACACACAGCAACGCCATCACGGTGACACGCAGAGCAAGGCAGCACACACAGCAACGCCATCACGGTGACACGCAGAGCAAGGCAGCACACACAGCAACGCCAAGACGGTGACACGCAGAGCAAGGCAGCACATACAGCAACGCCAACACGGTGACACGCAGAGCAAGGCAGCACACACAGCAACGCCAACACGGTGACATGCAGAGCAAGGCAGCACACACAGCAACGCCAACACGGTGACACGCAGAGCAAGGCAGCACACACAACAACGCCAAGACGGTGACACGCAGAGCAAGGCAGCACATACAGCAACGCCAACACGGTGACACGCAGAGCAAGGCAGCACACACAGCAACGCCAACACGGTGACACGCAGAGCAAGGCAGCACACACAGCAACGCCAACACGGTGACACGCAGAGCAAGGCAGCACACACAGCAACGCCAACACGGTGACATGCAGAGCAAGGCAGCACACACAGCAACGCCAACACGGTGACACGCAGAGCAAGGCAGCACACACAGCAACGCCATCACGGTGACACGCAGAGCAAGGCAGCACACACAGCAACGCCAAGACGGTGACACGCAGAGCAAGGCAGCACACACAGCAACGCCATCACGGTGACACGCAGAGCAAGGCAGCACACACAGCAACGCCAACACGGTGACATGCAGAGCAAGGCAGCACGCACAGCAACGCCAACACGGTGACATGCAGAGCAAGGCAGCACACACAGCAACGCCAACACGGTGACATGCAGAGCAAGGCAGCACACACAGCAACGCCAACACGGTGACACGCAGAGCAACGCCAACACGGTGACATGCAGAGCAAGGCAGCACACACAGCAACGCCAACACGGTGACATGCAGAGCAAGGCAGCACACACAGCAACGCCAACACGGTGACACGCAGAGCAAGGCAGCACACACAGCAACGCCAACACGGTGACACGCAGAGCAAGGCAGCACACACAGCAACGCCATCACGGTGACATGCAGAGCAAGGCAGCACACACAGCAACGCCAACACGGTGACACGCAGAGCAAGGCAGCACACACAGCAACGCCAACACGGTGACACGCAGAGCAAGGCAGCACGCACAGCAACGCCAACACGGTGACATGCAGAGCAAGGCAGCACACACAGCAACGCCATCACGGCGGCACGCAGAGCAAGGCAGCACACACAGCAACGCCATCACGGCGGCACGCAGAGCAAGGCAGCACACACAGCAACACCATCACGGTGACACGCAGGGCAACGCTAAAAACTAACAATATTAAGGCCGAGCTCACGGTGGCGGCACGTGCTTCCGTGCGCGCAGTCCTGCAGCCCCAGCGATGTGTGCGCTAGCTGCAGATGGGTCACGGCGATCAGGGGGGGGGCCCCAACCTCTTTGGCTGAACCAGCCCACGTGATGCTGTCACACGACTGCAGCCCGAAATGTCAATTTCTGTTGTGGCGGCAAAATGTAGCAGCGCAGCGGGCACGTGAACTACCATAGGCAAGCAGGTTAGAGCCCTTGACGCGCGCGCGTTCGCAAGCGACGCCGCCACCGTGAGCTCGGTCTAAGGAACATGCAGCAGCACATGGAAGATGCAGCAGGAGCAGCCTGTGCGCAGCGCGGGCAGCATACACGTAACATGCAGCGGCACACGGAACATGCAGGAGCACACGGAACATGCAGCGGGAGCAGCCTGTGCCCAGCGGGGGCAGCATACACGGAACATGCAGCAGGAGCAGCCTGTGCGCAGCGCGGGCAGCATACACGGAACATGCAGCGGGAGCAGCCTGTGCCCAGCGCGGGCAGCATACACGGAACATGCAGCAGCACACGGAACATGCAGCGGGAGCAGCCTGTGTCCGGCGGTGGGAGCACACGGAACATGCCACAGACACGGAACTGTCTGACGAGTATCGGAAAACAAGAATCTAACACAAACTCCATACAAATAAGATTATCCGGAAGTAATAAAAAGACTCTTTAATAAAAGACATGCTTTGGGGGGCCGCAGGGTCCGCCACATTCACCTGCGGCTTGCTCTGCGCCACACGAGCGCGCGATAATCTCCACGCTTCCTCCTGGGAACGCCTTCTTTTCCTCTTTACATTGTAGCGCGGAGGACAACAAGACCCTACTGGCATTCGCCCACTTTAAACATGGCCGCCGTGGGGCCTCAGAGAGGTTATGGGAATGACACTTTTCCGATCAAATGCTTTGATTTTTTTCCCCCCCTCCATCTTACACCCCCAAAAGATTTTTAGTGGGACCCCCACGCCGCTCCGTAGGGTCTGGGAATGAACGGCTCACGTGCCGGCTCCTGGGGGGCGGGCTTTAGATAAACTCTATGCCTTCATATTTAACCCCCCCGACCTTGGTCTCGGGCAGCAGGATGCGCCCGTCCAACGTAAACGCCACGATGTACGTGGCCACCCTGCCCCCGTCCTCCTCCGATTTCAGAGCCACGATGATCTGGTCGTCGGTGCCCGGGATGAATTTGAAGGACGAGAAGCCGTGGGTGGGGGCCAGGGGCCCCACGCGGGCCAGGGAGATGTCGGAGAAGTCCGGCGACGCGCGGAGGAGGATGTTGGAGCCGCGGTGCTCGTCCTCCGTCTCGGCGTATCGCTCGTGGCTGGCCCGGCGCGGGAGGAAGAACCAGCGCTGCAGAGCGTCGCTCCACGCCGCAGATTCGTGGATCAGGTACCCTGAGGAGGGGGGATATAAGGGGGACACAAGGATTTAGGGGGGGATGCCAGAGGGGCCGCCATGCTTTGGAACGTGATGCAACGCACAGCGTGGGACGCGCAGAGACGTTACTTGGGTGAGTGCATCACAACCTCAGCGGACCATGCAGCGTTAACCGTTTCAGTGCAACATGGCAGACCCTCCCTCTTACCTGGGGGCTGGATTCCGGCCGCCGACCTCAGGGAGTTGTAGTTGGACACCCAGCTCTGGTGCTGGACGTCCCCCCGGGGTCCGATCACCTTCACCCACTCTGGGTTGTTGTTCAGTACCTCCCCCGACGTGGTGGTCCACTCCTTTCCCAGACCCCCCACGTAGAGCAGCTCGTCCTTTACCGCCAGCCACTCGGCTTTAAACCCTGCGGGGAGAGGGCAGTGAGACGGCTGCGGGGAGAGGGCAGTGAGAGGGCTGCGGGGAGAGGGCAGGGAGAGGGCTGCGGGGAGAGGGCAGCGAGAGCGCTGCGGGGAGAGGGCAGTGAGAGGGCTGCGGGGAGAGGGCAGTGAGAGCGCTGCGGGGAGAGAAGAGGGCAGTGAGAGCGCTGCGGGGAGAGGAGAGGGCAGTGAGAGGGCTGCGGGGAGAGGGCAGCTAGAGACCCCCGCGGGGAGAGGAGAGGGCAGCGAGAGCGCCCCGCGGGGAGGGGAGAGGGCAGCGAGAGCGCCCCGCGGGGAGGGGAGAGGGCAGCGAGAGCGCCCCGCGGGGAGGGGAGAGGGCAGCGAGAGCGCCCCGCGGGGAGGGGAGAGGGCAGCGAGAGCGCCCCGCGGGGAGGGGAGAGGGCAGCGAGAGACCCCCGCAGGGAGGGGAGAGGGCAGCGAGAGACCCCCGCGGGGAGAGGGCAGCGAGAGACCCCCGCGGGGAGGGGAGAGGGCAGCGAGAGCGCCCACGGGGAGGGGAGAGGGCAGCGAGAGTGCCCCGCGGGGAGGGGAGAGGGCAGCGAGAGCGCGCTGCGGGGAGAGGGCAGCGAGAGTGCGCTTCGGGGGACTGATGGCTTATTGTGTGTATGGATAAATATTCATATTTCATCTCCCCAGCCCGTGTCTCCCCACTGCTGGATGAAGCCTCCCCAGTGATCCCCCCGGTCCTGCGGTTACAGCCTCTCTCCTCCACGTCGCTCCCACACATTCCCTCATCCCATCCTCTCCAGCCCGTGTCTCCCCACCGCTGGATGAAGCCTCCCCAGTGATCTCCCAGGTCCTGTGGTTAGAGCCTCTCTCCTCCACGTCGCTCCCACACATTCCCTCATCCCGTCTTACTTTTGGTCTTTGTCTTTTAATCTCTCTTGGAATCCAGTAGAGTTCCATCTTCGTCCAACGATGGTCATTTCTTCTTGTGATATGTCCAGCCCCTTTCCATTCCTTCACCTTTGTGATGTCACAGACGTTTCTTCGGTTTCGAACCCATTCAACCTTTTACCAGCCTTATCGGATAATATCCAGCATGCATCTCTCCATACTTCCTTCAGTTAACTGACGACTATGTCTACCTTGGCCGTCATGTAACAATGGGTGGGAACCTTTCAAATGAAATCAGGAGAATGACGATGGGATGGAGGCATTGGGAAGAAACAAGACACTCTTGCAAGGGGACCTTCCACGGTGCCTCAAGAAGAATGTTTTCGACCAGAGTATCCTGTTCGTGCTCACGTATGGATCTGAAACTTGGACCCTTCAGACAACGCAAAGAAGTACGGAGATGCATGCTGGGTATTACCCGCAGAGACAGGAAAAGAGAATGAACGGGTTTAATACCAAACAGGTCTGTGACATCATAAGGGGGAAGAAATTAAAATGGCGCTGGGTCAGACATATCAAGAAGAAATGACTGTCACGGGATGAGCAGACTTATACCAGGGATCAATATCACCAGACAGAAACACGACAGTTTACACAATTAATTTATTGGAAAAATATATCCACTAACAGACAACACCCACACTCAACTGGGGGAAACTGGGAGTAATGGAAATGACAGGCGTAACCTTTATTAACAGCAACCATATTTACCCCTACTGTCACAATGACCATCGTTCGACAAAGATGGAACTCAACTGGATTCCAAGAGAGACTAAAAGACCAAAAGTAATATGGGGGGATGAGATAAGGAAATGTGTGGGAGCGACGTGGAGAAGAGCGGCTGTAACCGCCGTACCTGGGAGATCACTGTGGAGACTTCATCCAGCAGTGGGGAGACACGGGCTGGAGAGGATGGGATGAGGGAATGTGTGGGAGCGACGTGGAGACGAGCGGCTGTAACCGCAGGACCTGGGAGATCACTGTGGAGACTTCATCCAGCAGTGGGGAGACACGGGCTGGAGAGGATGAGGGAATGTGTGGGAGCGACGTGGAGAAGAGAGGGTGTAATCGCAGGACCTGGGAGATCACTGGGGAGACTTCATCCAGCAGTGGGGAGACACGGGCTGGAGAGGATGGGATGAGGGAATGTGTGGGAGCGACGTGGAGAAGAGAGGCTGTAACCGCAGGACCTGGGAGATCACTGGGGAGACTTCATCCAGCAGTGGGGAGACATGATGATGATGATGATGATGATGATGATGATGATCATGAGACACACACAGTACTGTAGTTGTACAGTATATAAAATGTACACTAGTCAGTGCGAGAAGCACAATACTAAATAACGGTGCAAATTTCCACCTCTTCCCAAAAGAATCAATGTTTTAAAACAACGTCCCTCCCCGGTCACTCACCCTTCTCCACTGTCCCGTCTCCATCACTCAGTATGACCCATGGCACGGCCCTGCTCCCCTCCACTCTGTACACCACCCCAGTTCGGTCATCCACAGTGTACAAGTTCCCGTTAAACACCGCCAGCTCGGAAAGCTCCATCCCGCGTCCCTTCTCCGCCAGGTGAGACTCCAGCACCGTGTCCTTCTCCCATTCCACCGTCACCCGGTCCCCGCTGCCCGACAGCGTCAGGTGACCCTTCTTCAGGTAGCTGAACCAGGTGTTGTCCTTGGTGCTGCGAGACTCGGTGTCGAGGTCAGCTATGGCTGCGATCTGGTACCGCAGCCCCTCGGGGGTCTTCTGGGGAGGGGTCAACGGGTAGGTGTCGTTGTAGGCGCCTGCAGCCGGAGGGCGCGCCAGCCTCCAGTTGTGTGCGTTCGGTGGCGCTGCCCGCGTGCCAGAGGAACGGTGATAGAGCAGCAGAAGGAGCAGCGCCAGGCCGGCCCCGGACAGCGCAATCGCGCGCCAGCGTGGCCGGAAACGCGGGTCCGCCGTCTTAGTCATGGTGGCCAGGACCGGGAGACCACCCACGCTGATACGCAGGGGGCTCATAGACTCCCTACATTCCAGCAGCGTGTAGGGATTCATGAGGCATCAGCGCCAAGAGCCGGACCTTGGTAAAGAAAAGAAGGTACCGCTGGTGAGATCAGGCACGGACCATGAGCAAACAATAACAGTCCCAAGTATCACACACACACACACACACACACACACACACACACACACACACACACACACACACACACACACACACACACACACACACACACACACACACACACACACACACACACACACACACACACGAGCCCAGCCCTGTGCGGCACAGCTCACAATCTCAGGCTCCAGTACCTATCCCGGAGGAACAATATAGAAACAATATTTGCTTTTATATACACACCTTTGCAGGCACAAGGAGCCCCGGCCATGGAGAACTCGCTTCTAGTGTCTGAGCCACAAGGGAGTTAAACATTAACGTGCCGAGGCCACAAGGAGCGGACAGCCAAACTGAGACAGGGAGCAGCCACTTCAAAGGCTGTGCTATAACCACCATGCCATAATAAGTGTGTTCTAGAGCGGCAACAGAGAGGATCCGTGACGGTTCGTGGTTGCTTCTAAGGCTGCGTCCCCGGTAGTGCCGAGCGGGCGGCGCTTGCGGCGGTTACTTACATATATAGCTATATGTAAGTCCCCGCTCACGTTGTGCGCGGGCTCACACGCTCAACAAAAAAACTATACATAGCCGCGCGCTCAACTACCTGCAATGGTCCCCCCCCCCCCCCCCCACCCCCGCGCGTACAAGTAGGACACCCGGCGCTCATGCTTGGAGCGCTCCCCAAGCATGAGCACGCTCAGCGCCAGCGGGGACTCAGCCTTAGGTGGGGTGCACCCTCTGATACCTGCATCGCCCCAAAGGCGGACAGCCTTTTGCTGCCGTTCGCTGATGTTAAAGTTGCTCTATTTCAATCTGAAACTCACCAGCCCTTTATCCCCTGCACCCCATTTTTCAACTCTATCTGTCCATGAAATGCCTGGGAATTGAGTGTATAACCTCTGTTATTTTACTGTAACCAGGTATTGTTATAACTCCGTGCCCAGGACATACCTACAAACGAGAGGGAACTCTCAATGTATTACTTCCTGGTGACACATTATTATAAATAAATTTAAAAAACTGAGCCTGTGAGGGGTCTGAGCATGCAGCATTATTCTGTCACCTCCCCTATACCCTCACTGCCGGGGGACAAGGAGAGGGGTCCCCGAGCATGCAGCATTATTCTGTCACCTCCCCTGTACCCTCACTGCCGGGGGACAAGGAGAGGGGTCCCCGAGCATGCAGCATTATTCTGTCACCTCCCCTATACCCTCACTGCCGGGGGACAAGGAGAGGGGTCCCCGAGCATGCAGCATTATTCTGTCACCTCCCCTGTACCCTCACTGCCGGGGGACAAGGAGAGGGGTCCCCGAGCATGCAGCATTATTCTGTCACCTCCCCTATACCCTCACTGCGGGGGACAAGGAGAGGGGTCCCCGAGCATGCAGCATTATTCTGTCACCTCCCCTATACCCTCACTGCCGGGGGACAAGGCGAGGGGTCCCCGAGCATGGAACATTATTCTGTCACCTCCCCTGTACCCTCACTGCCGGGGGATAAGGAGAGGGATCCCCGAGCATGCAGCATTATTTTGTCACCTCCCCTATACCCTCACTGCCGGGGGACAAGGCGAGGGGTCCCCGAGCATGGAACATTATTCTGTCACCTCCCCTATACCCTCACTGCCGGGGGACAAGGCGAGGGGTCCCCGAGCATGCAGCATTATTCTGTCACCTCCCCTATACCCTCACTGCCGGGGGACAAGGAGAGGGGTCCCCGAGCATGCAGCATTATTCTGTCACCTCCCCTGTACCCTCACTGCCGGGGGACAAGGAGAGGGGTCCCCGAGCATGCAGCATTATTCTGTCACCTCCCCTGTACCCTCACTGCCGGGGGATAAGGAGAGGGGTCCCCGAGCATGCAGCATTATTCTGTCACCTCCCTATACCCTCACTGCCGGGGGACAAGGAGAGGGGTCCCCGAGCATGCAGCATTATTCTGTCACCTCCCCTGTACCCTCACTGCCGGGGGATAAGGAGAGGGGTCCCCGAGCATGCAGCATTATTCTGTCACCTCCCCTATACCCTCACTGCCGGGGGACAAGGCGAGGGGTCCCCGAGCATGCAGCATTATTCTGTCACCTCCCCTATACCCTCACTGCCGGGGGACAAGGAGAGGGTCCCCGAGCATGCAGCATTATTCTGTTACCTCCCCTATACCCTCACTGCCGGGGGAGAAGGCGAGGGGTCCCCGAGCATGCAGCATTATTCTGTCACCTCCCCTATACCCTCACTGCCGGGGGACAAGGCGAGGGGACCCCGAGCATGCAGCATTATTCTGTCACCTCACCTATACCCTCACTGCCGGGGGACAAGGAGAGGGGTCCCCGAGCATGCAGCATTATTCTGTCACCTGCACTATACCCTCACTGCCGGGGGACAAGGCGAGGGGTCCCCGAGCATGCAGCATTATTCTGTCACCTCCCCTATAGTCTCACTGCCGGGGGACAAGGAGAGGCGTCCCCGAGCATGCAGCATTATTCTGTCACCTCCCCTATAGCCTCACTGCCGGGGGACAAGGAGAGGGGTCCCCGAGCATGCAGCATTATTCTGGGTCCCCGAGCATGCAGCATTATTCTGGGTCCCCGAGCATGCAGCATTATTCTGTCACCTCCCCTGTACCCTCACTGCCGGGGGACAAGGAGAGGGGTCCCCGAGCATGCAGCATTATTCTGTCACCTCCCCTATACCCTCACTGCCGGGGGACAAGGCGAGGGGTCCCCCAGCATGCAGCATTATTCTGTCACCTCCCCTATACCCTCACTGCCGGGGGACAAGGAGAGGGGACCCCGAGCATGGAACATTATTCTGTCACCTCCCCTATACCCTCACTGCCGGGGGACAAGGAGAGGGGTCCCCGAGCATGCAGCATTATTCTGTCACCTCCCCTATACCCTCACTGCCGAGCGACAAGGCGAGGGGTCCCCGAGCATGCAGCATTATTCTGTCACCTCCCCTATACCCTCCCTGCCGGGGGACAAGGAGAGGGGTCCCCGAGCATGCAGCATTATTCTGTCACCTCCCCTATACCCTCACTGCCGGGGGACAAGGAGAGGGGACCCCGAGCATGGAACATTATTCTGTCACCTCCCCTATACCCTCACTGCCGGGGGACAAGGAGAGGGGTCCCCGAGCATGCAGCATTATTCTGTCACCTCCCCTGTACCCTCACTGCCGGGGGACAAGGAGAGGGGACCCCGAGCATGGAACATTATTCTGTCACCTCCCCTATACCCTCACTGCCGAGGGACAAGGAGAGGGGTCCCCGAGCATGCAGCATTATTCTGTCACCTCCCCTATACCCTCACTGCCGGGGGACAAGGAGAGGGATCCCCGAGCATGCAGCATTATTCTGTCACCTCCCCTGTACCCTCACTGCCGGGGGACAAGGAGAGGGGACCCCGAGCATGCAGCATTATTCTGTCACCTCCCCTATACCCTCACTGCGGGGGACAAGGAGAGGGGTCCCCGAGCATGCAGCATTATTCTGTCACCTCCCCTATACCCTCACTGCCGGGGGACAAGGAGAGGGGACCCCGAGCATGGAACATTATTCTGTCACCTCCCCTATACCCTCACTGCCGGGGGACAAGGAGAGGGGTCCCCGAGCATGCAGCATTATTCTGTCACCTCCCCTATACCCTCACTGCCGAGCGACAAGGCGAGGGGTCCCCGAGCATGCAGCATTATTCTGTCACCTCCCCTATACCCTCCCTGCCGGGGGACAAGGAGAGGGGTCCCCGAGCATGCAGCATTATTCTGTCACCTCCCCTATACCCTCACTGCCGGGGGACAAGGAGAGGGGACCCCGAGCATGGAACATTATTCTGTCACCTCCCCTATACCCTCACTGCCGGGGGACAAGGAGAGGGGTCCCCGAGCATGCAGCATTATTCTGTCACCTCCCCTGTACCCTCACTGCCGGGGGACAAGGAGAGGGGACCCCGAGCATGGAACATTATTCTGTCACCTCCCCTATACCCTCACTGCCGAGGGACAAGGAGAGGGGTCCCCGAGCATGCAGCATTATTCTGTCACCTCCCCTATACCCTCACTGCCGGGGGACAAGGAGAGGGGACCCCGAGCATGGAACATTATTCTGTCACCTCCCCTATACCCTCACTGCCGGGGGATAAGGAGAGGGGTCCCCGAGCATGCAGCATTATTCTGTCACCTCCCCTATACCCTCACTGCCGGGGGACAAGGAGAGGGATCCCCGAGCATGCAGCATTATTCTGTCACCTCCCCTGTACCCTCACTGCCGGGGGACAAGGAGAGGGGACCCCGAGCATGGAACATTATTCTGTCACCTCCCCTATACCCTCACTGCCGGGGGACAAGGAGAGGGGTCCCCGAGCATGCAGCATTATTCTGTCACCTCCCCTATACCCTCACTGCCGGGGGACAAGGAGAGGGATCCCCGAGCATGCAGCATTATTCTGTCACCTCCCCTGTACCCTCACTGCCGGGGGACAAGGAGAGGGGACCCCGAGCATGGAACATTATTCTGTCACCTCCCCTATACCCTCACTGCTGAGGGACAAGGAGAGGGGTCCCCGAGCATGCAGCATTATTCTGTCACCTCCCCTGTACCCTCACTGCCGGGGGACAAGGAGAGGGGACCCCGAGCATGGAACATTATTCTGTCACCTCCCCTATACCCTCACTGCCGGGGGACAAGGAGAGGGGTCCCCGAGCATGAAGCATTATTCTGTCACCTCCCCTATACCCTCACTGCCGAGGGACAAGGCGAGGGGTCCCCGAGCATGCAGCATTATTCTGTCACCTCCCCTATACCCTCCCTGCCGGGGGACAAGGAGAGGGGTCCCCGAGCATGCAGCATTATTCTGTCACCTCCCCTATACCCTCACTGCCGGGGGACAAGGAGAGGGGACCCCGAGCATGGAACATTATTCTGTCACCTCCCCTATACCCTCACTGCCGGGGGACAAGGAGAGGGGTCCCCGAGCATGCAGCATTATTCTGTCACCTCCCCTATACCCTCACTGCCGGGGGACAAGGAGAGGGGACCCCGAGCATGGAACATTATTCTGTCACCTCCCCTATACCCTCACTGCCGAGGGACAAGGAGAGGGGTCCCCGAGCATGCAGCATTATTCTGTCACCTCCCCTATACCCTCACTGCCGGGGGACAAGGAGAGGGGTCCCCGAGCATGCAGCATTATTCTGTCACCTCCCCTATACCCTCACTGCCGGGGGACAAGGAGAGGGGTCCCCGAGCATGCAGCATTATTCTGTCACCTCCCCTGTACCCTCACTGCCGGGGGACAAGGAGAGGGGTCCCCGAGCATGCAGCATTATTCTGTCACCTCCCCTGTACCCTCACTGCCGGGGGACAAGGAGAGGGGACCCCGAGCATGGAACATTATTCTGTCACCTCCCCTATACCCTCACTGCCGGGGGACAAGGAGAGGGGTCCCCGAGCATGCAGCATTATTCTGTCACCTCCCCTATACCCTCACTGCCGGGGGACAAGGAGAGGGGTCCCCGAGCATGCAGCATTATTCTGTCACCTCCCCTATACCCTCACTGCCGGGGGACAAGGCGAGGGGTCCCCGAGCATGCAGCATTATTCTGTCACCTCCCCTATACCCTCACTGCCGGGGGACAAGGCGAGGGGTCCCCGAGCATGCAGCATTATTCTGTCACCTCCCCTATACCCTCACTGCCGGGGGACAAGGAGAGGGGACCCCGAGCATGCAGCATTATTCTGTCACCTCCCTGTACCCTCACTGCCGGGGGACAAGGAGAGGGGACAAACTGGTTGAACAGTCACACGGATCAAGGCGATGCCTCCCTTCCTGGACCTGAGGGGGATGTGACAGAGGACGTCACCCTTACAAGGAGTAATCTCACCTTTACCTGCCTTAACCCCTTCCCTGCCAGAGAGCCGAGTGACACATTACAGCTGGCTTATCCCTTCGGCTCCGTCACAAACGAGACTAATTGCAGAGCTGCCGGGGACCCCGCCCAAGAGGTGGCTGCATGGCTCATTTATTTAACCCCATGCATTACCAAAGCAGCACGTTACCAAGCAACATTCTGCAGGTGCCTTGGGCAGCGAAGGGTTAATCCCACTTTTGGTTTTTAATTCCCTTCCTTGTTGGTATTGTGACTCAAGTCCTTTTAACCCATTCCCTGCCAGGGGGGGCCTGCAACGCAACCCCCCGCAGCGCAGAGGAATGGAGGGGTGTGACGCCCCCTACAGCAGAGACCCCGGAACAAGGAGTGGGGAGAGAAGCCCCCCGCACAAGGCGACTGGCAGTGGGGTGACGGGGTTTATACATGTGTACATGATGGTCATGTATGTATGTTACAGATTTTGTATGTACAGCCCACGCCCCAAAAATACTTCCTGTACACGGAGTGTCACAGGTGACATTCTGGCATTGGAAAGGTAACAGGACCACACCCACAGGTGCAGGCACAGCCAGGGCGCGGGGCTGACGTGTCCAACACCCGTGACCGCCTTACACTTGGGCAGAGGGCCGGGTGTCCGTGTCCTGCTAACCCTTTCAGTGCTGGAGAGGCCTGCGTGAAGAGCCGGGTCCTACAGGCGCCTGCGGAACTAGAGGGGTAAACAACAGTGCTAAGAAATCCCCTAATGTCATAAGTGACAACTCCCCCCGTGTACCCCACTCCCCATACACTCTCCGGCACCACCGCCCCCCATAAACCCCCACATTACGCGGCTACGTCTGGTCCAAACAAAAAGTCGGATGGTAGGCGCTTCAAGGCTGGATCCCTCGTTACCTGGCGTTCGAATCCCTCCCAGGGGCAAAATAAGAGGGGGGGGGGGGGTTATATTACAGCAGTGATTCCCAACCAGGGGAATCATAGATGTCTCCTAGGGGTTCACCCAAAAATATATGTACTGGCGGATCTCAGGCAGAATAGCAGGGTCCTGAGCCCGTGTGGGGGTATGACTGCCACTTGCATCCGCAAGGCATTGTATGGCGTGACTTTGGAAGCTCTCGCAGTGATGGACAGCTATAAACCCCCCATTCTCCTGCCCCCCACCCCCCCATGCTGCCAGCACACACTGAGGGGCAGTTTGGGGCTTTATTATGCATGTACTACCCCCCCCCCATGACACTATACTGCCTGGGATCAGTCATATAGTATATAGCCTGATGAGTCAGCGATAAGATCAATTAGGAGTTCGGGGAACTAAATATTTTTTTGTAGGGGGAAGGGGCACAGCGTAATAAGGGTAGGGGACTGCTGTATTATAGGAATGGGAGGGGTACTTGATAGAAAGCTGAGAACCATGTACTCAGGGGTATTAATAGGGGGATCTTGTTACCCCTATGGGGTATTAATTATCCCCCTGGGGTATTAGTATGGGGATTTTGTTACCCAGTCCCTTGGGGTGTTTGTTATCCCCCACAGAGGTATTAGTAGGGGGGTCTTGTTACCCCCACCTCTAGGGTTGTTAATTACCCCACCTGGGGTATTAGTAGGGTGATCTTGTAACCCCCACCACCGGGTATTGGTGGGGAATCTTGTTACCCCACCGGGTATTAGTGGGGGTATTGTTATTCCCCCACCTAGGGCATTAGTAGCAGGGTTACGCTGCTCTCACCGGTGTCTCCGGCCGGGTCTCCTGTCCGGGCGGGGGTGGGAGGTCTCCGGTCACAGCCACCGCTCCATGTCCTGCAGCCGACACACAGGCAGCACTTCCGCTTCCGTACCGGAAACTACAACTCCCGGCATGCCTCAGTGACAGGAACTACAATTCCCGGCATGCCTCTGCAGTCCCAGACTCATAGTTCAGATGTCTCCGGTTTGTCACCTAGTGAGAGAGACTGTCACCCAGTGAGAGAGACTGTCACCCAGTGAGAGAGACTGTCACCCAGTGAGGAGAGACTGTCACCCAGTGAGGAGGGGCTGTCACCCAGTGAGAGAAACTGTCACCCAGTGAGAGAGACTGTCACCCAGTGAGAGAGAGTGTCACCCAGTGAGAGAGACTGTCACCCAGTGAGGAGGGGCTGTCACCCAGTGAGAGAGACTGTCACCCAGTGAGAGAGACTGTCACCCAGTGAGAGAGACTGACACCCAGTGAGAGAGACTGACACCCAGTGAGAGAGACTGTCACCCAGTGAGGAGAGACTGTCACCCAGTGAGGAGAGACTGTCACCTAGTGAGGAGGGGCTGTCACTTAATGAGAGAGGCTGTCACCCAGTGAGAGAGACTGTCACCTAGTGAGAGAGACTGTCACCCAGTGAGTGAGGCTGTCACCTAGTGAGAGAGACTGACACCTAGTGAGAGAGACTGTCACCCAGTGAGAGAGACTGTCACCCAGTGAGAGAGACTGTCACCCAGTGAGGAGGGGCTGTCACCCAGTGAGAGAGACTGTCACCTAGTGAGTGAGGCCGTCACCTAGTGAGTGAGGCCGTCACCTAGTGAGAGAGACTGTCACCCAGTGAGAGAGACTGTCACCTAGTGAGAGAGACTGACACCCAGTGAGAGAGACTGTCACCCAGTGAGAGAGACTGTCACCCAGTGAGGAGGGGCTGTCACACAGTGAGAGAGATGTCACCTAGTGAGAGAGACTGACACCCAGTGAGAGAGACTGACACCCAGTGAGAGAGACTGACACCCAGTGAGACAGACTGTCACCCAGTGAGGAGAGACTGTCACCCAGTGAGGAGGGGCTGTCACCCAGTGAGAGAGACTGTCACCCAGTGAGGAGGGGCTGTCACCCAGTGAGAAGGGGCTGTCACCCAGTGAGAGAGACTGTCACCCAGTGAGGAGGGGCTGTCACTTAATGAGAGAGGCTGTCACCTAGTGAGAGAGACTGTCACCTAGTGAGAGAGACTGACACCCAGTGAGAGAGACTGTCACACAGTGAGAGAGACTGACACCCAGTGAGGAGAGACTGTCACCCAGTGAGGAGGGGCTGTCACCCAGTGAGAGAAACTGTCACCCAGTGAGAGAGACTGTCACCCAGTGAGGAGGGGCTGTCACCCAGTGAGAGAGACTGTCACCCAGTGAGAGAGACTGTCACCCAGTGAGAGAGACTGTCACCTAGTGAGAGAGACTGACACCCAGTGAGAGAGACTGACACCCAGTGAGAGAGACTGTCACCCAGTGAGGAGAGACTGTCACCCAGTGAGGAGGGGCTGTCACTTAATGAGAGAGGCTGTCACCCAGTGAGAGAGACTGTCACCTAGTGAGAGAGACTGTCACCCAGTGAGTGAGGCTGTCACCTAGTGAGAGAGACTGACACCCAGTGAGAGAGACTGTCACCCAGTGAGAGAGACTGTCACCCAGTGAGAGAGACTGTCACCCAGTGAGGAGGGGCTGTCACCCAGTGAGAGAGACTGTCACCCAGTGAGAGAGACTGTCACCTAGTGAGTGAGGCCGTCACCTAGTGAGAGAGACTGTCACCCAGTGAGAGAGACTGTCACCTAGTGAGAGAGACTGACACCCAGTGAGAGAGACTGTCACCCAGTGAGAGAGACTGTCTTCCAGTGAGGAGGGGCTGTCACCCAGTGAGAGGGACTGTCAGCCAGTGAGAGAGACTGTCACCCAGTGAGGAGGTGCTGTCACCCAGTGAGAGAGACTGTCACCTAGTGAGAGAGACTGACACCCAGTGAGAGACTGACACCCAGTGAGAGAGACTGACACCCAGTGAGAGAGACTGTCACCCAGTGAGGAGAGACTGTCACCCAGTGAGGAGAGACTGTCACCCAGTGAGGAGGGGCTGTCACCCAGTGAGAGAGACTGTCACCCAGTGAGGAGGGGCTGTCACCCAGTGAGAGAGACTGTCACCCAGTGAGAGAGACTGTCACCCAGTGAGAGAGACTGTCACCTAGTGAGAGAGACTGTCACCCAGTGAGAGAGACTGTCACCTAGTGAGAGAGACTGTCACCCAGTGAGAGAGACTGTCACCCAGTGAGAGAGACTGTCATCCAGTGAGGAGGGGCTGTTACCCAGTGAGAGAGACTGTCACCCAGTGAGAGAGACTGTCACCCAGTGAGGAGGGGCTGTCACTTAATGAGAGAGACTGTCACCTAGTGAGAGAGACTGTCACCCAGTGAGTGAGGCTGTCACCTAGTGAGAGAGACTGTCACCTAGTGAGAAGGGGCTGTCACCCAGTGAGAGAGACTGTCACCCAGTGAGAGAGACTGTCACCTAGTGAGACAGACTGTCACCTAGTGAGTGAGGCCGTCACCTAGTGAGAGAGACTGACACCCAGTGAGTGAGGCTGTCACCTAGTGAGTGAGCCTGTCACCTAGTGAGTTAGACTGTCACCTAATGAGAGAGACTGGAACTAGTGAGGCTGTCACCCAGTGAGAGAGACTCTCACATAACGAGGCTGTCACCCAGTGAGTGAGACTTTCACCCAGTGAGAGAGACTGTCACCCAGTGAGAGAGACTGTCACCTAGTGAGAGAGACTGTCATCTAATGAGTGAGACTATCACCCAGTGAGGAGAGACTGTCACCCAGTGAGGAGGGGCTGTCACCCAGTGAGGAGGGGCTGTCACCCAGTGAGAGAGACTGTCACCCAGTGAGAGAGACTGACACCCAGTGAGGAGGGGCTGTCACACAGTGAGAGAGACTGTCACCCAGTGAGGAGGGGCTGTCACCCAGTGAGAGAGACTGTCACCCAGTGAGGAGGGGCTGTCACACAGTGAGAGAGACTGTCACCTAGTGAGAGAGACTGACACCCAGTGAGAGAGACTGACACCCAGTGAGAGAGACTGACACCCAGTGAGAGAGACTGTCACCTAGTGAGAGAGACTGTCATCTAATGAGTGAGGCTATCACCCAGTGAGGAGAGACTGTCACCCAGTGAGGAGGGGCTGTCACCCAGTGAGAGAGACTGTCACCCAGTGAGAGAGACTGTCACCTAGTGAGAGAGACTGTCACCTAGTGAGAGAGACTGACACCCAGTGAGAGAGACTGACACCCAGTGAGAGAGACTGACACCCAGTGAGAGAGACTGAAACCCAGTGAGAGAGACTGTCACCCAGTGAGAGAGACTGTCACCCAGTGAGGAGGGGCTGTCACCCAGTGAGAGAGACTGTCACCTAGTGAGAGAGACTGTCATCTAATGAGTGAGACTATCACCCAGTGAGGAGGGGCTGTCACCCAGTGAGAGAGACTGTCACCCAGTGAGGAGGGGCTGTCACTTAATGAGAGAGGCTGTCACCCAGTGAGAGAGACTGTCACCTAGTGAGAGAGACTGTCACCCAGTGAGTGAGGCTGTCACCTAGTGAGAGAGACTGTCACCTAGTGAGAGAGACTGAAACCCAGTGAGAGAGACTGTCACCCAGTGAGAGAGACTGTCACCCAGTGAGGAGGGGCTGTCACCCAGTGAGAGAGACTGTCACCCAGTGAGAGAGACTGTCACCCAGTGAGAGAGACTGTCACCTAGTGAGTGAGGCCGTCACCTAGTGAGAGAGACTGTCACCCAGTGAGAGAGACTGTCACCTAGTGAGAGAGACTGACATCCAGTGAGAGAGACTGTCACCCAGTGAGAGAGACTGTCATCCAGTGAGGAGGGGCTGTCACCCAGTGAGAGAGACTGTCACCCAGTGAGAGAGACTGTCACCCAGTGAGGAGGGGCTGTCACTTAATGAGAGAGGCTGTCACCCAGTGAGAGAGACTGTCACCTAGTGAGAGAGACTGTCACCCAGTGAGTGAGGCTGTCACCTAGTGAGAGAGACTGTCACCTAGTGAGGAGGGGCTGTCACCCAGTGAGAGAGACTGTCACCCAGTGAGAGAGACTGTCACCCAGTGAGGAGGGGCTGTCACTTAATGAGAGAGGCTGTCACCCAGTGAGAGAGACTGTCACCTAGTGAGAGAGACTGTCACCCAGTGAGTGAGGCTGTCACCTAGTGAGAGAGACTGACACCCAGTGAGAGAGACTGTCACCCAGTGAGAGAGACTGTCACCCAGTGAGAGAGACTGTCACCCAGTGAGGAGGGGCTGTCACCCAGTGAGAGAGACTGTCACCCAGTGAGAGAGACTGTCACCTAGTGAGTGAGGCCGTCACCTAGTGAGAGAGACTGTCACCCAGTGAGAGAGACTGTCACCTAGTGAGAGAGACTGACACCCAGTGAGAGAGACTGTCACCCAGTGAGAGAGACTGTCTTCCAGTGAGGAGGGGCTGTCACCCAGTGAGAGGGACTGTCAGCCAGTGAGAGAGACTGTCACCCAGTGAGGAGGTGCTGTCACCCAGTGAGAGAGACTGTCACCTAGTGAGAGAGACTGACACCCAGTGAGAGACTGACACCCAGTGAGAGAGACTGACACCCAGTGAGAGAGACTGTCACCCAGTGAGGAGAGACTGTCACCCAGTGAGGAGAGACTGTCACCCAGTGAGGAGGGGCTGTCACCCAGTGAGAGAGACTGTCACCCAGTGAGGAGGGGCTGTCACCCAGTGAGAGAGACTGTCACCCAGTGAGAGAGACTGTCACCCAGTGAGAGAGACTGTCACCTAGTGAGTGAGGCCGTCACCTAGTGAGAGAGACTGTCACCCAGTGAGAGAGACTGTCACCTAGTGAGAGAGACTGTCACCCAGTGAGAGAGACTGTCACCCAGTGAGAGAGACTGTCATCCAGTGAGGAGGGGCTGTCACCCAGTGAGAGAGACTGTCACCCAGTGAGAGAGACTGTCACCCAGTGAGGAGGGGCTGTCACTTAATGAGAGAGACTGTCACCTAGTGAGAGAGACTGTCACCCAGTGAGTGAGGCTGTCACCTAGTGAGAGAGACTGTCACCTAGTGAGAAGGGGCTGTCACCCAGTGAGAGAGACTGTCACCCAGTGAGAGAGACTGTCACCTAGTGAGAGAGACTGTCACCTAGTGAGTGAGGCCGTCACCTAGTGAGAGAGACTGACACCCAGTGAGTGAGGCTGTCACCTAGTGAGTGAGCCTGTCACCTAGTGAGTTAGACTGTCACCTAATGAGAGAGACTGGAACTAGTGAGGCTGTCACCCAGTGAGAGAGACTCTCACATAACGAGGCTGTCACCCAGTGAGTGAGACTTTCACCCAGTGAGAGAGACTGTCACCCAGTGAGAGAGACTGTCACCTAGTGAGAGAGACTGTCATCTAATGAGTGAGACTATCACCCAGTGAGGAGAGACTGTCACCCAGTGAGGAGGGGCTGTCACCCAGTGAGGAGGGGCTGTCACCCAGTGAGAGAGACTGTCACCCAGTGAGAGAGACTGACACCCAGTGAGGAGGGGCTGTCACACAGTGAGAGAGACTGTCACCCAGTGAGGAGGGGCTGTCACCCAGTGAGAGAGACTGTCACCCAGTGAGGAGGGGCTGTCACACAGTGAGAGAGACTGTCACCTAGTGAGAGAGACTGACACCCAGTGAGAGAGACTGACACCCAGTGAGAGAGACTGACACCCAGTGAGAGAGACTGTCACCTAGTGAGAGAGACTGTCATCTAATGAGTGAGACTATCACCCAGTGAGGAGAGACTGTCACCCAGTGAGGAGGGGCTGTCACCCAGTGAGAGAGACTGTCACCCAGTGAGAGAGACTGTCACCTAGTGAGAGAGACTGTCACCTAGTGAGAGAGACTGACACCCAGTGAGAGAGACTGACACCCAGTGAGAGAGACTGACACCCAGTGAGAGAGACTGAAACCCAGTGAGAGAGACTGTCACCCAGTGAGAGAGACTGTCACCCAGTGAGGAGGGGCTGTCACCCAGTGAGAGAGACTGTCACCTAGTGAGAGAGACTGTCATCTAATGAGTGAGACTATCACCCAGTGAGGAGGGGCTGTCACCCAGTGAGAGAGACTGTCACCCAGTGAGGAGGGGCTGTCACTTAATGAGAGAGGCTGTCACCCAGTGAGAGAGACTGTCACCTAGTGAGAGAGACTGTCACCCAGTGAGTGAGGCTGTCACCTAGTGAGAGAGACTGTCACCTAGTGAGAGAGACTGAAACCCAGTGAGAGAGACTGTCACCCAGTGAGAGAGACTGTCACCCAGTGAGAGAGACTGTCACCCAGTGAGAGAGACTGTCACCCAGTGAGAGAGACTGTCACCTAGTGAGTGAGGCCGTCACCTAGTGAGAGAGACTGTCACCCAGTGAGAGAGACTGTCACCTAGTGAGAGAGACTGACATCCAGTGAGAGAGACTGTCACCCAGTGAGAGAGACTGTCATCCAGTGAGGAGGGGCTGTCACCCAGTGAGAGAGACTGTCACCCAGTGAGAGAGACTGTCACCCAGTGAGGAGGGGCTGTCACTTAATGAGAGAGGCTGTCACCCAGTGAGAGAGACTGTCACCTAGTGAGAGAGACTGTCACCCAGTGAGTGAGGCTGTCACCTAGTGAGAGAGACTGTCACCTAGTGAGGAGGGGCTGTCACCCAGTGAGAGAGACTGTCACCCAGTGAGAGAGACTGTCACCCAGTGAGGAGGGGCTGTCACTTAATGAGAGAGGCTGTCACCCAATGAGAGAGACTGTCACCTAGTGAGAGAGACTGTCACCCAGTGAGTGAGGCTGTCACCTAGTGAGAGAGACTGTCACCTAGTGACGAGGGGCTGTCACCCAGTGAGAGAGACTGTCACCCAGTGAGAGAGACTGTCACCCAGTGAGAGAGACTGTCACCTAGTGAGTGAGGCCGTCACCTAGTGAGAGAGACTGACACCCAGTGAGAGAGACTGTCACCCAGTGAGAGAGACTGTCATCCAGTGAGGAGGGGCTGTCACCCAGTGAGGAGGGGCTGTCACTTAATGAGAGAGGCTGTCACCCAGTGAGAGAGACTGTCACCTAGTGAGAGAGACTGTCACCCAGTGAGTGAGGCTGTCACCTAGTGAGAGAGACTGTCACCTAGTGACGAGGGGCTGTCACCCAGTGAGAGAGACTGTCACCCAGTGAGAGAGACTGTCACCTAGTGAGTGAGGCCGTCAACGAGTGAGAGAGACTGACACCCAGTGAGTGAGACTGTCACCTAGTGAGTGAGCCTGTCACCTAATGAGAGAGACTGGAACTAGTGAGGCTGTCACCCAGTGAGAGAGACTCTCACATAACGAGGCTGTCACCCAGTGAGTGAGACTTTCACCCAGTGAGAGAGACTGTCACCCAGTGAGAGAGACTGTCACCTAGTGAGAGAGACTGTCATCTAATGAGTGAGACTATCACCCAGGAGAGAGACTGTCACCTAGTGAGAGAGGCTGTCACCTAATGATTGAGACTGTCACCTAGTGAGCGAGACTCGCCTAATGATTGAGACTGTCTCCCAGTGAGTGAGACTGTCACCTAGTGAGTGAGGCTGTCACCCAGTGAGACAGACTGTCACCTAGTGTGTGAGACTGTCCTAGTGAGTGAGACTGTCACCTATTGAGTGAGACTTTCACTTAGTGAGTGAGGCTGTCACCTAGTGAGAGGGGCTGTCACTTAATGAGAAAGGCTGTCACCTAGTGAGTTAGACTGTCACCTAGTGAGTTAGACTGTCACCTAGGGAGTGAGGCTGTCACCCAGTGAGACAAACTGTCACTTAGTGAGTAAGAGTGTCACATAATGAGAGAGACTGTCTCCTAGTGAGACTGCTACCTAATGAGAGTGACAGTGGGGGTGGCTGGGGCGCTAAGGTAAAATATCAATACAAATAGTAATAATATTACATATAAAAGGTTGTGAGTGAGACTGCCGCCTAATGAGTGAGACTGTCACCCAGTGAGTGAGACTGCCGCCTAATGAGTGAGTCTGTCACCTATTGAGTGAGACTGTCTCCTAGTGAGACTGCCGCCTAATGAGAACTGAAAAAGATGGATCTGGGATGGATTGAATCAGGATCCTTACGATGATGAGAACCTCAAGAAAATGGAGATAAGAAATACATACACACTACCATAGTGCATTACCCAGAGAAAAAGATTGATAAGCGAGGTATATCTGGCAAAGGATAACAATTTAATAAAAGTGAATTACTTGTAAAATATATATGTATGCACACATTGCGTGCTCACAACATAACAATAAAATGATGATGACCTTGGTCACTATCGTTACAAACTCCTCCGCCGTGGGTAAAAATTGGAAACCTACTCACAAAAAGTGGCTAGGTCTCAAGCCTTAATGTGGATAATATCACAAGCGTTTGGATCTTCTCCCGTCTGTGGGTAGTGTCCTCGGTCAGCCTTTTAGCTTCCTGGCGCCAACTCCTCCGTATCGGCTGCCGCTCCGGTGACGTCACTCACTATGCGCCCACTGCGGTGTCCTAGCTGTGCCACAATCCAACGCGTTTCTAGACTCGTAGTAACTGGTCTCTTCGTCTGGGATAATCTCCGACGCGTGCTAGCAGGGGGTCGTACGTGACATACATATACACTTATATTCTCCCATGCAATACAAATATATAAGTGCGCGCTGTCCCAAAAGTTCTTGTATGCCCCAAACAGTGTGATTTAAGGTCTCTCTGCAGCTCCTCACTCTCCCGTGATCAGCGGGGCAAACAACCGAATACAACCATACATATAGCAGGGCGCAAAAAGAGAAGAGAAAACACACTATTAGTATAAATGTAAAAGTAGTTAATATTTAGACCGAGTCCGTAGAAGGACAGGCCGCGCTGAGCCCCTGCATCCTCAATGAGGATGCCTTGAGAGGGGGCTCACGCGAGCGTCCGCAGAGCGTGCTGACGAGTTGGAGTTTTCAACCGAGCGCCAAGCTGTTTTTCAGCGGGCTGTCGGTGAAAACCTCCAATCACAGCACAGCAGTGTCAACGTGTCGGCGCTGGGACGTCGACGTCAGTGCGTCGCGGGCGATTGGCCCAGCGACGTCACTGCCCCGCCTCCAACCACCTCCCCCCGGCTCCGATCGCGCCTGCTGGCTCGCCTGTATGGGCATGAAATCGCGGAGATTTCAGCAGGCGAGCCTCAGCGTCAGCGCGGCTCGGAACTCCTCACCCCTTTATGGCCCGGGCCTTATAATATGCATGAAATTGCACTTACATAAAAACAGATGACAATGGATCCAAACAGCACTGGGGGAGCTCCAAGGAGGGGTAGATGAGAGCGCTGTATGTCACTAATGTCAGATCTCAAAAATGACTTGATGTTCCAGTAACAAAGTTCTTAAGGCTCCAAATCCAAAATCCACCCCTGCACCTCGCTCAAAACACACCACGGGGAAGTTTACAAACACAGCTGCCCGGAGGAACGTGATAACGCTGTCTCTCTACTGCGTGTGACGTCACCTCTCCGCGTTTCACGTCATACGACTTATATTCTCTGGTTTAGATATAGTTACATAGTTACATAGTTACATAGTAGATGAGGTTGAAAAAAGACGTACGTCCATCAAGTTCAACCTATGCTAAATTTAGACAACAGATACTTTATTCTATATCTATACTTACTTATTGATCCAGAGGAAGGCAAACAAAAAACTCCAATAAGGGGAAAAATTAATTCCTTCCTGACTCCAAGAATTGGCAATCGGATTAATCCCTGGATCAATGTATACTTATTTGGTATATCCCTGTATACCTTTCCCATCTAAAAAGATGTCCAACCTTTTTTTGAACAAATCTATTGTATCTGCCATCACAGTCTCCATGGGTAATGAATTCCACATTTTAACTGCCCTTACTGTAAAGAACCCTTTCCTTTGTTGCTGGTGAAATTTCCTTTCCTCCAACCTTAAGGGATGGCCCCGAGTCCTTTGTACTGCCCGTGGGATGAATAGTTCTTTTGAAAGCTCCTTGTATTGCCACTGAATATATTTGTATATAGTTATCATATCCCCTCTTAGACGCCTCTTTTCTAATGTAAATAAATCTAATTTAGCTAGCCTCTCCTCATAAATTAGATTGTCCATCCCCTTTATTAATTTGGTGGCTCTTCTCTGCACTCTCTCTAGTTCCATAATGTCTTGTCTTAGGATTGGTGCCCAAAATTGTACTCCATATTCAAGGTGTGGCCTTACTAATGCTTTGTAAAGGGGCATAATTATGTTTACTTCCCTTCCATCCATTGCCCGTTTGATGCAAGATAAGATCTTGTTTGCCTTTGCAGCTACTGCATGACTTTGGGCACTATTGCTAAGCCTGCTGTCTACAAGCACTCCTAAATCCTTCTCCATCAAGGATTCCCCCAATATATCTCCATTTAATTTGTAAGTCGCCTTTTTATTCTTGCATCCCAAATGCATAACCTTACATTTATCTGTATTAAACCTCATTTGCCATTTACCTGCCCACGTTTCCAGTCTCTCCAAGTCCTTCGGAAGAGAAATTACATCCTGCTCTGATTCTATTACCTTACACAATTTAGTATCATCAGCAAAGATGGAGACTTTGCTCTCGATCCCAACCTCAAGGTCATTAATAAACAAGTTAAAAAGCAGGGGTCCCAGCACCGATCCTTGAGGTACTCCACTCACGACTTTAGCCCAACCTGAAAAAGTTCCATTTATGACAACCCTCTGTTGTCTGTCCTTCAACCAGTTTTCAATCCATGTGCATATATTATTACTGAGTCCAATTTTCTTTATTTTGTACACCAACCTCTTGTGTGAAACCGTATCAAAAGCCTTTGCAAAATCTAAGTAGACCACATCAACTGCATTACCCTGGTCTAAATTC
>NC_134504.1:13066919-13148703 GCF_040206685.1 Ascaphus truei
GTTGTCGTAATACGTCAATGTATTCTGAAAAGTTCTGAGTGAGGGACCCAATCACAGAAATGATGGGTCTGCTGGGTGGGCTTTGTATGTCTTTATGGATTTGGGGGAGGTAATAAAATACCGTTTATTGGGTGTGCTGTTTTGATGAAGTCATATTCTTTTTTCTTTTTTTATCTAGTATATTTTTAGACAAGCCCTTATCCAGCACTTTTATATCATGTCTTCAGAGAATTCTATTATTGGATTCTGGTTCAATTTTTTGGGATGTTGTTATATCGCTTAGTAGTCTTATTGACTCTTTGATGTAGTCTGTTCTATCCATGATCCCTATTCCCCCCTCCCCCGTAATCAGCGGGTTTAATTACAATCTCCTTATTATTAGAAAGTTGTTTGAGGGTTTGTACTTCAAGTTTGGTCATTTTTACTTTCTTAGGGATTTTTGGCTTGTTGTCCAATTTTTCTATGCTGTCTTCCACTAATGTTTGGGGAACAAACGGACCCCGACAAAAGGTGAGAAAGAATTTGGAAGCATTCTTCAGTGTGGTGTGTTTGTATTTTGTATCAGCTTAATTAGGCCGCGCTTATAGTGCCCGCGACTCCGTCGCCAGTGCTTATAGTAAGCGCGACGGTGATGGAGCGACCAAAAATTTGGATGCGGGTTAAAGTAGATTTTTTACAGACTGTCGCCACATCATGTGACTGTCTGTAAACCAATCAATGACTCTTTCGCTCCCGACGTCGCTGCAAATTGAATTACAACTTTCGCTAGTGGCGACAGGTGACGTCAACGGTCGCGTCGCCATCGCCGGCACTATAAGCGCGGCCTTAGATAGAGGGATCCGATTCTCGTCACTGAGCTCTGCATTTGATTTCAGAAAGTATCTTCTTTTTTTTCTCGTCGTTTCTTTTTATCGATTTTCCAACATTGCTGGTAAACCTGACAGATATCAACACATCTTTACAATTTTCCATGTTTAAATTATACTTAAAAGAAAAACAATATATAAGTAAAAAAGGTATAAATCAGATGCTCAAACTTTAACTCAAAAACACACCATTTTTAAATGAAATAGTGAACTCACAGAATGTACAAAACATAACTATAGTCAGACATATATTACAGACGTTGGGTTCGGATATACTGTTCTCCTGTTTGATACCCGTTTAATCTGGTTCTTTTCTCCCTCTGTTTACCTCACCTATGACCTTGTGCAATTTGCCGCAAGAGGCTCCAGGATGTGTGTGCGACAGCCTGATATATTTGGTCTTTTTCACTCGTTGGTAGGGAGTCAATAAAGGGTTCTTATCTTGTAAAAGAAATTCTCCGCTTTTTGTTCCTTATTGGCCTCGTTTCCATTTGATCTAAGGTCTTCAGCCGAGTGAGATATGCTTTAACCGTCTCCACGTTTGGACGGTCGCACTTCGCCCATTACAGGGGACAGTATCTTTTTAAAGTTAACCTTCTGATATATTTCTGGAGATCCACATATGTCTAGAACTCGTTAGCTCTATTGCTTTCTTTAGCAATGACTGCCGATTTGAGTAACATTCAAATTTGCTTAAATGGAATTCCCCTGTCGATTTTGTTATAATTTTGTCGTTCTTTTTGCTTCTCTTGTGTTCTCTCTGATTGCTCCTTTTCTGTGTGACGTTGTGTCGTTGTTGTACTTTCCCTCCTTACAGTGAGGTTGTGTTGTTTCCCTTTCTGCCAGTATGTGCCCCTCCCTAAAAAAGGGGATTCTCTCCTGTTTTCACTATATTTTGGTTTATAGGTGACTCTATATTCTCTATTGTCGGGGTACTTGGAGTAGTGTTTCTTCCTCTCCTTTTCCCTCTGACCTCCCCAGCCTTTTCTTGATTCCTCTGATGGTTTATGGTAAAATTCCCTTAGATAATTGTATTTATTTATAAAATATTTTACAGGAATTAATACATTGAGAGTTACCTCTCGTTTTCAAGTATGTCCAGGGCACAGAGTTATGATGACAGCTACATGGTTACAAATACATTGTTACATAAGTGAACAGGGTATACATTATATACAGGACATTGCATGCACAGTTACAGATAATATATATTATGGGCGTACTGTATGTAACAGTTACAGACCAGATTAAAATGTGAGACAGCTTTAGTTATGAAAGAGCTTAGACTGGTGGCGCTGTGAGAGTCTCCGGCAGACTGTTCCAGTTTTGGGGTGCACGGTAAGAGGAGGAGGAGCGACCGGATACTTTGTTGAGCCTTGGGACCATGAACAGTCTCATATCTATCTTGAGATGCATAGGGATTATATCCTCTATGTTTTGCAAAAGTGGTCATGTTTGCATAGCTTATGTTCTGCTAATGAGAGAGACTGTTACCTAGTGAGACTGTCACCTAATGAGTGAGACTGTCATCCAGTGAGTGAGGCCGTCACCCAGTGAGTGAGGCCGTCACCCAGTGAGTGAGGCTGTCACCCAGTGAGTGAGGCTGTCACCTAATGAATCAGACTGTCACCCAGCGAGTGAGACTGTCACCCAGCGAGTGAGGCTGTCACCTACTGAGTGAGGTTGTCACCAAGTGAGTGAGGCTGTCACCCTGCGAGTGAGGCTGTCACCTAGTGAGTGAGGCCGTCACCTAGTGAGTTAGGCTGTCAACTAAAAAGAGACAATCACCTAATGAGTGACACTGTCACCTAGTGAGAGAGACTGTCACCTAGTGAGAGAGACTGTCACCTAGTGAGAGAGACTGTCACCTAGTGAGAGAGACTGTCACCTAGTGAGAGAGACTGTCACCTAGTGAGAGAGACTGTCACCTCACTAGTGAGTGACACTGTCACCTAGTGAGAGAGACTGGGTGTGACTGGGGGATAGAGTCACGGAAACAGGACATGTTGGGGCACTGTGTAACCCCCAGGTGTCCTCTGTTCCCTCCCCTATAGTGGTGCCTACTCTGTGGGTATCAGTACTACCTGTCTATAAGCAGGGTATAACGATGCCTGCTCTGTGGGTATCAGCACTACCTGTCTATAAGCAGGGTATAGCTGTGCCTGCTCTGTGGGTATCAGTACTACCTGTCTATAAGCAGGGTATAGCGGTGCCTGCACTGTGGGTATCAGTACTACCTGTCTATAAGCAGGGTATAGCGATGCCTGCACTGTGGGTATCAGTACTACCTGTCTATAAGCAGGGTATAGCGGTGCCTGCTCTGTGGGTATCAGTACTACCTGTCTATAAGCAGGGTATAGCGATGCCTGCTCTGTGGGTATCAGTACTACCTGTCTATAAGCAGGGTATAGTGGTGCCTGCACTGTGGGTATCAGTACTACCTGTCTATAAGCAGGGTATAGCGATGCCTGCTCTGTGGGTATCAGTACTACCTGTCTATAAGCAGGGTATAGCGGTGCCTGCTCTGTGGGTATCAGCACTACCTGTCTATAAGCAGGGTATAGCGGTGCCTACTCTGTGGGTATCAGTACTACCTGTCTATAAGCAGGGTATAGCGATGCCTGCACTGTGGGTATCAGTACTACCTGTCTATAAGCAGGGTATAGCGATGCCTGCTCTGTGGGTATCAGTACTACCTGTCTATAAGCAGGGTATAGCGATGCCTGCACTGTGGGTATCAGTACTACCTGTCTATAAGCAGAGTATAGCGGTGCCTACTCTGTGGGTATCAGTATTACCTGTCTATAAGCAGGGTATAGTGGTGCCTGCACTGTGGGTATCAGTACTACCTGTCTATAAGCAGGGTATAGCGATGCCTGCTCTGTGGGTATCAGTACTACCTGTCTATAAGCAGGGTATAGCGGTGCCTGCTCTGTGGGTATCAGCACTACCTGTCTATAAGCAGGGTATAGCGGTGCCTACTCTGTGGGTATCAGTACTACCTGTCTATAAGCAGGGTATAGCGATGCCTGCACTGTGGGTATCAGTACTACCTGTCTATAAGCAGGGTATAGCGATGCCTGCTCTGTGGGTATCAGTACTACCTGTCTATAAGCAGGGTATAGCGATGCCTGCACTGTGGGTATCAGTACTACCTGTCTATAAGCAGAGTATAGCGGTGCCTACTCTGTGGGTATCAGTACTACCTGTCTATAAGCAGGGTATAGCTGTGCCTGCTCTGTGGGTATCAGCACTACCTGTCTATAAGCAGGGTATAGCGATGCCTGCTCTGTGGGTATCAGCACTACCTGTCTATAAGCAGGGTATAGCGATGCCTGCACTGTGGGTATCAGTACTACCTGTCTATAAGCAGGGTATAGCGATGCCTGCTCTGTGGGTATCAGTACTACCTGTCTATAAGCAGGGTATAGCGGGGCCTGCTCTGTGGGTATCAGTACTACCTGTCTATAAGCAGGGTATAGCGATGCCTGCACTGTGGGTATCAGTACTACCTGTCTATAAGCAGGGTATAGCGATGCCTGCACTGTGGGTATCAGTACTACCTGTCTATAAGCAGGGTATAGCGATGCCTGCTCTGTGGGTATCAGCACTACCTGTCTATAAGCAGGGTATAGCGATGCCTGCTCTGTGGGTATCAGTACTACCTGTCTATAAGCAGGGTATAACAATGCCTGCTCTGTGGGTATCAGTACTACCTGTCTATAAGCAGGGTATAGTGATGCCTGCTCTGTGGGGTATCAGTAATACCTGTCTATAAGCAGGGTATAGCGGTGCCTGCTATGTGGGTATCAGTACTACCTGTCTATAAGCAGGGTATAGCGATGCCTGCTCTGTGGGTATCAGTATTACCTGTCTATAAGCAGGGTATAGCGATGCCTGCTCTGTGGGTATCAGCACTACCTGTCTATAAGCAGGGTATAGCTGTGCCTGCTCTGTGGGTATCAGTACTACCTGTCTATAAGCAGGGTATAGCGATGGCTGCTCTGTGGGTATCAGTACTACCTGTCTATAAGCAGGGTATAGCGATGCCTGCTCTGTGGGTATCAGCACTACCTGTCTATAAGCAGGGTATAGCGATGCCTGCTCTGTGGGTATCAGTACTACCTGTCTATAAGCAGGGTATAGCGATTCCTGCACTGTGGGTATCAGTACTACCTGTCTATAAGCAGGGTATAGTGATGCCTGCTCTGTGGGTATCAGTACTACCTGTCTATAAGCAGGGTATAGCTGTGCCTGCTCTGTGGGTATCAGTACTACCTGTCTATAAGCAGGCTATAGCGATGCCTGCTCTGTGGGTATCAGTATTACCTGTCTATAAGCAGGGTATAGCGATGCCTGCTCTGTGGGTATCAGCACTACCTGTCTATAAGCAGGGTATAGCTGTGCCTGCTCTGTGGGTATCAGTACTACCTGTCTATAAGCAGGGTATAGCGATGCTGCTCTGTGGGTATCAGTACTACCTGTCTATAAGCAGGGTATAGCGATGCCTGCTCTGTGGGTATCAGCACTACCTGTCTATAAGCAGGGTATAGCTGTGCCTGCTCTGTGGGTATCAGTACTACCTGTCTATAAGCAGGGTATAGCGGTGCCTGCTCTGTGGGTATCAGTACTACCTGTCTATAAGCAGGGTATAGCGATGCCTGCTCTGTGGGTATCAGTACTACCTGTCTATAAGCAGGGTATAGCGATTCCTGCACTGTGGGTATCAGTACTACCTGTCTATAAGCAGGGTATAGTGATGCCTGCTCTGTGGGTATCAGTACTACCTGTCTATAAGCAGGGTATAGCTGTGCCTGCTCTGTGGGTATCAGTACTACCTGTCTATAAGCAAGGCTATAGCGATGCCTGCTCTGTGGGGTATCAGTACTACCTGTCTATAAGCAGGGTATAGCTGTGCCTGCTCTGTGGGTATCAGTACTACCTGTCTATAAGCAGGGTATAGCGATGCCTGCTCTGTGAGTATCAGTACTACCTGTCTATAAGCAGGTATAGCGGTGCCTGCACTGTGGGTATCAGCACTACCTGTCTATAAGCAGGGTATAGCGATGCCTGCACTGTGGGTATCAGCACTACCTGTCTATAAGCAGGGTATAGCGGTGCCTGCTCTGTGGGTATCAGTACTACCTGTCTATAAGCAGGGTATAGCTGTGCCTGCTCTGTGGGTATCAGTACTACCTGTCTATAAGCAGGGTATAGCTGTGCTGCTCTGTGGGTATCAGTACTACCTGTCTATAAGCAGGGTATAGCGATGCCTGCTCTGTGGGTATCAGCACTACCTGTCTATAAGCAGGGTATAGCGGTGCCTGCTCTGTGGGTATCAGTATTACCTGTCTATAAGCAGGGTATAGCGATGCCTGCTCTGTGGGTATCAGCACTACCTGTCTATAAGCAGGGTATAGCGATGCCTACTCTGTGGGTATCAGTACTACCTGTCTATAAGCAGGGTATAGCTGTGCCTGCTCTGTGGGTATCAGTACTACCTGTCTATAAGCAGGGTATAGCGATGCCTGCTCTGTGGGTATCAGTACTACCTGTCTATAAGCAGGGTATAGCGATGCCTGCTCTGTGGGTATCAGCACTACCTGTCTATAAGCAGGGTATAGCGATGCCTGCTCTGTGGGTATCAGTACTACCTGTCTATAAGCAGGGTATAGCGATTCCTGCACTGTGGGTATCAGTACTACCTGTCTATAAGCAGGGTATAGTGATGCCTGCTCTGTGGGTATCAGTACTACCTGTCTATAAGCAGGGTATAGCTGTGCCTGCTCTGTGGGTATCAGTACTACCTGTCTATAAGCAGGGTATAGCGATGCCTGCTCTGTGGGTATCAGTACTACCTGTCTATAAGCAGGGTATAGCTGTGCCTGCTCTGTGGGTATCAGTACTACCTGTCTATAAGCAGGGTATAGCGATGCTGCTCTGTGAGTATCAGTACTACCTGTCTATAAGCAGGGTATAGCGGTACCTGCACTGTGGGTATCAGCCTACCTGTCTATAAGCAGGGTATAGCGGTGCCTGCTCTGTGGGTATCAGTACTTACCTGTCTATAAGCAGGGTATAGCTGTGCCTGCTCTGTGGGTATCAGTACTACCTGTCTATAAGCAGGGAATAGCTGTGCCTGCACTGTGGGTATCAGTACTACCTGTCTATAAGCAGGGTATAGCGGTGCCTGCTCTGTGGGTATCAGTACTACCTGTCTATAAGCAGGGTATAGCGGTGCCTGCTCTGTGGGTATCAGTACTACCTGTCTATAAGCAGGGTATAGCTGTGCCTGCTCTGTGGGTATCAGTACTACCTGTCTATAAGCAGGGTATAGCTGTGCCTGCTCTGTGGGTATCAGTACTACCTGTCTATAAGCAGGGGTATAGCTGTGCCTGCTCTGTGGGTATCAGTACTACCTGTCTATAAGCAGGGTATAGCGATGCCTGCTCTGTGAGTATCAGTACTACCTGTCTATAAGCAGGGTATAGCGGTGCCTGCACTGTGGGTATCAGTACTACCTGTCTATAAGCAGGGTATAGCGATGCCTGCTCTGTGGGTATCAGTACTACCTGTCTATAAGCAGGATATAGCGATGCCTGCACTGTGGGTATCAGTACTACCTGTCTATAAGCAGGGTATAGCGATGCTGCTCTGTGGGTATCAGTACTGCCTGTCTATAAGCAAGGTATAGCGGTGCTGCTCTGTGGTATCAGTACTACCTGTCTATAAGCAGGGTATAGCGATGCCTGCTCTGTGGGTATCAGTACTACCTGTCTATAAGCAGGGTATAACGGTGCCTGCACTATGGGTATCAGTACTACCTGTCTATAAGCAGGGTATAGTGGTGCCTGCTCTGTGGGTATCAGTACTACCTGTCTATTAAGCAGGGTATAGCGATGCCTGCTCTGTGGGTATCAGTACTACCTGTCTATAAGCAGGGTATAACGGTGCCTGCACTGTGGGTATCAGTACTACCTGTCTATAAGCAGGGTATAGTGATGCCTGCACTGTGGGTATCAGTACTACCTGTCTATAAGCAGGGTATAGCGATGCCTGCTCTGTGGGTATCAGTACTACCTGTCTATAAGCAGGGTATAGCGGTGCCTGCTCTGTGGGTATCAGCACTACCTGTCTATAAGCAGGGTATAGCGATGCCTGCACTGTGGGTATCAGTACTACCTGTCTATAAGCAGGGTATAGCGGTGCCTGCACTGTGGGTATCAGTACTACCTGTCTATAAGCAGGGTATAGCGATGCCTGCTATGTGGGTATCAGTACTACCTGTCTATAAGCAGGGTATAGCGGTGCCTGCTCTGTGGGTATCAGTACTACCTGTCTATAAGCAGGGTATAGCGATGCCTGCTCTGTGGGTATCAGTACTACCTGTCTATAAGCAGGGTATAGCGATGCCTACTCTGTGGGTATCAGTACTACCTGTCTATAAGCAGGGTATAGCGGTGCCTGCACTGTGGGTATCAGTACTACCTGTCTATAAGCAGGGTATAGCGATGCCTACTCTGTGGGTATCAGTACTACCTGTCTATAAGCAGGGTATAGCGGTGCCTGCTCTGTGGGTATCAGTACTACCTGTCTATAAGCAGGGTATAGCGATGCCTGCTATGTGGGTATCAGTACTACCTGTCTATAAGCAGGGTATAGCGGTGCCTGCTCTGTGGGTATCAGCACTACCTGTCTATAAGCAGGGTATAGCGGTGCCTGCTCTGTGGGTATCAGTACTACCTGTCTATAAGCAGGGTATAGCGATGCCTGCTCTGTGGGTATCAGTACTACCTGTCTATAAGCAGGGTATAGCGATGCCTGCTATGTGGGTATCAGTACTACCTGTCTATAAGCAGGGTATAGCGATGCCTTCTCTGTGGGTATCAGTACTACCTGTCTATAAGCAGGGTATAGCTGTGCCTGCTCTGTGGGTATCAGTACTACCTGTCTATAAGCAGGGTATAGCGATGCCTGCTCTGTGGGTATCAGTATTACCTGTCTATAAGCAGGGTATAGCGGTGCCTGCTCTGTGGGTATCAGTATTACCTGTCTATAAGCAGGGTATAGCGGTGCCTGCTCTGTGGGTATCAGTATTACCTGTCTATAAGCAGGGTATAGCGGTGCCTGCACTGTGGGTATCAGTACTACCTGTCTATAAGCAGGGTATAGCGATGCCTGCACTGTGGGTATCAGTACTACCTGTCTATAAGCAGGGTATAGCGGTGCCTGCTCTGTGGGTATCAGTACTACCTGTCTATAAGCAGGGTATAGCTGTGCCTGCTCTGTGGGTATCAGTACTACCTGTCTATAAGCAGGGTATAGCGTGGCCTGCTCTGTGGGTATCAGCACTACCTGTCTATAAGCAGGGTATAGCGGTGCCTGCTCTGTGGGTATCAGTACTACCTGTCTATAAGCAGGGTATAGCGTGGCCTGCTCTGTGGGTATCAGTACTACCTGTCTATAAGCAGGGTATAGCGGTGCCTGCTCTGTGGGTATCAGTACTACCTGTCTATAAGCAGGGTATAGCTGTGCCTGCTCTGTGGGTATCAGTACTACCTGTCTATAAGCAGGGTATAGCGGTGCCTGCACTGTGGGTATCAGTACTACCTGTCTATAAGCAGGGTATAGCGATGCCTGCTCTGTGGGTATCAGCACTACCTGTCTATAAGCAGGGTATAGCGGTGCCTGCACTGTGGGTATCAGTACTACCTGTCTATAAGCAGGGTATAGCTGTGCCTGCTCTGTGGGTATCAGCACTACCTGTCTATAAGCAGGGTATAGCGGTGCCTGCTCTGTGGGTATCAGTACTACCTGTCTATAAGCAGGGTATAGCTGTGCCTGCTCTGTGGGTATCAGTACTACCTGTCTATAAGCAGGGTATAGCGATGCCTGCTCTGTGGGTATCAGTACTACCTGTCTATAAGCAGGGTATAGCGCTGCCTGCACTGTGGGTATCAGTAACTTCCTGTCTATAAGCAGGGTATAGCGATGCCTACTCTGTGGGTATCAGTACTACCTGTCTATAAGCAGGGTATAGCGGTGCCTGCTCTGTGGGTATCAGTACTACCTGTCTATAAGCAGGGTATAGCGATGCCTGCTATGTGGGTATCAGTACTACCTGTCTATAAGCAGGGTATAGCGGTGCCTGCTCTGTGGGTATCAGCACTACCTGTCTATAAGCAGGGTATAGCGGTGCCTGCTCTGTGGGTATCAGTACTACCTGTCTATAAGCAGGTATAGCTGTGCCTGCTCTGTGGGTATCAGTACTACTGTCTATAAGCAGGGTATAAGCGGTGCCTGCACTGTGGGTATCAGTACTACCTGTCTATAAGCAGGGTATAGCGATGCCTGCTCTGTGGGTATCAGCACTACCTGTCTATAAGCAGGGTATAGCGGTGCCTGCACTGTGGGTATCAGTACTACCTGTCTATAAGCAGGGTATAGCTGTGCCTGCTCTGTGGGTATCAGCACTACCTGTCTATAAGGAGGGTATAGCGGTGCCTGCTCTGTGGGTATCAGTACTACCTGTCTATAAGCAGGGTATAGCTGTGCCTGCTCTGTGGGTATCAGTACTACCTGTCTATAAGCAGGGTATAGCGATGCCTGCTCTGTGGGTATCAGTACTACCTGTCTATAAGCAGGGTATAGCGCTGCCTGCACTGTGGGTATCAGTACTTCCTGTCTATAAGCAGGGTATAGCGATGCCTACTCTGTGGGTATCAGTACTACCTGTCTATAAGCAGGGTATAGCGGTGCCTGCTCTGTGGGTATCAGTACTACCTGTCTATAAGCAGGGTATAGCGATGCCTGCTATGTGGGTATCAGTACTACCTGTCTATAAGCAGGGTATAGCGGTGCCTGCTCTGTGGGTATCAGCACTACCTGTCTATAAGCAGGGTATAGCGGTGCCTGCTCTGTGGGTATCAGTACTACCTGTCTATAAGCAGGGTATAGCTGTGCCTGCTCTGTGGGTATCAGTACTACCTGTCTATAAGCAGGGTATAGCGATGCCTGCTCTGTGGGTATCAGTATTACCTGTCTATAAGCAGGGTATAGCTGTGCCTGCTCTGTGGGTATCAGTATTACCTGTCTATAAGCAGGGTATAGCGGTGCCTGCACTGTGGGTATCAGTACTACCTGTCTATAAGCAGGGTATAGCTGTGCCTGCTCTGTGGGTATCAGTACTACCTGTCTATAAGCAGGGTATAGCGTGGCCTGCTCTGTGGGTATCAGCACTACCTGTCTATAAGCAGGGTATAGCGGTGCCTGCTCTGTGGGTATCAGTACTACCTGTCTATAAGCAGGGTATAGCTGTGCCTGCTCTGTGGGTATCAGCACTACCTGTCTATAAGCAGGGTATAGCGGTGCCTGCACTGTGGGTATCAGTACTACCTGTCTATAAGCAGGGTATAGCTGTGCCTGCTCTGTGGGTATCAGCACTACCTGTCTATAAGCAGGGTATAGCTGTGCCTGCTCTGTGGGTATCAGCACTACCTGTCTATAAGCAGGGTATAGCGGTGCCTGCACTGTGGGTATCAGCACTACCTGTCTATAAGCAGGGTATAGCTGTGCCTACTCTGTGGGTATCAGTACTACCTGTCTATAAGCAGGGTATAGCTGTGCCTGCTCTGTGGGTATCAGTACTACCTGTCTATAAGCAGGGTATAGCGATGCCTGCACTGTGGGTATCAGTACTACCTGTCTATAAGCAGGGTATAGCGGTGCCTGCACTGTGGGTATCAGTACTACCTGTCTATAAGCAGGGTATAGCGGTGCCTGCACTGTGGGTATCAGTACTACCTGTCTATAAGCAGAGTATAGCGGAGCCTGCTCTGTGGGTATCAGTACTACCTGTCTATAAGCAGGGTATAGCGGTGCCTGCACTGTGGGTATCAGTACTACCTGTTTATAAGCAGGGCATAGCGGTGCCTGCTCTGTGGGTATGAGTACTACCTGTCTATAAGCAGGGTATAGCGATGCCTGCACTGTGGGTATCAGTACTACCTGTCTATAAGCAGGGTATAGCGATGCCTGCTCTGTGGGTATCAGTACTACCTGTCTATAAGCAGGGTATAGCGGTGCCTGCTCTGTGGGTATCAGCACTACCTGTCTATAAGCAGGGTATAGCTGTGCCTGCTCTGTGGGTATCAGTACTACCTGTCTATAAGCAGGGTATAGCGATGCCTGCTCTGTGGGTATCAGTACTACCTGTCTATAAGCAGGGTATAGCGATGCCTGCTCTGTGGGTATCAGTACTACCTGTCTATAAGCAGGGTATAGCTGTGCCTGCTCTGTGGGTATCAGCACTACCTGTCTATAAGCAGGGTATAGCGGTGCCTGCTCTGTGGGTATCAGTACTACCTGTCTATAAGCAGGGTATAGCGGTGCCTGCACTGTGGGTATCAGTACTACCTGTCTATAAGCAGGGTATAACGATGCCTGCTCTGTGGCTATCAGCACTACCTGTCTATAAGCAGGGTATAGCGGTGCCTGCTCTGTGGGTATGAGTACTACCTGTCTATAAGCAGGGCATAGCGGTGCCTGCACTGTGGGTATCAGTACTACCTGTTTATAAGCAGAGTATAGCGGTGCCTGCTCTGTGGGTATGAGTACTACCTGTCTATAAGCAGGGTATAACGATGCCTGCTCTGTGGGTATCAGTACTACCTGTCTATAAGCAGGGTATAGCGATGCCTGCTCTGTGGGTATCAGTACTACCTGTCTATAAGCAGGGTATAGCGATGCCTGCTATGTGGGTATCAGTACTACCTGTCTATAAGCAGGGTATAGCGATGCCTGCTCTGTGGGTATCAGTACTACCTGTCTATAAGCAGGGTATAGCGATGCCTGCTCTGTGGGTATCAGTACTACCTGTCTATAAGCAGGGTATAGCTGTGCCTGCTCTGTGGGTATCAGTACTACCTGTCTATAAGCAGGGTATAGCGGTGCCTGCTCTGTGGGTATCAGTACTACCTGTCTATAAGCAGGGTATAGCGGTGCCTGCTCTGTGAGTATCAGTACTACCTGTTTATAAGCAGGGTATAGCGGTGCCTGCACTGTGGGTATCAGTACTACCTGTCTATAAGCAGAGTATAGCGATGCCTGCTCTGTGGGTATCAGTACTACCTGTCTATAAGCAGGGTATAGCGATGCCTGCTCTGTGGGTATCAGTACTACCTGTCTATAAGCAGGGTATAGCGGTGCCTGCTCTGTGGGTATCAGTACTACCTGTCTATAAGCAGGTTATAGCGGTGCCTGCTCTGTGGGTATGAGTACTACCTGTCTATAAGCAGGGTATAGCGGTGCCTGCTCTGTGGGTATCAGTACTACCTGTCTATAAGCAGGGTATAGCGATGCCTGCTCTGTGGGTATCAGTACTACCTGTCTATAAGCAGGGTATAGCTGTGCCTGCTCTGTGGGTATCAGTACTACCTGTCTATAAGCAGGGTATAGCGATGCCTACTCTGTGGGTATCAGTACTACCTGTCTATAAGCAGGGTATAGCGGTGCCTGCTCTGTGGGTATCAGTACTACCTGTCTATAAGCAGGGTATAGCGATGCCTGCTATGTGGGTATCAGTACTACCTGTCTATAAGCAGAGTATAGCGATGCCTACTCTGTGGGTATCAGTACTACCTGTCTATAAGCAGGGTATAGCGGTGCCTGCTCTGTGGGTATCAGTACTACCTGTCTATAAGCAGGGTATAGCGATGCCTACTCTGTGGGTATCAGTACTACCTGTCTATAAGCAGGGTATAGCGGTGCCTGCTCTGTGGGTATCAGTACTACCTGTCTATAAGCAGGCTATAGCGATGCCTGCTATGTGGGTATCAGTACTACCTGTCTATAAGCAGGGTATAGCGATGCCTGCTCTGTGGGTATCAGTACTACCTGTCTATAAGCAGGGTATAGCGGTGCCTGCTCTGTGGGTATCAGTACTACCTGTCTATAAGCAGGGTATAGCGGTGCCTGCACTGTGGGTATCAGTACTACCTGTCTATAAGCAGGGTATAGCGGTGCCTGCTCTGTGGGTATCAGCACTACCTGTCTATAAGCAGGGTATAGCGGTGCCTGCTCTGTGGGTATCAGTACTACCTGTCTATAAGCAGGGTATAGCGATGCCTGCTATGTGGGTATCAGTACTACCTGTCTATAAGCAGGGTATAGCGATGCCTACTCTGTGGGTATCAGTACTACCTGTCTATAAGCAGGGTATAGCGGTGCCTGCACTGTGGGTATCAGTACTACCTGTCTATAAGCAGGGTATAGCGATGCCTACTCTGTGGGTATCAGTACTACCTGTCTATAAGCAGGGTATAGCTGTGCCTACTCTGTGGGTATCAGTACTACCTGTCTATAAGCAGGGTATAGCTGTGCCTGCTCTGTGGGTATCAGTACTACCTGTCTATAAGCAGGGTATAGCGGTGCCTGCTCTGTGGGTATCAGTACTACCTGTCTATAAGCAGGGTATAGCTGTGCCTGCTCTGTGGGTATCAGCACTACCTGTCTATAAGCAGGGTATAGCGGTGCCTGCTCTGTGGGTATCAGTACTACCTGTCTATAAGCAGGGTATAGCGGTGCCTGCTCTGTGGGTATCAGCACTACCTGTCTATAAGCAGGGTATAGCGGTGCCTGCACTGTGGGTATCAGCACTACCTGTCTATAAGCAGGGTATAGCTGTGCCTACTCTGTGGGTATCAGTACTACCTGTCTATAAGCAGGGTATAGCTGTGCCTGCTCTGTGGGTATCAGTACTACCTGTCTATAAGCAGGGTATAGCGCTGCCTGCACTGTGGGTATCAGTACTACCTGTCTATAAGCAGGGTATAGCGGTGCCTGCACTGTGGGTATCAGTACTACCTGTCTATAAGCAGGGTATAGCGGTGCCTGCACTGTGGGTATCAGTACTACCTGTCTATAAGCAGAGTATAGCGGAGCCTGCTCTGTGGGTATCAGTACTACCTGTCTATAAGCAGGGTATAGCGGTGCCTGCTCTGTGGGTATCAGCACTACCTGTCTATAAGCAGGGCATAGCGGTGCCTGCACTGTGGGTATCAGTACTACCTGTCTATAAGCAGGGTATAGCGATGCCTGCTCTGTGGGTATCAGTACTACCTGTCTATAAGCAGGGTATAGCGGTGCCTGCTCTGTGGGTATCAGCACTACCTGTCTATAAGCAGGGTATAGCGATGCCTGCTCTGTGGGTATCAGTACTACCTGTCTATAAGCAGGGTATAGCTGTGCCTGCTCTGTGGGTATCAGCACTACCTGTCTATAAGCAGGGTATAGCGGTGCCTGCTCTGTGGCTATCAGCACTACCTGTCTATAAGCAGGGCATAGCGGTGCCTGCACTGTGGGTATCAGTACTACCTGTTTATAAGCAGAGTATAGCGGTGCCTGCTCTGTGGGTATGAGTACTACCTGTCTATAAGCAGGGTATAACGATGCCTGCTCTGTGGGTATCAGTACTACCTGTCTATAAGCAGGGTATAGCGATGCCTGCTCTGTGGGTATCAGTACTACCTGTCTATAAGCAGGGTATAGCGATGCCTGCTATGTGGGTATCAGTACTACCTGTCTATAAGCAGGGTATAGCGATGCCTGCTCTGTGGGTATCAGTACTACCTGTCTATAAGCAGGGTATAGCGATGCCTGCTCTGTGGGTATCAGTACTACCTGTCTATAAGCAGGGTATAGCGGTGCCTGCTCTGTGGGTATCAGCACTACCTGTCTATAAGCAGGGTATAGCGGTGCCTGCACTGTGGGTATCAGTACTACCTGTCTATAAGCAGGGTATAGCGATGCCTGCTCTGTGGGTATCAGTACTACCTGTCTATAAGCAGGGTATAGCGGTGCCTGCTCTGTGAGTATCAGTACTACCTGTTTATAAGCAGGGTATAGCGGTGCCTGCACTGTGGGTATCAGTACTACCTGTCTATAAGCATAGTATAGCGATGCCTGCTCTGTGGGTATCAGTACTACCTGTCTATAAGCAGGGTATAGCTGTGCCTACTCTGTGGGTATCAGTACTACCTGTCTATAAGCAGGGTATAGCGATGCCTGCTCTGTGGGTATCAGTACTACCTGTCTATAAGCAGGGTATAGCGATGCCTGCTCTGTGGGTATCAGTACTACCTGTCTATAAGCAGGGTATAGCTGTGCCTGCTCTGTGGGTATCAGTACTACCTGTCTATAAGCAGGGTATAGCGATGCCTGCACTGTGGGTATCAGTACTACCTGTCTATAAGCAGGGTATAGCGATGCCTGCTCTGTGGGTATCAGTACTACCTGTCTATAAGCAGGGTATAGCGATGCCTGCACTGTGGGTATCAGTACTACCTGTCTAAAAGCAGGGTATAGCGATGCCTGCTCTGTGGGTATCAGTACTACCTGTCTATAAGCAGGGTATAGCGATGCCTGCTCTGTGGGTATCAGTACTACCTGTCTATAAGCAGGGTATAGCGGGGCCTGCTCTGTGGGTATCAGTACTACCTGTCTATAAGCAGGGTATAGCGATGCCTGCTCTGTGGGTATCAGTACTACCTGTCTATAAGCAGGGTATAGCTGTGCCTGCTCTGTGGGTATCAGTACTACCTGTCTATAAGCAGGGTATAGCGATGCCTGCACTGTGGGTATCAGTACTACCTGTCTATAAGCAGGGTATAGCGATGCCTGCTCTGTGGGTATCAGTACTACCTGTCTATAAGCAGAGTATAGCGGAGCCTGCTCTGTGGGTATCAGTACTACCTGTCTATAAGCAGGGTATAGCGATGCCTGCTCTGTGGGTATCAGCACTACCTGTCTATAAGCAGGGTATAGCGGTGCCTGCTCTGTGGGTATCAGTACTACCTGTCTATAAGCAGGTTATAGCGGTGCCTGCTCTGTGGGTATGAGTACTACCTGTCTATAAGCAGGGTATAGCGGTGCCTGCTCTGTGGGTATCAGTACTACCTGTCTATAAGCAGGGTATAGCGATGCCTGCTCTGTGGGTATCAGTACTACCTGTCTATAAGCAGGGTATAGCTGTGCCTGCTCTGTGGGTATCAGTACTACCTGTCTATAAGCAGGGTATAGCGATGCCTACTCTGTGGGTATCAGTACTACCTGTCTATAAGCAGGGTATAGCGGTGCCTGCTCTGTGGGTATCAGTACTACCTGTCTATAAGCAGGGTATAGCGATGCCTGCTATGTGGGTATCAGTACTACCTGTCTATAAGCAGGGTATAGCGATGCCTACTCTGTGGGTATCAGTACTACCTGTCTATAAGCAGGGTATAGCGGTGCCTGCTCTGTGGGTATCAGTACTACCTGTCTATAAGCAGGGTATAGCGATGCCTACTCTGTGGGTATCAGTACTACCTGTCTATAAGCAGGGTATAGCGGTGCCTGCTCTGTGGGTATCAGTACTACCTGTCTATAAGCAGGCTATAGCGATGCCTGCTATGTGGGTATCAGTACTACCTGTCTATAAGCAGGGTATAGCGGTGCCTGCTCTGTGGGTATCAGCACTACCTGTCTATAAGCAGGGTATAGCGGTGCCTGCTCTGTGGGTATCAGTACTACCTGTCTATAAGCAGGGTATAGCGATGCCTGCTATGTGGGTATCAGTACTACCTGTCTATAAGCAGGGTATAGCGATGCCTACTCTGTGGGTATCAGTACTACCTGTCTATAAGCAGGGTATAGCGGTGCCTGCACTGTGGGTATCAGTACTACCTGTCTATAAGCAGGGTATAGCGATGCCTACTCTGTGGGTATCAGTACTACCTGTCTATAAGCAGGGTATAGCTGTGCCTACTCTGTGGGTATCAGTACTACCTGTCTATAAGCAGGGTATAGCTGTGCCTGCTCTGTGGGTATCAGTACTACCTGTCTATAAGCAGGGTATAGCGATGCCTGCTCTGTGGGTATCAGTATTACCTGTCTATAAGCAGGGTATAGCGGTGCCTGCTCTGTGGGTATCAGTACTACCTGTCTATAAGCAGGGTATAGCGGTGCCTGCTCTGTGGGTATCAGTACTACCTGTCTATAAGCAGGGTATAGCGGTGCCTGCTCTGTGAGTATCAGTACTACCTGTTTATAAGCAGGGTATAGCGGTGCCTGCACTGTGGGTATCAGTACTACCTGTCTATAAGCAGAGTATAGCGATGCCTGCTCTGTGGGTATCAGTACTACCTGTCTATAAGCAGGGTATAGCGATGCCTGCTCTGTGGGTATCAGTACTACCTGTCTATAAGCAGGGTATAGCGGGGCCTGCTCTGTGGGTATCAGTACTACCTGTCTATAAGCAGGGTATAGCGATGCCTGCTCTGTGGGTATCAGCACTACCTGTCTATAAGCAGGGTATAGCGGTGCCTGCTCTGTGGGTATCAGCACTACCTGTCTATAAGCAGGTTATAGCGGTGCCTGCTCTGTGGGTATGAGTACTACCTGTCTATAAGCAGGGTATAGCGGTGCCTGCTCTGTGGGTATCAGTACTACCTGTCTATAAGCAGGGTATAGCGATGCCTGCTCTGTGGGTATCAATACTACCTGTCTATAAGCAGGGTATAGCTGTGCCTGCTCTGTGGGTATCAGTACTACCTGTCTATAAGCAGGGTATAGCGATGCCTATTCTGTGGGTATCAGTACTACCTGTCTATAAGCAGGGTATAGCGGTGCCTGCTCTGTGGGTATCAGTACTACCTGTCTATAAGCAGGGTATAGCGATGCCTGCTATGTGGGTATCAGTACTACCTGTCTATAAGCAGGGTATAGCGATGCCTACTCTGTGGGTATCAGTACTACCTGTCTATAAGCAGGGTATAGCGGTGCCTGCACTGTGGGTATCAGTACTACCTGTCTATAAGCAGGGTATAGCGATGCCTACTCTGTGGGTATCAGTACTACCTGTCTATAAGCAGGGTATAGCGGTGCCTGCTCTGTGGGTATCAGTACTACCTGTCTATAAGCAGGCTATAGCGATGCCTGCTATGTGGGTATCAGTACTACCTGTCTATAAGCAGGGTATAGCGGTGCCTGCTCTGTGGGTATCAGCACTACCTGTCTATAAGCAGGGTATAGCGGTGCCTGCTCTGTGGGTATCAGTACTACCTGTCTATAAGCAGGTTATAGCGATGCCTGCTCTGTGGGTATCAGTACTACCTGTCTATAAGCAGGGTATAGCGATGCCTGCACTGTGGGTATCAGTACTACCTGTCTATAAGCAGGGTATAGCGATGCCTGCTATGTGGGTATCAGTACTACCTGTCTATAAGCAGGGTATAGCGATGCCTACTCTGTGGGTATCAGTACTACCTGTCTATAAGCAGGGTATAGCGGTGCCTGCACTGTGGGTATCAGTACTACCTGTCTATAAGCAGGGTATAGCGATGCCTACTCTGTGGGTATCAGTACTACCTGTCTATAAGCAGGGTATAGCTGTGCCTACTCTGTGGGTATCAGTACTACCTGTCTATAAGCAGGGTATAGCTGTGCCTGCTCTGTGGGTATCAGTACTACCTGTCTATAAGCAGGGTATAGCGATGCCTGCTCTGTGGGTATCAGTATTACCTGTCTATAAGCAGAGTATAGCGGTGCCTGCTCTGTGGGTATCAGTACTACCTGTCTATAAGCAGGGTATAGCGTGGCCTGCTCTGTGGGTATCAGCACTACCTGTCTATAAGCAGGGTATAGCGGTGCCTGCTCTGTGGGTATCAGTACTACCTGTCTATAAGCAGGGTATAGCGATGCCTGCTCTGTGGGTATCAGTACTACCTGTCTATAAGCAGGGTATAGCTGTGCCTGCTCTGTGGGTATCAGTACTACCTGTCTATAAGCAGGGTATAGCGATGCCTACTCTGTGGGTATCAGTACTACCTGTCTATAAGCAGGGTATAGCGGTGCCTGCTCTGTGGGTATCAGTACTACCTGTCTATAAGCAGGGTATAGCGATGCCTGCTATGTGGGTATCAGTACTACCTGTCTATAAGCAGGGTATAGCGGTGCCTGCACTGTGGGTATCAGTACTACCTGTCTATAAGCAGAGTATAGCGATGCCTGCTCTGTGGGTATCAGTACTACCTGTCTATAAGCAGGGTATAGCGATGCCTGCTCTGTGGGTATCAGTACTACCTGTCTATAAGCAGGGTATAGCGGGGCCTGCTCTGTGGGTATCAGTACTACCTGTCTATAAGCAGGGTATAGCGATGCCTGCTCTGTGGGTATCAGCACTACCTGTCTATAAGCAGGGTATAGCGGTGCCTGCTCTGTGGGTATCAGCACTACCTGTCTATAAGCAGGTTATAGCGGTGCCTGCTCTGTGGGTATGAGTACTACCTGTCTATAAGCAGGGTATAGCGGTGCCTGCTCTGTGGGTATCAGTACTACCTGTCTATAAGCAGGGTATAGCGATGCCTGCTCTGTGGGTATCAATACTACCTGTCTATAAGCAGGGTATAGCTGTGCCTGCTCTGTGGGTATCAGTACTACCTGTCTATAAGCAGGGTATAGCGATGCCTATTCTGTGGGTATCAGTACTACCTGTCTATAAGCAGGGTATAGCGGTGCCTGCTCTGTGGGTATCAGTACTACCTGTCTATAAGCAGGGTATAGCGATGCCTGCTATGTGGGTATCAGTACTACCTGTCTATAAGCAGGGTATAGCGATGCCTACTCTGTGGGTATCAGTACTACCTGTCTATAAGCAGGGTATAGCGGTGCCTGCACTGTGGGTATCAGTACTACCTGTCTATAAGCAGGGTATAGCGATGCCTACTCTGTGGGTATCAGTACTACCTGTCTATAAGCAGGGTATAGCGGTGCCTGCTCTGTGGGTATCAGTACTACCTGTCTATAAGCAGGCTATAGCGATGCCTGCTATGTGGGTATCAGTACTACCTGTCTATAAGCAGGGTATAGCGGTGCCTGCTCTGTGGGTATCAGCACTACCTGTCTATAAGCAGGGTATAGCGGTGCCTGCTCTGTGGGTATCAGTACTACCTGTCTATAAGCAGGGTATAGCGATGCCTGCTATGTGGGTATCAGTACTACCTGTCTATAAGCAGGGTATAGCGATGCCTACTCTGTGGGTATCAGTACTACCTGTCTATAAGCAGGGTATAGCGGTGCCTGCACTGTGGGTATCAGTACTACCTGTCTATAAGCAGGGTATAGCGATGCCTACTCTGTGGGTATCAGTACTACCTGTCTATAAGCAGGGTATAGCTGTGCCTACTCTGTGGGTATCAGTACTACCTGTCTATAAGCAGGGTATAGCTGTGCCTGCTCTGTGGGTATCAGTACTACCTGTCTATAAGCAGGGTATAGCGATGCCTGCTCTGTGGGTATCAGTATTACCTGTCTATAAGCAGGGTATAGCGGTGCCTGCTCTGTGGGTATCAGTATTACCTGTCTATAAGCAGGGTATAGCTGTGCCTGCTCTGTGGGTATCAGTACTACCTGTCTATAAGCAGGGTATAGCGATGCCTGCTCTGTGGGTATCAGTATTACCTGTCTATAAGCAGGGTATAGCGGTGCCTGCTCTGTGGGTATCAGTATTACCTGTCTATAAGCAGGGTATAGCGGTGCCTGCACTGTGGGTATCAGTACTACCTGTCTATAAGCAGGGTATAGCTGTGCCTGCTCTGTGGGTATCAGTACTACCTGTCTATAAGCAGGGTATAGCGTGGCCTGCTCTGTGGGTATCAGCACTACCTGTCTATAAGCAGGGTATAGCGGTGCCTGCTCTGTGGGTATCAGTACTACCTGTCTATAAGCAGGGTATAGCGATGCCTGCTCTGTGGGTATCAGTACTACCTGTCTATAAGCAGGGTATAGCTGTGCCTGCTCTGTGGGTATCAGTACTACCTGTCTATAAGCAGGGTATAGCGATGCCTACTCTGTGGGTATCAGTACTACCTGTCTATAAGCAGGGTATAGCGGTGCCTGCTCTGTGGGTATCAGTACTACCTGTCTATAAGCAGGGTATAGCGATGCCTGCTATGTGGGTATCAGTACTACCTGTCTATAAGCAGGGTATAGCGATGCCTACTCTGTGGGTATCAGTACTACCTGTCTATAAGCAGGGTATAGCGGTGCCTGCACTGTGGGTATCAGTACTACCTGTCTATAAGCAGGGTATAGCGATGCCTACTCTGTGGGTATCAGTACTACCTGTCTATAAGCAGGGTATAGCGGTGCCTGCTCTGTGGGTATCAGTACTACCTGTCTATGTGCAGGCTATAGCGATGCCTGCTATGTGGGTATCAGTACTACCTGTCTATAAGCAGGTTATAGCGGTGCCTGCTCTGTGGGTATGAGTACTACCTGTCTATAAGCAGGGTATAGCGGTGCCTGCTCTGTGGGTATCAGTACTACCTGTCTATAAGCAGGGTATAGCGATGCCTGCTCTGTGGGTATCAGTACTACCTGTCTATAAGCAGGGTATAGCTGTGCCTGCTCTGTGGGTATCAGTACTACCTGTCTATAAGCAGGGTATAGCGATGCCTACTCTGTGGGTATCAGTACTACCTGTCTATAAGCAGGGTATAGCGGTGCCTGCTCTGTGGGTATCAGTACTACCTGTCTATAAGCAGGGTATAGCGATGCCTGCTATGTGGGTATCAGTACTACCTGTCTATAAGCAGGGTATAGCGATGCCTACTCTGTGGGTATCAGTACTACCTGTCTATAAGCAGGGTATAGCGGTGCCTGCTCTGTGGGTATCAGTACTACCTGTCTATAAGCAGGGTATAGCGATGCCTACTCTGTGGGTATCAGTACTACCTGTCTATAAGCAGGGTATAGCGGTGCCTGCTCTGTGGGTATCAGTACTACCTGTCTATAAGCAGGCTATAGCGATGCCTGCTATGTGGGTATCAGTACTACCTGTCTATAAGCAGGGTATAGTGGTGCCTGCTCTGTGGGTATCAGCACTACCTGTCTATAAGCAGGGTATAGCGGTGCCTGCTCTGTGGGTATCAGCACTACCTGTCTATAAGCAGGGTATAGCGGTGCCTGCTCTGTGGGTATCAGTACTACCTGTCTATAAGCAGGGTATAGCGATGCCTGCTATGTGGGTATCAGTACTACCTGTCTATAAGCAGGGTATAGCGATGCCTACTCTGTGGGTATCAGTACTACCTGTCTATAAGCAGGGTATAGCGGTGCCTGCACTGTGGGTATCAGTACTACCTGTCTATAAGCAGGGTATAGCGATGCCTACTCTGTGGGTATCAGTACTACCTGTCTATAAGCAGGGTATAGCTGTGCCTACTCTGTGGGTATCAGTACTACCTGTCTATAAGCAGGGTATAGCTGTGCCTGCTCTGTGGGTATCAGTACTACCTGTCTATAAGCAGGGTATAGCGATGCCTGCTCTGTGGGTATCAGTATTACCTGTCTATAAGCAGGGTATAGCGGTGCCTGCTCTGTGGGTATCAGTACTACCTGTCTATAAGCAGGGTATAGCGGTGCCTGCTCTGTGGGTTTCAGTACTACCTGTCTATAAGCAGGGTATAGCGGTGCCTGCTCTGTGAGTATCAGTACTACCTGTTTATAAGCAGGGTATAGCGGTGCCTGCACTGTGGGTATCAGTACTACCTGTCTATAAGCAGAGTATAGCGATGCCTGCTCTGTGGGTATCAGTACTACCTGTCTATAAGCAGGGTATAGCGATGCCTGCTCTGTGGGTATCAGTACTACCTGTCTATAAGCAGGGTATAGCGGGGCCTGCTCTGTGGGTATCAGTACTACCTGTCTATAAGCAGGGTATAGCGATGCCTGCTCTGTGGGTATCAGCACTACCTGTCTATAAGCAGGGTATAGCGGTGCCTGCTCTGTGGGTATCAGCACTACCTGTCTATAAGCAGGTTATAGCGGTGCCTGCTCTGTGGGTATGAGTACTACCTTTCTATAAGCAGGGTATAGCGATGCCTGCTCTGTGGGTATCAATACTACCTGTCTATAAGCAGGGTATAGCTGTGCCTGCTCTGTGGGTATCAGTACTACCTGTCTATAAGCAGGGTATAGCGATGCCTATTCTGTGGGTATCAGTACTACCTGTCTATAAGCAGGGTATAGCGGTGCCTGCTCTGTGGGTATCAGTACTACCTGTCTATAAGCAGGGTATAGCGATGCCTGCTATGTGGGTATCAGTACTACCTGTCTATAAGCAGGGTATAGCGATGCCTACTCTGTGGGTATCAGTACTACCTGTCTATAAGCAGGGTATAGCGGTGCCTGCACTGTGGGTATCAGTACTACCTGTCTATAAGCAGGGTATAGCGATGCCTACTCTGTGGGTATCAGTACTACCTGTCTATAAGCAGGGTATAGCGGTGCCTGCTCTGTGGGTATCAGTACTACCTGTCTATAAGCAGGCTATAGCGATGCCTGCTATGTGGGTATCAGTACTACCTGTCTATAAGCAGGGTATAGCGGTGCCTGCTCTGTGGGTATCAGTACTACCTGTCTATAAGCAGGGTATAGCGATGCCTGCTATGTGGGTATCAGTACTACCTGTCTATAAGCAGGGTATAGCGATGCCTACTCTGTGGGTATCAGTACTACCTGTCTATAAGCAGGGTATAGCGGTGCCTGCACTGTGGGTATCAGTACTACCTGTCTATAAGCAGGGTATAGCGATGCCTACTCTGTGGGTATCAGTACTACCTGTCTATAAGCAGGGTATAGCTGTGCCTACTCTGTGGGTATCAGTACTACCTGTCTATAAGCAGGGTATAGCTGTGCCTGCTCTGTGGGTATCAGTACTACCTGTCTATAAGCAGGGTATAGCGATGCCTGCTCTGTGGGTATCAGTATTACCTGTCTATAAGCAGGGTATAGCGGTGCCTGCTCTGTGGGTATCAGTATTACCTGTCTATAAGCAGGGTATAGCTGTGCCTGCTCTGTGGGTATCAGTACTACCTGTCTATAAGCAGGGTATAGCGATGCCTGCTCTGTGGGTATCAGTATTACCTGTCTATAAGCAGGGTATAGCGGTGCCTGCTCTGTGGGTATCAGTATTACCTGTCTATAAGCAGGGTATAGCGGTGCCTGCACTGTGGGTATCAGTACTACCTGTCTATAAGCAGGGTATAGCTGTGCCTGCTCTGTGGGTATCAGTACTACCTGTCTATAAGCAGGGTATAGCGTGGCCTGCTCTGTGGGTATCAGCACTACCTGTCTATAAGCAGGGTATAGCGGTGCCTGCTCTGTGGGTATCAGTACTACCTGTCTATAAGCAGGGTATAGCGATGCCTGCTCTGTGGGTATCAGTACTACCTGTCTATAAGCAGGGTATAGCGGTGCCTGCACTGTGGGTATCAGTACTACCTGTCTATAAGCAGGGTATAGCTGTGCCTGCTCTGTGGGTATCAGTACTACCTGTCTATAAGCAGGGTATAGCGGTGCCTGCTCTGTGGGTATCAGTACTACCTGTCTATAAGCAGGGTATAGCGGTGCCTGCTCTGTGGGTATCAGTACTACCTGTCTATAAGCAGGGTATAGCTGTGCCTGCTCTGTGGGTATCAGTACTACCTGTCTATAAGCAGGGTATAGCGATGCCTACTCTGTGGGTATCAGTACTACCTGTCTATAAGCAGGGTATAGCGGTGCCTGCTCTGTGGGTATCAGTACTACCTGTCTATAAGCAGGGTATAGCGATGCCTGCTCTGTGGGTATCAGTACTACCTGTCTATAAGCAGGGTATAGTGATGCCTGCTCTGTGGGTATCAGTACTACCTGTCTATAAGCAGGGTATAGCGGTGCCTGCACTGTGGGTATCAGTACTACCTGTCTATAAGCAGGGTATAGCGATGCCTACTCTGTGGGTATCAGTACTACCTGTCTATAAGCAGGGTATAGCGGTGCCTGCTCTGTGGGTATCAGCACTACCTGTCTATAAGCAGGGTATAGCGATGCCTGCTATGTGGGTATCAGTACTACCTGTCTATAAGCAGGGTATAGCGGTGCCTGCTCTGTGGGTATCAGCACTACCTGTCTATAAGCAGGGTATAGCGGTGCCTGCTCTGTGGGTATCAGTACTACCTGTCTATAAGCAGGGTATAGCGATGCCTGCTCTGTGGGTATCAGTACTACCTGTCTATAAGCAGGGTATAGCTGTGCCTGCTCTGTGGGTATCAGTACTACCTGTCTATAAGCAGGGTATAGCGATGCCTACTCTGTGGGTATCAGTACTACCTGTCTATAAGCAGGGTATAGCGGTGCCTGCTCTGTGGGTATCAGTACTACCTGTCTATAAGCAGGGTATAGCGATGCCTGCTATGTGGGTATCAGTACTACCTGTCTATAAGCAGGGTATAGCGATGCCTACTCTGTGGGTATCAGTACTACCTGTCTATAAGCAGGGTATAGCGGTGCCTGCTCTGTGGGTATCAGCACTACCTGTCTATAAGCAGGGTATAGCGGTGCCTGCTCTGTGGGTATCAGTACTACCTGTCTATAAGCAGGGTATAGCGATGCCTGCTATGTGGGTATCAGTACTACCTGTCTATAAGCAGGGTATAGCGATGCCTACTCTGTGGGTATCAGTACTACCTGTCTATAAGCAGGGTATAGCGGTGCCTGCACTGTGGGTATCAGTACTACCTGTCTATAAGCAGGGTATAGCGATGCCTACTCTGTGGGTATCAGTACTACCTGTCTATAAGCAGGGTATAGCTGTGCCTACTCTGTGGGTATCAGTACTACCTGTCTATAAGCAGGGTATAGCTGTGCCTGCTCTGTGGGTATCAGTACTACCTGTCTATAAGCAGGGTATAGCGATGCCTGCTCTGTGGGTATCAGTATTACCTGTCTATAAGCAGGGTATAGCGGTGCCTGCTCTGTGGGTATCAGTACTACCTGTCTATAAGCAGGGTATAGCGGTGCCTGCTCTGTGGGTATCAGTACTACCTGTCTATAAGCAGGGTATAGCGGTGCCTGCTCTGTGAGTATCAGTACTACCTGTTTATAAGCAGGGTATAGCGGTGCCTGCACTGTGGGTATCAGTACTACCTGTCTATAAGCAGAGTATAGCGATGCCTGCTCTGTGGGTATCAGTACTACCTGTCTATAAGCAGGGTATAGCGATGCCTGCTCTGTGGGTATCAGTACTACCTGTCTATAAGCAGGGTATAGCGGGGCCTGCTCTGTGGGTATCAGTACTACCTGTCTATAAGCAGGGTATAGCGATGCCTGCTCTGTGGGTATCAGCACTACCTGTCTATAAGCAGGGTATAGCGGTGCCTGCTCTGTGGGTATCAGCACTACCTGTCTATAAGCAGGTTATAGCGGTGCCTGCTCTGTGGGTATGAGTACTACCTGTCTATAAGCAGGGTATAGCGATGCCTGCTCTGTGGGTATCAATACTACCTGTCTATAAGCAGGGTATAGCTGTGCCTGCTCTGTGGGTATCAGTACTACCTGTCTATAAGCAGGGTATAGCGATGCCTATTCTGTGGGTATCAGTACTACCTGTCTATAAGCAGGGTATAGCGGTGCCTGCTCTGTGGGTATCAGTACTACCTGTCTATAAGCAGGGTATAGCGATGCCTGCTATGTGGGTATCAGTACTACCTGTCTATAAGCAGGGTATAGCGATGCCTACTCTGTGGGTATCAGTACTACCTGTCTATAAGCAGGGTATAGCGGTGCCTGCACTGTGGGTATCAGTACTACCTGTCTATAAGCAGGGTATAGCGATGCCTACTCTGTGGGTATCAGTACTACCTGTCTATAAGCAGGGTATAGCGGTGCCTGCTCTGTGGGTATCAGTACTACCTGTCTATAAGCAGGCTATAGCGATGCCTGCTATGTGGGTATCAGTACTACCTGTCTATAAGCAGGGTATAGCGGTGCCTGCTCTGTGGGTATCAGCACTACCTGTCTATAAGCAGGGTATAGCGGTGCCTGCTCTGTGGGTATCAGTACTACCTGTCTATAAGCAGGGTATAGCGATGCCTGCTATGTGGGTATCAGTACTACCTGTCTATAAGCAGGGTATAGCGATGCCTACTCTGTGGGTATCAGTACTACCTGTCTATAAGCAGGGTATAGCGGTGCCTGCACTGTGGGTATCAGTACTACCTGTCTATAAGCAGGGTATAGCGATGCCTACTCTGTGGGTATCAGTACTACCTGTCTATAAGCAGGGTATAGCTGTGCCTACTCTGTGGGTATCAGTACTACCTGTCTATAAGCAGGGTATAGCTGTGCCTGCTCTGTGGGTATCAGTACTACCTGTCTATAAGCAGGGTATAGCGATGCCTGCTCTGTGGGTATCAGTATTACCTGTCTATAAGCAGGGTATAGCGGTGCCTGCTCTGTGGGTATCAGTATTACCTGTCTATAAGCAGGGTATAGCTGTGCCTGCTCTGTGGGTATCAGTACTACCTGTCTATAAGCAGGGTATAGCGATGCCTGCTCTGTGGGTATCAGTATTACCTGTCTATAAGCAGGGTATAGCGGTGCCTGCTCTGTGGGTATCAGTATTACCTGTCTATAAGCAGGGTATAGCGGTGCCTGCACTGTGGGTATCAGTACTACCTGTCTATAAGCAGGGTATAGCTGTGCCTGCTCTGTGGGTATCAGTACTACCTGTCTATAAGCAGGGTATAGCGTGGCCTGCTCTGTGGGTATCGGCACTACCTGTCTATAAGCAGGGTATAGCGGTGCCTGCTCTGTGGGTATCAGTACTACCTGTCTATAAGCAGGGTATAGCGATGCCTGCTCTGTGGGTATCAGTACTACCTGTCTATAAGCAGGGTATAGCGGTGCCTGCACTGTGGGTATCAGTACTACCTGTCTATAAGCAGGGTATAGCTGTGCCTGCTCTGTGGGTATCAGTACTACCTGTCTATAAGCAGGGTATAGCGGTGCCTGCTCTGTGGGTATCAGTACTACCTGTCTATAAGCAGGGTATAGCGGTGCCTGCTCTGTGGGTATCAGTACTACCTGTCTATTAGCAGGGTATAGCTGTGCCTGCTCTGTGGGTATCAGTACTACCTGTCTATAAGCAGGGTATAGCGATGCCTACTCTGTGGGTATCAGTACTACCTGTCTATAAGCAGGGTATAGCGGTGCCTGCTCTGTGGGTATCAGTACTACCTGTCTATAAGCAGGGTATAGCGATGCCTGCTATGTGGGTATCAGTACTACCTGTCTATAAGCAGGGTATAGCGATGCCTGCTATGTGGGTATCAGTACTACCTGTCTATAAGCAGGGTATAGCGATGCCTACTCTGTGGGTATCAGTACTACCTGTCTATAAGCAGGGTATAGCGGTGCCTGCACTGTGGGTATCAGTACTACCTGTCTATAAGCAGGGTATAGCGATGCCTACTCTGTGGGTATCAGTACTACCTGTCTATAAGCAGGGTATAGCGGTGCCTGCTCTGTGGGTATCAGTACTACCTGTCTATGTGCAGGCTATAGCGATGCCTGCTATGTGGGTATCAGTACTACCTGTCTATAAGCAGGGTATAGCGGTGCCTGCTCTGTGGGTATCAGCACTACCTGTCTATAAGCAGGGTATAGCGGTGCCTGCTCTGTGGGTATCAGTACTACCTGTCTATAAGCAGGGTATAGCGATGCCTGCTATGTGGGTATCAGTACTACCTGTCTATAAGCAGGGTATAGCGATGCCTACTCTGTGGGTATCAGTACTACCTGTCTATAAGCAGGGTATAGCTGTGCCTACTCTGTGGGTATCAGTACTACCTGTCTATAAGCAGGGTATAGCGGTGCCTGCTCTGTGGGTATCAGCACTACCTGTCTATAAGCAGGGTATAGCGATGCCTGCTATGTGGGTATCAGTACTACCTGTCTATAAGCAGGGTATAGCGATGCCTACTCTGTGGGTATCAGTACTACCTGTCTATAAGCAGGGTATAGCTGTGCCTACTCTGTGGGTATCAGTACTACCTGTCTATAAGCAGGGTATAGCGATGCCTACTCTGTGGGTATCAGTACTACCTGTCTATAAGCAGGGTATAGCTGTGCCTGCTCTGTGGGTATCAGTACTACCTGTCTATAAGCAGGGTATAGCGATGCCTGCTCTGTGGGTATCAGTATTACCTGTCTATAAGCAGGGTATAGCGGTGCCTGCTCTGTGGGTATCAGTATTACCTGTCTATAAGCAGGGTATAGCGGTGCCTGCACTGTGGGTATCAGTACTACCTGTCTATAAGCAGGGTATAGGGGTGCCTGCACTGTGGGTATCAGTACTACCTGTCTATAAGCAGGGTATAGCTGTGCCTGCACTGTGGGTATCAGTACTACCTGTCTATAAGCAGGGTATAGCGGTGCCTGCTCTGTGGGTATCAGTACTACCTGTCTATAAGCAGGGTATAGCTGTGCCTGCTCTGTGGGTATCAGTACTACCTGTCTATAAGCAGGGTATAGCGTGGCCTGCTCTGTGGGTATCAGCACTACGTGTCTATAAGCAGGGTATAGCGGTGCCTGCTCTGTGGGTATCAGTACTACCTGTCTATAAGCAGGGTATAGCTGTGCCTGCTCTGTGGGTATCAGCACTACCTGTCTATAAGCAGGGTATAGCGGTGCCTGCTCTGTGGGTATCAGTACTACCTGTCTATAAGCAGGGTATAGCGGTGCCTGCACTGTGGGTATCAGCACTACCTGTCTATAAGCAGAGTATAGCGGTGCCTGCACTGTGGGTATCAGTACTACCTGTCTATAAGCAGGGTATAGCGGTGCCTGCACTGTGGGTATCAGCACTACCTGTCTATAAGCAGAGTATAGCGGTGCCTGCTCTGTGGGTATCAGTACTACCTGTCTATAAGCAGGGTATAGCTGTGCCTGCTCTGTGGGTATCAGTACTACCTGTCTATAAGCAGGGTATAGCGATGCCTGCACTGTGGGTATCAGTACTACCTGTCTATAAGCAGGGTATAGTGGTGCCTGCACTGTGGGTATCAGTACTACCTGTCTATAAGCAGGGTATAGCGGTGCCTGCACTGTGGGTATCAGTACTACCTGTCTATAAGCAGAGTATAGCGGAGCCTGCTCTGTGGGTATCAGTACTACCTGTCTATAAGCAGGGTATAGCGGTGCCTGCTCTGTGGGTATCAGCACTACCTGTCTATAAGCAGGGTATAGCGGTGCCTGCTCTGTGGGTATCAGTACTACCTGTCTATAAGCAGGGTATAGCGGTGCCTGCTCTGTGGGTATCAGCACTACCTGTCTATAAGCAGGGTATAGCGATGCCTGCTCTGTGGGTATCAGTACTACCTGTCTATAAGCAGGGTATAGCGATGCCTGCTATGTGGGTATCAGCACTACCTGTCTATAAGCAGGGTATAGCGATGCCTGCACTGTGGGTATCAGTACTACCTGTCTATAAGCAGGGTATAGCGATGCCTGCACTGTGGGTATCAGTACTACCTGTCTATAAGCAGGGTATAGCGGTGCCTGCTATGTGGGTATCAGTACTACCTGTCTATAAGCAGGGTATAGCGGTGCCTGCTCTGTGGGTATCAGTACTACCTGTCTATAAGCAGGGTATAGCTGTGCCTGCACTGTGGGTATCAGTACTACCTGTCTATAAGCAGAGTATAGCGGAGCCTGCTCTGTGGGTATCAGTACTACCTGTCTATAAGCAGGGTATAGCGGTGCCTGCTCTGTGGGTATCAGCACTACCTGTCTATAAGCAGGGTATAGCAGTGCCTGCTCTGTGGGTATCAGTACTACCTGTCTATAAGCAGGGTATAGCGGTGCCTGCTCTGTGGGTATCAGCACTACCTGTCTATAAGCAGGGTATAGCGGTGCCTGCTCTGTGGCTATCAGCACTACCTGTCTATAAGCAGGGTATAGCGATGCCTGCTCTGTGGGTATCAGTACTACCTGTCTATAAGCAGGGTATAGCGATGCCTGCTATGTGGGTATCAGTACTACCTGTCTATAAGCAGGGTATAGCGATGCCTACTCTGTGGGTATCAGTACTACCTGTCTATAAGCAGGGTATAGCGGTGCCTGCACTGTGGGTATCAGTACTACCTGTCTATAAGCAGGGTATAGCGATGCCTACTCTGTGGGTATCAGTACTACCTGTCTATAAGCAGGGTATAGCGGTGCCTGCTCTGTGGGTATCAGTACTACCTGTCTATGTGCAGGCTATAGCGATGCCTGCTATGTGGGTATCAGTACTACCTGTCTATAAGCAGGGTATAGCGGTGCCTGCTCTGTGGGTATCAGCACTACCTGTCTATAAGCAGGGTATAGCGGTGCCTGCTCTGTGGGTATCAGTACTACCTGTCTATAAGCAGGGTATAGCGATGCCTGCTATGTGGGTATCAGTACTACCTGTCTATAAGCAGGGTATAGCGATGCCTACTCTGTGGGTATCAGTACTACCTGTCTATAAGCAGGGTATAGCTGTGCCTACTCTGTGGGTATCAGTACTACCTGTCTATAAGCAGGGTATAGCGGTGCCTGCTCTGTGGGTATCAGCACTACCTGTCTATAAGCAGGGTATAGCGATGCCTGCTATGTGGGTATCAGTACTACCTGTCTATAAGCAGGGTATAGCGATGCCTACTCTGTGGGTATCAGTACTACCTGTCTATAAGCAGGGTATAGCTGTGCCTACTCTGTGGGTATCAGTACTACCTGTCTATAAGCAGGGTATAGCGATGCCTACTCTGTGGGTATCAGTACTACCTGTCTATAAGCAGGGTATAGCTGTGCCTACTCTGTGGGTATCAGTACTACCTGTCTATAAGCAGGGTATAGCTGTGCCTGCTATGTGGGTATCAGTACTACCTGTCTATAAGCAGGGTATAGCTGTGCCTGCTCTGTGGGTATCAGTACTACCTGTCTATAAGCAGGGTATAGCGATGCCTGCTCTGTGGGTATCAGTATTACCTGTCTATAAGCAGGGTATAGCGGTGCCTGCTCTGTGGGTATCAGTATTACCTGTCTATAAGCAGGGTATAGCGGTGCCTGCTCTGTGGGTATGAGTACTACCTGTCTATAAGCAGGGTATAGCGATGCCTGCTCTGTGGGTATCAGTATTACCTGTCTATAAGCAGGGTATAGCGGTGCCTGCACTGTGGGTATCAGTACTACCTGTCTATAAGCAGGGTATAGCGGTGCCTGCTCTGTGGGTATCAGTACTACCTGTCTATAAGCAGGGTATAGCTGTGCCTGCTCTGTGGGTATCAGTACTACCTGTCTATAAGCAGGGTATAGCGTGGCCTGCTCTGTGGGTATCAGCACTACGTGTCTATAAGCAGGGTATAGCGGTGCCTGCTCTGTGGGTATCAGTACTACCTGTCTATAAGCAGGGTATAGCTGTGCCTGCTCTGTGGGTATCAGCACTACCTGTCTATAAGCAGGGTATAGCGGTGCCTGCTCTGTGGGTATCAGTACTACCTGTCTATAAGCAGGGTATAGCGGTGCCTGCACTGTGGGTATCAGCACTACCTGTCTATAAGCAGAGTATAGCGGTGCCTGCTCTGTGGGTATCAGTACTACCTGTCTATAAGCAGGGTATAGCGGTGCCTGCACTGTGGGTATCAGCACTACCTGTCTATAAGCAGAGTATAGCGGTGCCTGCTCTGTGGGTATCAGTACTACCTGTCTATAAGCAGGGTATAGCTGTGCCTGCTCTGTGGGTATCAGTACTACCTGTCTATAAGCAGGGTATAGCGATGCCTGCACTGTGGGTATCAGTACTACCTGTCTATAAGCAGGGTATAGTGGTGCCTGCACTGTGGGTATCAGTACTACCTGTCTATAAGCAGGGTATAGCGGTGCCTGCACTGTGGGTATCAGTACTACCTGTCTATAAGCAGAGTATAGCGGAGCCTGCTCTGTGGGTATCAGTACTACCTGTCTATAAGCAGGGTATAGCGGTGCCTGCTCTGTGGGTATCAGCACTACCTGTCTATAAGCAGGGTATAGCGGTGCCTGCTCTGTGGGTATCAGTACTACCTGTCTATAAGCAGGGTATAGCGGTGCCTGCTCTGTGGGTATCAGCACTACCTGTCTATAAGCAGGGTATAGCGATGCCTGCTCTGTGGGTATCAGTACTACCTGTCTATAAGCAGGGTATAGCGATGCCTGCTATGTGGGTATCAGCACTACCTGTCTATAAGCAGGGTATAGCGATGCCTGCACTGTGGGTATCAGTACTACCTGTCTATAAGCAGGGTATAGCGATGCCTGCACTGTGGGTATCAGTACTACCTGTCTATAAGCAGGGTATAGCGGTGCCTGCTATGTGGGTATCAGTACTACCTGTCTATAAGCAGGGTATAGCGGTGCCTGCTCTGTGGGTATCAGTACTACCTGTCTATAAGCAGGGTATAGCTGTGCCTGCACTGTGGGTATCAGTACTACCTGTCTATAAGCAGAGTATAGCGGAGCCTGCTCTGTGGGTATCAGTACTACCTGTCTATAAGCAGGGTATAGCGGTGCCTGCTCTGTGGGTATCAGCACTACCTGTCTATAAGCAGGGTATAGCAGTGCCTGCTCTGTGGGTATCAGTACTACCTGTCTATAAGCAGGGTATAGCGGTGCCTGCTCTGTGGGTATCAGCACTACCTGTCTATAAGCAGGGTATAGCGGTGCCTGCTCTGTGGCTATCAGCACTACCTGTCTATAAGCAGGGTATAGCGATGCCTGCTCTGTGGGTATCAGTACTACCTGTCTATAAGCAGGGTATAGCGATGCCTGCTATGTGGGTATCAGTACTACCTGTCTATAAGCAGGGTATAACGATGCCTGCTCTGTGGGTATCAGTACTACCTGTCTATCAGCAGGGTATAGCGATGCCTGCTCTGTGGGTATCAGTACTACCTGTCTATAAGCAGGGTATAGCTGTGCCTGCTCTGTGGGTATCAGTACTACCTGTCTATAAGCAGGGTATAGCGATGCCTGCTCTGTGGGTATCAGTATTACCTGTCTATAAGCAGGGTATAGCGGTGCCTGCTCTGTGGGTATCAGTATTACCTGTCTATAAGCAGGGTATAGCGGTGCCTGCACTGTGGGTATCAGTACTACCTGTCTATAAGCAGGGTATAGCTGTGCCTGCTCTGTGGGTATCAGTACTACCTGTCTATAAGCAGGGTATAGCGTGGCCTGCTCTGTGGGTATCAGCACTACCTGTCTATAAGCAGGGTATAGCGGTGCCTGCTCTGTGGGTATCAGTACTACCTGTCTATAAGCAGGGTATAGCGATGCCTGCTCTGTGGGTATCAGTACTACCTGTCTATAAGCAGGGTATAGCGGTGCCTGCTCTGTGGGTATCAGTACTACCTGTCTATAAGCAGGGTATAGCGATGCCTACTCTGTGGGTATCAGTACTACCTGTCTATAAGCAGGGTATAGCGGTGCCTGCTCTGTGGGTATCAGTACTACCTGTCTATAAGCAGGGTATAGCGATGCCTGCTATGTGGGTATCAGTACTACCTGTCTATAAGCAGGGTATAGCGATGCCTGCACTGTGGGTATCAGTACTACCTGTCTATAAGCAGGGTATAGCGATGCCTACTCTGTGGGTATCAGTACTACCTGTCTATAAGCAGGGTATAGCGGTGCCTGCTCTGTGGGTATCAGTACTACCTGTCTATGTGCAGGCTATAGCGATGCCTGCTATGTGGGTATCAGTACTACCTGTCTATAAGCAGGGTATAGCGGTGCCTGCTCTGTGGGTATCAGTACTACCTGTCTATAAGCAGGGTATAGCGATGCCTGCTATGTGGGTATCAGTACTACCTGTCTATAAGCAGGGTATAGCGATGCCTACTCTGTGGGTATCAGTACTACCTGTCTATAAGCAGGGTATAGCGGTGCCTGCACTGTGGGTATCAGTACTACCTGTCTATAAGCAGGGTATAGCGATGCCTGCTCTGTGGGTATCAGTACTACCTGTCTATAAGCAGGGTATAGCGGTGCCTGCTCTGTGGGTATCAGTACTACCTGTCTATAAGCAGGGTATAGCGATGCCTACTCTGTGGGTATCAGTACTACCTGTCTATAAGCAGGGTATAGCTGTGCCTACTCTGTGGGTATCAGTACTACCTGTCTATAAGCAGGGTATAGCTGTGCCTGCTCTGTGGGTATCAGTACTACCTGTCTATAAGCAGGGTATAGCGATGCCTGCTCTGTGGGTATCAGTATTACCTGTCTATAAGCAGGGTATAGCGGTGCCTGCTCTGTGGGTATCAGTATTACCTGTCTATAAGCAGGGTATAGCGGTGCCTGCACTGTGGGTATCAGTACTACCTGTCTATAAGCAGGGTATAGCGGTGCCTGCTCTGTGAGTATCAGTATTACCTGTCTATAAGCAGGGTATAGCGGTGCCTGCTCTGTGGGTATCAGTATTACCTGTCTATAAGCAGGGTATAGCGGTGCCTGCACTGTGGGTATCAGTACTACCTGTCTATAAGCAGGGTATAGCTGTGCCTGCTCTGTGGGTATCAGTACTACCTGTCTATAAGCAGGGTATAGCGTGGCCTGCTCTGTGGGTATCAGCACTACCTGTCTATAAGCAGGGTATAGCGGTGCCTGCTCTGTGGGTATCAGTACTACCTGTCTATAAGCAGAGTATAGCGATGCCTGCTCTGTGGGTATCAGTACTACCTGTCTATAAGCAGGGTATAGCGATGCCTGCTCTGTGGGTATCAGTACTACCTGTCTATAAGCAGGGTATAGCGATGCCTGCTCTGTGGGTATCAGTACTACCTGTCTATAAGCAGGGTATAGCGGTGCCTGCTCTGTGGGTATCAGTACTACCTGTCTATAAGCAGGGTATAGCGGTGCCTGCTCTGTGGGTATCAGTACTACCTGTCTATAAGCAGGGTATAGCTGTGCCTGCTCTGTGGGTATCAGTACTACCTGTCTATAAGCAGGGTATAGCGGTGCCTGCTCTGTGGGTATCAGTACTACCTGTCTATAAGCAGGGTATAGCGGTGCCTGCTCTGTGGGTATCAGTACTACCTGTCTATAAGCAGGGTATAGCGTGGCCTGCTCTGTGGGTATCAGTACTACCTGTCTATAAGCAGGGTATAGCGGTGCCTGCACTGTGGGTATCAGTACTACCTGTCTATAAGCAGGGTATAGCGGTGCCTGCACTGTGGGTATCAGCACTACCTGTCTATAAGCAGGGTATAGCTGTGCCTGCTCTGTGGGTATCAGCACTACCTGTCTATAAGCAGGGTATAGCTGTGCCTGCTCTGTGGGTATCAGTACTACCTGTCTATAAGCAGGGTATAGCGATGCCTGCACTGTGGGTATCAGTACTACCTGTCTATAAGCAGGGTATAGCGGTGCCTGCTCTGTGGGTATCAGCACTACCTGTCTATAAGCAGGGTATAGCGGTGCCTGCTCTGTGGGTATCAGCACTACCTGTCTATAAGCAGGGTATAGCGATGCCTGCTCTGTGGGTATCAGTACTACCTGTCTATAAGCAGAGTATAGCGGTGCCTGCTCTGTGGGTATCAGTACTACCTGTCTATAAGCAGGGTATAGCGATGCCTGCTCTGTGGGTATCAGTACTACCTGTCTATAAGCAGGGTATAGCGATGCCTGCTCTGTGGGTATCAGTACTACCTGTCTATAAGCAGGGTATAGCGATGCCTGCTCTGTGGGTATCAGTACTACCTGTCTATAAGCAGGGTATAGCGGTGCCTGCTCTGTGGGTATCAGTACTACCTGTCTATAAGCAGGGTATAGCGATGCCTGCACTGTGGGTATCAGTACTACCTGTCTATAAGCAGGGTATAGCGGTGCCTGCACTGTGGGTATCAGTACTACCTGTCTATAAGCAGGGTATAACGATGCCTGCTCTGTGGGTATCAGTATTACCTGTCTATAAGCAGGGTATAGCGGTGCCTGCTCTGTGGGTATCAGTACTACCTGTCTATAAGCAGGGTATAGCGGTGCCTGCTCTGTGGGTATCAGTACTACCTGTCTATAAGCAGGGTATAGCGATGCCTGCACTGTGGGTATCAGTACTACCTGTCTATAAGCAGGGTATAGCGATGCCTGCTCTGTGGCTATCAGCACTACCTGTCTATAAGCAGGGTATAGCGATGCCTGCTCTGTGGGTATCAGTACTACCTGTCTATAAGCAGGGTATAGCGATGCCTGCACTGTGGGTATCAGTACTACCTGTCTATAAGCAGGGTATAGCGGTGCCTGCTCTGTGGGTATCAGTACTACCTGTCTATAAGCAGGGCATAGCGGTGCCTGCACTGTGGGTATCAGTACTACCTGTTTATAAGCAGAGTATAGCGGTGCCTGCTCTGTGGGTATGAGTACTACCTGTCTATAAGCAGGGTATAACGATGCCTGCTCTGTGGGTATCAGTACTACCTGTCTATAAGCAGGGTATAGCGATGCCTGCTCTGTGGGTATCAGTACTACCTGTCTATAAGCAGGGTATAGCGATGCCTGCTCTGTGGGTATCAGTACTACCTGTCTATAAGCAGGGTATAGCTGTGCCTGCTATGTGGGTATCAGTACTACCTGTCTATAAGCAGGGTATAGCGGTGCCTGCTCTGTGGGTATCAGTACTACCTGTCTATCAGCAGGGTATAGCGATGCCTGCTCTGTGGGTATCAGTACTACCTGTCTATCAGCAGGGTATAGCGATGCCTGCTCTGTGGGTATCAGTACTACCTGTCTATAAGCAGGGTATAGCTGTGCCTGCTATGTGGGTATCAGTACTACCTGTCTATAAGCAGGGTATAGCGGTGCCTGCTCTGTGGGTATCAGTACTACCTGTCTATAAGCAGGGTATAGCGGTGCCTGCTCTGTGGGTATCAGTACTACCTGTCTATAAGCAGGGTATAGCGGTGCCTGCTCTGTGGGTATCAGTACTACCTGTCTATAAGCAGGGTATAGCGGTGCCTGCACTGTGGGTATCAGTACTACCTGTCTATAAGCAGAGTATAGCGATACCTGCTCTGTGGGTATCAGTACTACCTGTCTATAAGCAGGGTATAGCGATGCCTGCTCTGTGGGTATCAGTACTACCTGTCTATAAGCAGGGTATAGCGGGGCCTGCTCTGTGGGTATCAGTACTACCTGTCTATAAGCAGGGTATAGCGGTGCCTGCTCTGTGGGTATCAGTACTACCTGTCTATAAGCAGGTTATAGCGGTGCCTGCTCTGTGGGTATGAGTACTACCTGTCTATAAGCAGGGTATAGCGGTGCCTGCTCTGTGGGTATCAGTACTACCTGTCTATAAGCAGGGTATAGCGATGCCTGCTCTGTGGGTATCAGTACTACCTGTCTATAAGCAGGTTATAGCGGTGCCTGCTCTGTGGGTATCAGTACTACCTGTCTATAAGCAGGGTATAGCGATGCCTACTCTGTGGGTATCAGTACTACCTGTCTATAAGCAGGGTATAGCGGTGCCTGCTCTGTGGGTATCAGTACTACCTGTCTATAAGCAGGGTATAGCGATGCCTGCTATGTGGGTATCAGTACTACCTGTCTATAAGCAGGGTATAGCGGTGCCTGCTCTGTGGGTATCAGCACTACCTGTCTATAAGCAGGGTATAGCGGTGCCTGCTCTGTGGGTATCAGTACTACCTGTCTATAAGCAGGGTATAGCGATGCCTGCTATGTGGGTATCAGTACTACCTGTCTATAAGCAGGGTATAGTGATGCCTGCACTGTGGGTATCAGTACTACCTGTCTATAAGCAGGGTATAGCGATGCCTGCACTGTGGGTATCAGTACTACCTGTCTATAAGCAGGGTATAGTGATGCCTGCACTGTGGGTATCAGTACTACCTGTCTATAAGCAGGGTATAGTGGTGCCTGCTCTGTGGGTATCAGTACTACCTGTCTATAAGCAGGGTATAGCGGTGCACTGTGTGTGCCTTGTACAGATGTGCGCTGTGTTTGCCTTGTACAGATGTGGTGCAGTGTGTGTGCTTTGTACAGATGTGCGCTGTTTGTGCCTTGTACAGATGTGGTGCAGCGTGTGTGCTTTGTTCAGATGTGCGCTGTGTGTGCTTTGTACAGATGTGCGCTGTGTGTGCCTTGTACAGATGTGCGCTGTGTGTGCTTTGTACAGATGTGCGCTGTGTGTGCCTTGTACAGATGTGGTGCAGTGTGTGTGCTTTGTACAGATGTGCGGTGTTTGTGCCTTGTACAAATGTGGTGCAGTGTGTGTGCTTTGTACAGATGTGCGCTGTTTGTGCCTTGTACAGATGTGGTGCAGCGTGTGTGCTTTGTACAGATGTGCGCTGTGTGTGCTTTGTACAGATGTGCGCTGTGTGTGCCTTGTACAGATGTGCGCTGTGTGTGCCTTGTACAGATGTGCGCTGTGTGTGCTTTGTACAGATGTGCGCTGTGTGTGCCTTGTACAGATGTGCGCTGTGTGTGCCTTGTACAGATGTGCGCTGTTTGTGCCTTGTACAGATGTGGTGCAGTGTGTGTGCTTTGTACAGATGTGCGCTGTTTGTGCCTTGTACAGATGTGGTGCAGCGTGTGTGCTTTGTACAGATGTGTGCTGTGTGTGCTTTGTACAGATGTGCGCTGTGTGTGCCTTGTACAGATGTGCGCTGTGTGTGCTTTGTACAGATGTGCGCTGTGTGTGCCTTGTACAGATGTGCGCTGTGTGTGCCATGTACAGATGTGCGCTGTGTGTGCTTTGTACAGATGTGCGCTGTGTGTGCCTTGTACAGATATGGTGCAGCGTGTGTGCTTTGTACAGATGTGCGCTGTGTGTGCTTTGTACAGATGTGCGTTGTGTGTGCCTTTTACAGATGTGCGCTGTGTGTGCTTTGTACAGATGTGCGCTTTGTGTGCCGTGTACAGATATGGTGCAGCGTGTGTGCTTTGTACAGATGTGCGCTGTGTGTGCTTTGTACAGATGTGCACTGTGTGTGCCTTGTACAGATGTGCGCTGTGTGTGCCTTGTACAGATGTGCGCTGTGTGTGCCATGTACAGATGTGCGCTGTGTGTGCTTTGTACAGATGTGCGCTGTGTGTGCTTTGTACAGATGTGCGCTGTGTGTGCCTTGTACAGATATGGTGCAGCGTGTGTGCTTTGTACAGATGTGCGTGCCTTGTACAGATGTGCGCTGTGTGTGCTTTGTACAGATGTGCGCTGTGTGTGTCTTGTACAGATGTGCGCTGTGTGTGCTTTGTACAGATGTGCGCTGTGTGTGCCTTGTACAGATATGGTGCAGCGTGTGTGCTTGTTGAGATGTTGTGCACTGTGTGTGCTTTGTATAGATGTGGTGTAGTGTGTTTGATTGTGCACTGTGTGTGCCTTGTACAGATATTGTGCTGTGTGTGCTTTGTACATATGTTGTGCAATGTGTGTGCCTTGTACAGATGTGCTGTGTGAGCTTTGTACAGATGTGCCCTGTGTGTGCCCTGTACAGATGTTGTGCACTGTGTGTGCTTTGTGCAGATGTTGTGCTGTGTGTGCTTTGTACATATGTTGTGCACTGTGTGTGCCTTGTACAGATGTTGTGCTGTGTGGGCCTTGTACAGATGTTGTGCTGTGTGGGCTTTGTACATATGTTGTGCACAGTGTGTGCTTTGTGCAGATGTTGTGCACTGTGTGAGCTTTGTACAGATGTGCCCTGTGTGTGCCCTGTACAGATGTTGTGCACAGTGTGTGCTTTGTGCAGATGTTGTGCACTGTGTGAGCTTTGTACAGATGTGCCCTGTGTGTGCCCTGTACAGATGTTGTGAACTGTGTGTGCTTTGTGCAGATGTTGTGCTGTGCGTGTGTTTCCGCTCTAAGCTGAGATCAGCCTGTTTCTTCCCCTGGCACAGTCCTAGAGGTCTCACAGCGCTTCCTGCACATCTGGCCGCTGTGCTATCCTCCTGTGGTCCCTGCACAGAGCAGGGAGGGGAGAGACAGGGAGGGGGAAGGGGGGACAGGGGGTTTGGGACAGTAAAGAAGCATATGAGCAGCTCCGTGGCTAATACTATACACATGATACATAAAGCTTGGCCCCCTGCAGACGCACTTACCAGAATTCCCTCCTCCTGTCTCTGTACGTTCTCCCTACCCATCAATTAGATTGTAAGCTCTTCGGAGCAGGAACTCCTCTTCCGGAATGTAACTTTTATGTCTGAAGCGCTTATTCCCGTGATGTGTTATTTGTATTATTTGTTATTTATATGATTGTCACGTATATATTACGGCTGTGAAGCGCTATAAACATTAACTGCGCTATATAAATAAAGACATACAATATAATACAATACAGTATGGCACAGGGCAGGGAGGGGGAGAGAGGGGGGTGGTCTCACAGAGCAGGGAGGGGGAGAGGGTTTGGGGCAGTCTCACACAGAGCAGGGAGGGGGAGAGGATTTGGGACAGTCTCGCACAGAACATGGAAGGATAGGAGAGAGAGGGGAGGGGGGAGAGGGGAGAGGGTTTGGGGCAGTCTCGCACAGAGCAAGGAGGGATATGAGAGAGAGGGGAGAGGGGAGAAGGTTTGGGACAGTATCGCACAGAGCAGGGGGGGGGGGGAGAGTGGGTTTGGGACAGTTTGCAGAGTTCCTCTTTGTCTTGTAGTTTCAGGAGTGTACAGGAGGCGGTGCAGGAGCACACGGAATGCACACGGAATGCACACGGAATGCACACGCAAAACTCTCATACAGCCCTGAAGTGAGAGGCAGAGACCCGGGTGAAGGTCAGTGTGAGCTTATAGTTTTAATACCTACATTCAGTACACTGTTACTCCTCTCTGCACCCACAGTAAGGGATTTGGGAGCATTGTAAGAGGGGAAGTTTTGCTTCGCTGAGCTTCAAAACTGGGCTCAAAATCAGATGTGTTTCATTAAGAGGGGGCCAGAGGTATATGTTTCATTAGGAGGGGGCGAGTGGTATGTGTTCCATTAGGAGGGGGCCAGAGGTATATGTTTCATTAGGAGGGGGCGAGAGGTATGTGTTCCATTAGGAGGGAGCGAGAGGTATGTGTTCCATTAGGAGGGGGCCAGAGGTATGTGTTCCATGAGGAGGGGGCCAGAGGTATATGTTTGATAAGGAGGGGGCGAGAGGTATGTGTTCCATTAGGAGGGGGCCAGAGGTATATGTTTCATTAGGAGGGGGCGAGAGGTATGTGTTCCATTAGGAGGGGGCATGGGGTATGTGTTCCATTAGGAGGGAGCGAGAGGTATGTGTTCCATTAGGAGGGAGCGAGAGGTATGTGTTCCATTAGGAGGGGGCCAGAGGTATGTGTTCCATGAGGAGGGGGCCAGAGGTATATGTTTCATAAGGAGGGGGCGAGAGGTATGTGTTCCATTAGGAGGGGGCCAGAGGTATATGTTTCATTAGGAGGGGGCGAGAGGTATGTGTTCCATTAGGAGGGGGCATGGGGTATGTGTTCCATTAGGAGGGAGCGAGAGGTATGTGTTCCATGAGGAGGGCGCGAGAGGTATATGTTTCATTAGGAGGGGGCCAGAGGTATGTGTTCCATTAGGAGGATGCGAGAGGTATATGTTTCATTAGGAGGGGGCGAGAGGTATGTGTTCCATTAGGAGGGAGCGAGAGGTATGTGTTCCATTAGGAGGGGGCATGGGGTATGTGTTCCATTAGGAGGGAGCGAGAGGCATGTGTTCCATTAGGAGGGGACGAGAGGTATATGTTCCATTAGGAGGGGGCCAGACGTATGTGTTCCATTAGGAGGGGGAGAGAGGTATGTGTTCCATTAGGAGGGGGAGAGAGGTATGTGTTCCATTAGGAGGGGGAGAGAAGTATGTGTTCCATTTGGAGGGGATGATATGTATGTTTTCCATTAGGTGGGTGCGAGATGTATGTGTTCCATTTGGAGGGGAAGATATGTATGTGTTCCATTAGGAGGCACAAGATGCATGTGTTCCATTACGAGGAGGAGAGAGGTATGTGTTCCATTAGGAGGGGGCCAGAGGTATGTGTTCCATTAGGAGGGGGCAAGGGGTACGTGTTCCATTAGGAGGGGGTGAGAGGTATGTGTTCTATTAGGAGGGGGCGAGAGGTATGTGTTCTATTAGGAGGGGGTGAGGTATGTGTTCTATTAGGAGGGAGCGAGAGGTATATGTTCCATTAGGAGGGAGCGAGAGGTATGTGTTCCATTAGGAGGGAGCGAGTGGTATGGGTTCCATTAGGAGGGAGCGAGAGGTATGGTTCCATTAGGAGTGAGTGAGAGGTATGGGTTCCATTGAGAGGGGGAGAGAGGTATGTGTTCCATTAGGAGGGTGCAAGAGGTATGTGTTCCATTAGGAGGAGGCGAGAGATATGTGTTCCATTAAGAGGGGGCGAGAGGTATATGTTCTATTAGGAGGCAGCGAGATGTTTGTGTTCCATTAAGAGGGGGTGAGAGGTATGTGTTCTATTAGGAGGGGGCAAGAGGTATGTTTTTCATTAGCACGGGAAGATATGTATGTGTTCCATTAGGAGGGGGCGATAGGTATGTGTTCCATTAAGAGGGGGTGAGAGGTATGTGTTTCATTGGGATGTGGCGAGAGGTATGTGTTCCAGTAGGAGGGGGCGATAGGTATGTGTTCCATTAGGAGGGAGCTAGAGTTATGTGTTCCATTAGGAGGGGGTGAGAGGTATGGGCAAGAGGTATGTGTTCCATTAGGAGGGGGCGAGAGGTACAGTGGTTTGAAAAAGAAAGTACACCCTCTTTGAATTCTATGGTTTTACATATCAGGACATAATAACAATCATCTGTTCCTTAGCAGGTCTTAACATTAGGTAAATTCAACCTCAGATGAACAACAGCACATGACACATTACACCGTGTCATGATTTATTTAACAAAAATAAAGCCAAAATGGAGAAGCCATGTGTGAAAAACTAAGTACACCTTATGGTTCAATAGCTTGTAGAACCACCTTTAGCAGCAATAACTTGAAGTAATTGTTTTCTGTATGACTTTATCAGTCTCTCACATCGTTGTGGAGGAATTTTGGCCCACTCTTCTTTACAACGTTGCTTCAGTTCATTGAGGTTTGCGGGCATTTGTTTCTGCACAGCTCTCTTAAGGTCCAGCCACAGCATTTCAATCGGGTTGAGGTCTGGACTTTGACTGGGCCATTGCAACACCTTGATTCTTTTCTTTTTCAGCCATTCTTTTGTAGATTTCCTGGTGTGCTTGGGATCATTGTCCTGTTGCATGACCCAATTTCGGCCAAGCTTTAGCTGTCGGACAGATGGCCTCACATTTGACTCTATAATACTTTGGTATACAGAGGGGTACATGGTCGACTCAATGACTGCAAGGTTCCCAGGTCCTGTGGCTGCAAAACAAGCCCAAATCATCACCCCTCCACCACCGTGCTTGACAGTTGGTATGAGGTGTTTGTGCTGATATGCTGTGTTTGGTTTTCGCCAAACGTGGCGCTGTGCACTATAGTCAAACATCTCCACTTTGGTCTCGTCTGCCCAAAGGACATTGTTCCAGAAGTCTTGGGGTTTGTTCAGATGCAACTTTGCAAACCTAAGCCGTGCTGCCATGTTCTTTTTAGAGAGAAGAGGCTTTCTCCTGGCAACCCTTCCAAACAAACCAAACTTGTTCAGTCTTTTTCTAATTGTAGTGTCGTGAACTTTAACATGTAACATGCTAACTGAGGCCTGTAGAGTCTGAGATGTAACTCTTGGGGTTTTTGCAATTTCTCTGAGCATTGCACGGTCTGATCTTGGGGTGAATTTGCTGGGACGTCCACTCCTGGGAAGATTGGCAACTGTCTTGAATGTTTTCCACTTTTGAATAATCTTTCTCACTGTAGAATGATGGACTTTAAATTGTTTGGAAATGGCCTTATAACCCTTCCCAGAATGATAGGCAGCAACAATTGCTTCTCTAAGATCATTGCTAATGTCTTTCCTCCTTGGCATTGTGTTAACACATACTGTACCTGAATGCTCCAGACCAGAAAACTGCTAAAACTTTGGCTTTTAACGAGGTGGTCACACTTGCTGATGATCAATTAATCAAGGGCATTTGATTAGCAGCACATGTCTGCTACTTAGCACCTTAATTCCTATGGAAGCAGTAAGGGTGTCCTTAGTTTTTCACACATAGCTTCTCCATTTTGGCTTTATTTTGGTTAAATAAACCATGACACGGTGTAATATGTCATGTGTTGTTGTTCATCTGAGGTTGTATTTACCTAATTTTAAGACCTGCTAAGGAACAGATGATTGTTATTATGTCCTGATATGGAATTCAGAGAGAGTGTACTTTCTTTTTCACACCACTGTTTGTGTTTTAATATGAGTGGGCGAGAAGTATCTGTTCCTTTAGGAATGGTCGATAGGTATGTGTTCCATTAGGACGGGGCCAGATGTATCTGTTCCCTTAGGAGGGGGTTAGATGTATATGTTCAATTAGGAAGGGACGAGAGGTATGTGTTCCATTAGGAGGGGGCGAGATGTATGTGTGGTATTTGTTCCATTTGAAGGAGGCGAGAGGTATGTGTTTCATTAGGAGGGGGCGAGAGGTATGTCTTCCATTAGAAGGGGGCGAGATGTATGTGTTCCATTAAGAGGGGGCAAGAGGTATGTGTTCCATTGGGAGGGGCGAGTGGTATGTGTTTCATTAGGAGGAGGCTTGAGGTATGTGTTCCATTGGGAGGGGGCGAGAGGTATGTGTTCCATTAGGAGGAGCCGAGAAGTTTGTGTTCCATTAGGAGGGGGCGAGGTGTATGTGCTCCATTAGGAGGGGGCGAGGTGTATGTGTTCCATTTGGAGGGGGCGAGATGTATGTGTTCCATTAGAAGGGGGCGAGATGTATGTGTTCCATTAGGAGGGGCCGAGAGGTATGTGCTCTATTAGGAGGGGGTGAGGTGTATGTGTTCCATTAGGAGGGGGCGAGATGTATGTGTTCCATTAGGAGGGGGCGAGGTGTATGTGTTCCATTAGGAGGGGGCGAGATGTATGTGTTCCATTAGGAGGGGGAGAGGTGTATGTGCTCCATTAGAAGGGGGCGAGATGTATGTGTTCCATTAGGAGGGGCCGAGAGGTATGTGTTCCATTAGGAGGGGGTGAGGTGTATGTGTTCCATTAGGAGGGGGCGAGATGTATGTGTTCCATTAGGAGGGGGCGAGGTGTATGTGTTCCATTAGGAGGGGGCGAGATGTATGTGTTCCATTAGGAGGGGGCGAGGTGTATGTGCTCCATTAGAAGGGGGCGAGATGTATGTGTTCTATTAGGAGGGGCCGAGAGGTATGTGTTCCATTAGGAGGGGCCGAGATGTATGTGTTCCATTAGGAGGGGGCGAGAGGTATGTGTTCCATTAGGAGGGGGCGAGATTTATGTGTTCCATTAGGAGGGGGTGAGAGGTATGTGTTCCATTAGGAGGGGGCAATAAGTATGTGTCCCTGATGTCTGTGTATTAGGAGGGGGTGAGAGGTATGTGTCCTTGTGTATTAGGACAAGGTGAGCGGTATGTGTCTCTGATATCTGTGTATTAGGAAGGGTGAGGGGTACGTGTGCCTGGGTATTAGGAGTGGTTGAGGTGTATGTCCTTGTGTATTAGGATGGGTGAAGGGTATATTTCCCTGTGTATTAGAAGGAGCGAGGGGTATGTGTGCCTGTGTATTAGTTGTGGGTGAAGAGTATGTGCCCATGTTTATTAGGAGTGCATGAGGGGTATGTGTCCCTGTGTATTAGGAGGTATATGCGTGCCTGTGTATTAGCAGGGGTGTGTTCCTGTGTATTAGGAGGGGTATGTGCACCTGGGTATTAGGAAGGGTATGTGTGCCTGTGTATTAGGAGGGGTATGCGTGCCTGAGTATTAGGAGGGGTGTGTGCCTGTGTATTAAAAGGGGTATGTGTTCCTGTGTATTACGAGAGGTATGTGTTCTTGTGTATTAGGAGTGGTATGCATGCCTGTGTATTAGGAGTGGTATGCGTGCCTGTGTATTATGAGAGGTATGTGTGCCTGTGTATTAGGATGGGTATCCATGCCTGTGTTTTAGGAGGGGTATGTGTGTCTGTGCATTAGGAGGGGTATGTGTGCCTGTGTATTACGAGAGGTATGTGTTCTTGTGTATTAGGAGTGGTATGCATGCCTGTGTATTAGGAGTGGTATGCGTGCCTGTGTATTATGAGAGGTATGTGTGCCTGTGTATTAGGATGGGTATCCATGCCTGTGTTTTAGGAGGGGTATGTGTGTCTGTGCATTAGGATGGGTATGTGTGCCTGTGTATTACGAGAGGTATGTGTTCTTGTGTATTAGGAGTGGTATCCATGCCTGTGTTTTAGGAAGGGTATGTGTGTCTGTGCATTAGGATGGGTATGTGTGCCTGTGTATTACGAGAGGTTTGTGTTCTTGTGTATTAGGATGGGTATCCATGCCTGTGTATTAGTAGTGGTATGCATGCCTGTGTATTAGGAGTGGTATGCGTGCCTGTGTATTATGAGAGGTATGTGTGCCTGTGTTTTAGCAGGGGTATGTGTGTCTGTGCATTAGGATGGGTATGTGTGCCTGTGTATTATGAGAGGTATGTGTGCCTGTGTATTAGGATGGGTATGTGTGCCTGTAGATTAGGATGGGTATGTGTGCCTTTTCCCTTACACAATAACACACGCCTAAAGACAGAGGCATTTTGTGTTCTTGGCGTGTTTTCCTGGCGACGTCCCCATGTGAGCTCCGTGTCACACGTGTTCTTGTATGTTCTGTTTATCTTCACATCCTCCCTGGGTTCCACACGCCTGATTTAACCCTTTCACAGTCAGGTTGAGCTGCACGTTTAACCCCTTCCGTCCCCGAGAGGCGCTTTGAGGATGGGACTTCCACTCCCACACAAGGGGTCTCACAGCCACGCAATAAGGCACCGCGGTGTCAGATAACCGTCAGTGACACGCAGGATACTAACATGCCTTCCCGTGTCAGCTCGTCTGAAGGACAGGCGTGTCTCCAAACCCCTCCCGGACCCCCTGCCCCAGACAAGGGATGAAAAGAACGCGGAAGGGATTTTAAAATGGAGGAGGGAAGGGGGGGCGGACAAAGTAAATAAGGGTTATTTTTGGTAGGGGTGTAACAAGGGAGGCGGACGGGAGAGACGGATAAGGAGAAGGCGTGGAAAGGGGCGAGAGGGGAAGAGATGATCCCAGGCTGAGAATGTGGGAGGAGGAGATGGGTCTGTAGAATCTGAGGGGAGCTGATCCAGAGGGGGAGGAAGGGAGGGACCTCGGGGAGGTGGGGGGACCCAAGGAGGGGGGGTCTCGGGGAAGGTGGGGGGGGGCTCGGGGAGGTGGGGACCCAGGAAGGGGGGGCCTCGGGGAGGTGGGGGGGGGCAATGGAGGGGAAGTCCAGGGGAAGAGGTGGGAGGGCTGGGGGGGGGGGGGGGGAGAGGGCCCGGGGGTGTCGGGGGAGAGGGAACGGTGGTGTGGGGGGTGGGGGGAGGAGCGCCAAATTACAACAGGACAAGTCTGATCGTGGGAACTCACAGTGGGAAAAGTAATGGGACCATCTCTGGGTTATCAGGGATCCCAACGTTTGCAGGATGTGAGGGGGGAGAGGGGGATGTGAAGGGGGAAGAGGGGGATGTGAAGGGGGAGAGGGGGATGTGAAGGGGGAGAGGGGGATGTGAAGGGGGAGAGGGGGATGTGAAGGGGGAGAGGGGGATGTGAGGGGGGAGAGGGGGATATGAGGGGGATGTGAGGGGAGAGGGGGATGTGAGGGGAGAGAGGGATGTGAGGGGGGAGAGGGATGTGAGGGGGGAGAGGGGAATGTGAGAGGGGAGAGGGGGATGTGAGGGGGGAGAGGGGGATGTGAGGGGGGGGAACTGTTACATGACTGTTCGACATGTGGATTACACGTTTCCACACAGGACACCCCTAAACCGGAGGGGGGAGGGGGCCCGGGTGGGGGCGGGTGAGCGGCAGGATCCTTGTTTACAAAGCACTGCTAAACCAAAGAGCTGTAAGTGTCCCGTGTCTCAGCACAGACGTGTCCCGTGTCTCAGCACCGGCGTGTCCCGTGTCTCAGTACATGTGTATCCCATGTCTCAGTACATGTGTGTCCCGTGTCTCAGTACGTGTCCCATGTCAGTACATGGGTAGCCTGTGTCTCAGTACATGTGTGTCCTGTGTCTCAGTACATGAGCGGCCGTGTCTCAGTACATGCATGTCCCGTGTCTCATTACGTGTGTCCCGTGTCTCAGTACATACGTGTTCCGTGTCTCATTACATGTGTGTCCCGTGTCTCAGTACATGCGGGCCCCGTGACTCAGTACATGCGCGCCCCGTGTCTCAGTACATGCGGGCCCCGTGTCTCAGTACATGCGTGTCCCGTGTCTCAGTACATGCGTGTCCCGTGTCTCAGTTCATGTGTCCCGTGTCTCAGTACATGCATGCCCCGTGTCTCAGTACATGCGTGCCTCGTGTCTCAGTACATGCATGCCTCGTGTCTCAGTACTGTACATACATGCCCGTGTCTCAGTATATGCGTGTCCCGTTTTTCAGTACATGCGTGTCCCATGTTTCAGTACATGCATGCCCCTTGTCTCAGTACATGCGTGTCCTGTGTCTGTGTATACAGAATGACGATCGCTGCTGGCTCAGGGTTGCTGCTCATCACCTCCGGCCTCCTGCTGCTCCTGTCTCAGACCCTTCAAACCCGCTCTGACACGAGACCCGAGCAGGAAGCCACTGCAAGCCACGCCGAGCCCACCAGCCAAACCAGCCACTTCAGGTGTGTAACACACACACGCGCGCTGCACGCTAACACATCTACATGGAACATGTTTGCAGCACCGTTCCTCCGATTAGGAGCTTTACACACACGTGTGTGTATATATATATATGTACACTATGTATAATGTGCTAGAATGAGTTTGCAGCAATGCCACATCAGTGCTGCTATGTGATACTGTGAGTTATTGAGTCTAACACTGATTTCCCAATATAGTTATATAATACAGATATGCTAGAGCAGGGATTTTCAACCTGGGTTCCGCTAACACCCCTCAGGTGTTAAAACATATATATAAAATATAAATCCAATCAATATAAATTGTATATCAACACAACTAGAGTCCCAGTAATTCAGAAAAGGACATTGGGTAGATGGCAGAGGTTAATCTTGGGGTCGCAGCTTTTTCTGTGGAGTTAACCAGTTTCCAAACAAATCTAAAAGACAAAAAACAGAAGCGCGTTTGTTACAGTTTAATACAATATCTACGTTGGAGTAACGTTAAAAATGCGCGCTCACAAACAGCCGTGGTAAAAGCGCAGTACTGGAAACCGTCACCAGGTGGGGCTGGCTGCTGGGCCGTGTGGCAGGAGATGAGAAGACACCTCACCACACGGCCTTCAAATCCAATCCAGGTGTAATTCGGAAGGTCCATGGGGCTTGGGGGGGAAGGGGGGGGCTCCGGCGACGCCGTGGAGAACCCTCACCCGCTGTCTGGTGTATATGCGCAGTGCCGGCAATCGGCTGATTTCAAAAGTCCCTGGTTGGTTCCGAGGTAGAGGGGCGGGGCTAGGCACACAACGTCAGAATGACGTGCCTACTGGAGCAACCAATGAAAGTGGCCCTACGAGCTATGTTTAAAAGCTGTGTTTAAAGCAGCATGCATTGGCTTAAGGCTGAGTCCCCGCTGACGCTGAGCGCGCTCATGCTTAGAGTATGAGCGCCGGGTGTCCTGCAACTTGCGCGCGCGCACAGGGGGAAGGAGGGGGGGGGCGCAATTGCGGGCTATCTGAGCAAGCGGGAAAGTTTAAAAATGTTATTTACAAAAGCGCCGAGCGTGTGTGCCCGCGCATGCGTGCGCGCATCGCGTGAGCGGGAACTTGCATATATATGTATATATATATATATATATTTATATATATTTATATTCAAGTAACCGCACCGCCCGCTCCGCGAGCTCAGCGCCAGCGGGGACTCAGCCTAAGGGTTGTTCATGTAATGTGAGCTTTTTTTACCCACCATAACCGTAACAATGTGCGGTGAATACCGACTCTTGGTCTCAAACCGGCAAAGCCAGCACAACCAACCTCACACTGAAGAGATCTACAAGGTCGAAACAGTCTGTCTGTGAGTGGGTTTACTGGCTTTGTATCTCACCCCAGCCTATGTTTAAAAGCTGTGTTTAAAGCAGCATGCATTGGCTTAAGGGTTGTTCATGCAATGTGAGCTTGAGACAAAAGGTGGCACTGTGTTTCCCAGAATCCCTTGCTGCAGTGGAAGTGCTGTGTGCTGGGCGATAATGGTGAAAGGCGGGGTTAGAGACCTGTCTAAGACATGTGAATGAGCAGTAATATTTCCATTTGCTACAGTATATGCTTTACTGTGGAGGGCTTTTGTCACTTTTTTTACCCACCATAACCTTAATAATGTGTGGTATGTGTATGTATGTGTATGTATATATCTATATCTATATCATCTACTATTCTATGTTTTGTGAACTACAGCAGCTCCCATAAACCTGTCACCTCCTCCATGAATCCTGAGCCTGTGTCCCCCCCGGCACAGTGCGTGCGCTGCTGTGACCCCCCTACTGTACCCCCCATGCACCCCGTGTACCAGCCTGTACCAAACATCAATATGACCATATTAAAAGGTAAGAGGGGGAGGGGGGCATTATGAGCCTGCAGGGGTTGGGGGAGACACACATGTGGGGGTGGGGGTGGGGGTGGGGGTGGGGGTGGGGGGGGTTTGCCAGACTGATCATCCTTACTCTGGACATGTCGGCTTCCCGGGTGGGAGTATTATCACGGGTGAGAGTATTATCACGGGTGAGAGAATTATCACGGGTGAGAGCATTATCACGGGTGAGAGCATTATCCCGGGTGGGAGCATTATCCCGGGTGGGAGCATTATCCCGGGTGGGAGTATTATCCCGGGGGGGAGTATTATCCCGGGTGGGAGTATTATCCCGGGGGGAGTACTATCCCGGGTGGGAGTATTACCCCGGGTGGGAGTATTATCCCAGACGGGAGTACTATCCCGGGTGGGAGTATTATACCGGGTGGGAGTACTATCCCGGGTGGGAGTATTACCCCGGGTGGGAATATTATCCCGGGCGGGAGTACTATCCCGGGTGGGAGTATTATCCCGGGCGGGAGTACTATCCCGGGCAGGAGTATTACACCGGGTGGGAGTATTATCCCGGGCGGGAGTATTATCCCGGGCGGGAGTATTATCCCGGGCGGGAGTATTATCCCGGGCGGGAGTACTATCCCGGGTGGGAGTATTATCCCGGGTGGGAGTATTACCCCGGGTGGGAGTATTATCCCGGGTGGGAGTATTATCCCGGGTGGGAGCATTACCCCGGGTGGGAGTATTACCCCGGGTGGGAGTATTACCCCGGGAGGGAGTACTACCCCGGGTGGGAGTATTACCCCGGGCGGGAGTACTACCCCGGGCGGGAGTATTATCCCGGGCGGGAGTATAACCCCGGGTGGGAGTATTACCCCGGGTGGGAGTATTACCCCGGGTGGGAGTATAAACCCGGGTGGGAGTATTACCCCGGGTGGGAGTATTACCCCGGGCGGGAGTATTATCCCGGGCGGGAGTATTATCCCGGGCGGGAGTATTATCCCGGGTGGGAGTATTATCCCGGGCGGGAGTATTATCCCGGGCGGGAGTATTACCCCGGGTGGGAGTACTACCCCGGGCGGGAGTATAACCCCGGGTGGGAGTATTACCCCGGGTGGGAGTATTATCCCGGGCGGGAGTACTATCCCGGGTGGGAGTATTATCCCGGGCGGGAGTACTATCCCGGGTGGGAGTATTATCCCGGGTGGGAGTATTACCCCGGGTGGGAGTATTATCCCGGGTGGGAGTATTATCCCGGGTGGGAGCATTACCCCAGGTGGGAGCATTACCCCGGGTGGGAGTATTACCCCGGGTGGGAGTATTACCCCGGGTGGGAGTATTACCCCGGGCGGGAGTACTACCCCGGGTGGGAGTATTACCCCGGGCGGGAGTACTACCCCGGGCGGGAGTATTATCCCGGGCGGAAGTATAACCCCGGGTGGGAGTATTACCCCGGGTGGGAGTATTACCCGGGTGGGAGTATAACCCCGGGTGGGAGTATTACCCCGGGTGGGAGTATTACCCCGGGTGGGAGTATTACCCCGGGCGGGAGTATTATCCCGGGTGGGAGTATTATCCCGGGTGGGAGTATTATCCCGGGTGGGAGTATTATCCCGGGCGGGAGTATTATCCCGGGCGGGAGTATTACCCCGGGTGGGAGTATTATCCCGGGTGGGAGTATTATCCCGGGTGGGAGTATTACCCCGGGCGGGAGTACTACCCCGGGCGGGAGTATTATCCCGGGCGGGAGTATAACCCCGGGTGGGAGTATTACCCCGGGTGGGAGTATTATCCCGGGTGGGAGTATTATCCCGGGTGGGAGCATTACCCCGGGTGGGAGCATTACCCCGGGTGGGAGTATTACCCCGGGTGGGAGTATTACCCCGGGTGGGAGTATTATCCCGGGTGGGAGTATTACCCCGGGCGGGAGTATTACCCCGGGTGGGAGTATTATCCCAGACGGGAGTACTATCCCGGGTGGGAGTATTATACCGGGCGGGAGTACTATCCCGGGTGGGAGTATTACCCCGGGTGGGAGTATTATCCCGGGCGGGAGTACTATCCCGGGTGGGAGTATTATCCCGGGCGGGAGTACTATCCCGGGCAGGAGTATTACACCGGGTGGGAGTATTATCCCGGGCGGGAGTATTATCCCGGGCGGGAGTATTACCCCGGGCGGGAGTATTACCCCGGGTGGAAGTACTATCCCGGGCGGGAGTACTATCCCGGGCGGGAGTATTATCCCGGGCGGGAGTATTATCCCGGGCGGGAGTACTATCCCGGGTGGGAGTATTATCCCGGGTGGGAGTATTACCCCGGGTGGGAGTATTATCCCGGGTGGGAGTATTATCCCGGGTGGGAGCATTACCCCGGGTGGGAGTATTACCCCGGGTGGGAGTATTACCCCGGGTGGGAGTATTACCCCGGGTGGGAGTACTACCCCGGGTGGGAGTATTACCCCGGGCGGGAGTACTACCCCGGGCGGGAGTATTATCCCGGGCGGGAGTATAACCCCGGGTGGGAGTATTACCCCGGGTGGGAGTATTACCCCAGGTGGGAGTATAACCCCGGGTGGGCGTATTACCCCGGGTGGGAGTATTACCCCGGGCGGGAGTATTATCCCGGGTGGGAGTATTATCCCGGGTGGGAGTATTATCCCGGGTGGGAGTATTATCCCGGGCGGGAGTATTATCCCGGGTGGGAGTATTACCCCGGGTGGGAGTATTATCCCGGTGGGAGTATTATCCCGGGTGGGAGTATTACCCCGGGCGGAAGTACTACCCCGGGTGGGAGTATTATCCCGGGCGGGAGTATAACCCCGGGTGGGAGTATTACCCCGGGTGGGAGTATTATCCCGGGCGGGAGTACTATCCCGGGTGGGAGTATTATCCCGGGCGGGAGTACTATCCCGGGTGGGAGTATTACCCCGGGTGGGAGTATTATCCCGGGCGGGAGTATTATCCCGGGCGGGAGTATTACCCCGGGTGGGAGTACTATCCCGGGCGGGAGTATTATCCCGGGCGGGAGTATTACCCCGGGTGGGAGTATTTTCCCGGGTGGGAGTATTATCCCAGGTGGGAGTATTATCCCGGGTGGGAGTATTACCCCGGGTGGGCGTATTATCCCGGGTGGGAGCATTACCCCGGGTGGGAGCATTACCCCGGGTGGGAGTATTACCCCGGGTGGGAGTATTACCCCGGGCGGGAGTACTACCCCGGGTGGGAGTATTACCCCGGGTGGGAGTACTACCCCGGGCGGGAGTATTATCCCGGGCGGAAGTATAACCCCGGGTGGGAGTATTACCCCGGGTGGGAGTATTACCCCGGGTGGGAGTATAACCCCGGGTGGGAGTATTACCCCGGGTGGGAGTATAACCCCGGGTGGGAGTATTACCCCGGGCGGGAGTATTATCCCGGGTGGGAGTATTATCCTGGGTGGGAGTATTATCCCGGGTGGGAGTATTATCCCGGGCGGGAGTATTATCCCGGGCGGGAGTATTATCCCGGGCGGGAGTACTATCCCGGGTGGGAGTATTATCCCGGGTGGGAGTATTACCCCGGGTGGGAGTATTATCCCGGGTGGGAGTATTATCCCGGGTGGGAGCATTACCCCGGGTGGGAGTATTACCCCGGGTGGGAGTATTACCCCGGGTGGGAGTATTACCCCGGGTGGGAGTACTACCCCGGGTGGGAGTATTACCCCGGGCGGGAGTACTACCCCGGGCGGGAGTATTATCCCGGGCGGGAGTATAACCCCGGGTGGGAGTATTACCCCGGGTGGGAGTATTACCCCGGGTGGGAGTATAACCCCGGGTGGGCGTATTACCCCGGGTGGGAGTATTACCCCGGGCGGGAGTATTATCCCGGGTGGGAGTATTATCCCGGGTGGGAGTATTATCCCGGGTGGGAGTATTATCCCGGGCGGGAGTATTATCCCGGGTGGGAGTATTACCCCGGGTGGGAGTATTATCCCGGGTGGGAGTATTATCCCGGGTGGGAGTATTACCCCGGGCGGGAGTACTACCCCGGGTGGGAGTATTATCCCGGGCGGGAGTATAACCCCGGGTGGGAGTATTACCCCGGGTGGGAGTATTATCCCGGGCGGGAGTACTATCCCGGGTGGGAGTATTATCCCGGGCGGGAGTACTATCCCGGGTGGGAGTATTACCCCGGGTGGGAGTATTATCCCGGGCGGGAGTATTATCCCGGGCGGGAGTATTACCCCGGGTGGGAGTACTATCCCGGGCGGGAGTATTATCCCGGGCGTGAGTATTACCCCGGGTGGGAGTATTATCCCGGGTGGGAGTATTATCCCAGGTGGGAGTATTATCCCGGGTGGGAGTATTACCCCGGGTGGGAGTATTATCCCGGGTGGGAGCATTACCCCGGGTGGGAGCATTACCCCGGGTGGGAGTATTACCCCGGGTGGGAGTATTACCCCGGGTGGGAGTATTACCCCGGGCGGGAGTACTACCCCGGGTGGGAGTATTACCCCGGGCGGGAGTACTACCCCGGGCAGGAGTATTATCCCGGGCGGAAGTATAACCCCGGGTGGGAGTATTACCCCGGGTGGGAGTATTACCCCGGGTGGGAGTATTACCCCGGGTGGGAGTATTACCCCGGGCGGGAGTATTATCCCGGGTGGGAGTATTATCCTGGGTGGGAGTATTATCCCGGGTGGGAGTATTATCCCGGGCGGGAGTATTATCCCGGGCGGGAGTATTACCCCGGGTGGGAGTATTATCCCGGGTGGGAGTATTATCCCGGGTGGGAGTATTACCCCGGGCGGGAGTACTACCCCGGGCGGGAGTATTATCCCGGGCGGGAGTATAACCCCGGGTGGGAGTATTACCCCGGGTGGGAGTATTATCCCGGGTGGGAGTATTATCCCGGGTGGGAGCATTACCCCGGGTGGGAGCATTACCCCGGGTGGGAGTACTACCCCGGGCGGGAGTATTATACCAGGCGGGAGTATAACCCCGGGTGGGAGTATTACCCCGGGTGGGAGTATTACCCCGGGTGGGAGTATAACCCCGGGTGGGAGTATTACCAAGGGTGGGAGTATTACCCCGGGTGGGAGTATTACCCCGGGCGGGAGTATTATCCCGGGTGGGAGTATTATCCCGGGTGGGAGTATTATCCCGGGTGGGAGTATTATCCCGGGTGGGAGTATTATCCCGGGTGGGAGTATTACCCCGGGCGGGAGTATTATCCCGGGCGGGAGTATAACCCCGGGTGGGAGTATTACCCCGGGTGGGAGTATAACCCCGGGTGGGAGTATTACCCCGGGTGGGAGTATTACCCCGGGCGGGAGTATTATCCCGGGCGGGAGTATTATCCCGGGCGGGAGTATTACCCCGGGCGGGAGTATTACCCCGGGCGGGAGTATTACCCCGGGCGGGAGTATTACCCCGGGCGGGAGTATTATCCCGGGCGGGAGTATTATCCCGGGCGGGAGTATTATCCCGGGCGGGAGTATTACCCCGAGCGGGAGTATTACCCCGGGTGGGAGTATTATCCCAGACGGGAGTACTATCCCGGGTGGGAGTATTATCCCGGGCTGGAGTACTATCCCGGGTGGGAGTATTACCCCGGGTGGGAGTATTATCCCGGGCGGGAGTATTATCCCGGGCGGGAGTATTACCTCGGGTGGGAGTACTATCCCGGGCGGGAGTATTATCCCGGGCGGGAGTATTATCCCGGGCGGGAGTACTATCCCGGGTGGGAGTATTACCCCGGGTGGGAGTATTATCCCGGGTGGGAGTATTATCCCGGGTGGGAGTATTATCCCGGGTGGGAGTATTACCCAGGGTGGGAGTATTATCCCGGGTGGGAGTATTATCCCGGGTGGGAGTATTACCCAGGGTGGGAGTATTATCCCGGGTGGGAGTATTATCCCGGGTGGGAGCATTACCCCGGGTGGGAGTATTACCCCGGGTGGGAGTATTACCCCGGGCGGGAGTATTATCCCGGGCGGGAGTATTATCCCGGGCGGGAGTACTATCCCGGGTGGGAGTATTACCCCGGGTGGGAGTATTATCCCGGGTGGGAGTATTATCCCGGGTGGGAGTATTATCCCGGGTGGGAGTATTACCCAGGGTGGGAGTATTATCCCGGGTGGGAGTATTATCCCGGGTGGGAGTATTACCCAGGGTGGGAGTATTATCCCGGGTGGGAGTATTATCCCGGGTGGGAGCATTACCCCGGGTGGGAGTATTACCCCGGGTGGGAGTATTACCCCGGGTGGGAGTATTATCCCGGGTGGGAGTATTATCCCGGGTGGGAGTATTACCCCGGGCGGGAGTATTATCCCGGGCGGGAGTATAACCCCGGGCGGGAGTATTACCCCGGGTGGGAGTATTATCCCGGGCGGGAGTATTATCCCAGGTGGGAGTATTATCCCGGGTGGGAGTATTACCCCGGGTGGGAGTATTACCCCGGGTGAGAGTATTATCCCGGGTGGGAGTACTATCCCGGGTGGGAGTATTACCCCGGGCGGGAGTATTACCCCGGGCGGGAGTATTTTCCTGGGTGGGAGTATTACCCCGGGCGGGAGTATTACCCCAGGCGGGAGTATTATCCCGGGCGGGAGTATTATCCCGGGCGGGAGTATTATCCCGGGTGGGAGTATTACCCCGGGTGGGAGTATTATCCCGGGTGGGAGTATTATCCCGGGTGGGAGTATTACCCCGGGTGGGAGTATAACCCCGGGTGGGAGTATTACCCCGGGTGGGAGTACTATCCCGAGTGGGAGTATTATCCCGGGTGGGAGCATTACCCCGGGTGGGAGCATTACCCCGGGTGGGAGTACTATCCCGGGTGGGAGTATTATCCCGAGTGGGAGTATTATCCCGGGCGGGAGTATTATCCCGGGCGGGAGTATTATCCCGGGCGGGAGTATTATCCCGGGTGGGAGCATTACCCCGGGTGGGAGCATTACCCCGGGTGGGAGCATTACCCCGGGTGGGAGCATTATCCCGGGTGGGAGCATTACCCCGGGTGGGAGCATTACCCCGGGTGGGAGTATTACCCCGGGTGGGAGTATTATCCCGGGTGGGAGTATTATCCCGGGTGGGAGTATTACCCCGGGTGGGAGTACTACCCCGGGCGGGAGTATTATCCCGGGCGGGAGTATAACCCCGGGCGGGAGTATAACCCCGGGTGGGAGTATTACCCCGGGCGGGAGTATTACCCCGGGTGGGAGTATTACCCCGGGTGAGAGTATTACCCCGGGTGAGAGTATTACCCCGGGTGAGAGTATTACCCCGGGCGGGAGTATTACCCCGGGCGGGAGTATTACCCCGCCCGGGAGTATTACCCCGGGTGGGAGTATTATCCCGGGTGGGAGTATTATCCCGGGTGGGAGTATTACCCCGGGTGGGAGTATTATCCCGGGTGGGAGTATTACCCCGGGTGGGAGTATAACCCCGGGTGGGAGTATTACCCCGGGTGGGAGTACTATCCCGAGTGGGAGTATTATCCCGGGTGGGAGCATTACCCCGGGTGGGAGCATTACCCCGGGTGGGAGTACTATCCCGGGTGGGATTATTGTCCCGGGCGGGAGTATTATCCCGGGTGGGAGTACTATCCCGGGTGGGAGTATTATCCCGGGTGGGAGTACTATCCCGGGTGGGAGTATTGTCCCGGGCGGGAGTATTATCCCGGGCGGGAGCATTACCCCGGGTGGGAGCATTACCCCGGGTGGGAGTACTATCCCGGGTGGGAGTATTGTCCTGGGCGGGAGTATTACCCCGGGCGGGAGTATTACCCCGGGCGGGAGTATTACCCCGGGCGGGAGTATTATCCCGGGTGGGAGTATTATCCCGGGCGGGAGTATTATCCCGGGTGGGAGTATTATCCCGGGCGGGAGTATTACCCCGGGCGGGAGTATTACCCCGGGCGGGAGTATTACCCCGGGCGGGAGTATTACCCCGGGCGGGAGTATTATCCCGGGCGGGAGTATCGGGCTGCAGTGTGAATATGATAACGAAACATGGTTTTATCGTCACTTTCAGGAGCGGCAAGAAACTCATTTCCCAGCAATCCCCCCAAAACGATTTCTAGCTTAACTAAACCAGGGGGGAAGAGGGGGGGGGGGGGGGCGCTCCGGAGACCACCCCGATATAGGTGTGTGTGGGGGGGGGGGGGGTTGTTTAGTGCCAGTTTTGACATGGCCGCGGGGTTACAAATACAATGTCACAGTGTCACCTCCGGGGGCCCGGGCGCGGATATTTTTGTGCCCTCCTTGCTAGTATTCTGGGCTGCTCGTTAATCAGGGGCCGGGGGGGTCAGAGGGCCAAGGACCACCTCTCAGGGACCTCCTGGTTCAGATAAGGGGAAAACCCTAAAAAAAAAATCAAACAATGGGACGGGGGATTCTTGGCAATGATCCCAATTACGGGTATATAGTTGTGTATCTCAGTGTACGCGCCACGCAGAACCTCGTGGGCATAGGTCCCTGCCCTGCAGGACCTATACGTACTTATACAGATAAAGTACTTTCCAGGGTCACCCATTTCAGACAGCCACCTGACCACTAGACCGCTCCTTCCCTGATAGATGTTGGCACACAGGGCACAAAGCAGTCGCCACTTTATTAGTACCTGTACCTCTTGCTAATCTCAGAGTATTTAGATGATACCATGGCAGGTAGAATATATTCTATATGGACAGTCAACCTATATTATATACAGACGGGCAGTATATATTCTATACGGGCAGGCATTATATATACTATGTGGGCAGGCAGTATATATTCTATACGGGCAGGCAGTATATATTCAATGGGCCAGGCAGTATATATACTATCTGGAGGAGTACACAAAGCTCATCCTCCAGATGTTACCTTGAGGGATTGAGAAATTCCTCATACCAGCAGCATCTCCTCTTGGTGATATTAATTTCTTTTACCATTATATATTTTTTCTATATATATATTTTCAATAAATGTAATACTGTTTGGGTTTGCGCTTACATTTCCTGTATCACTTCAGTGTATATACTATGCAGACAGGCAGTATATATTCTATATGGACAGGCAGTATATAGTCTATTTGGGCAGGCTGCATATATTCTATATGGGCAGGCAGTGTGTATGTATATATATATATATATATATATATATATATATATATATATATATATATATATATATATATATATATATATATACATATACTATATGGACAGGCAGTGTATATTCTATATGACAGGCCACATATATTCTATATGGACAGGCAGTATATATACTATATGGGCAGGCAGTGTATATTCTATATGGGCAGGCAGTGTATATACTATGTGGGCAAGTAGCCCATTGAAGGACAGCCATTGAGTATCCTTGACTCTCTCCCATCCCCATCAGGTGAGAAAGGAGACAATGGGAACAGAGGACTTCCTGGGAAGTTGGGCAAAGTGGGAAGCACAGGGCCGCGGGGTTCAATCGGAACCAAGGGTCAGAAGGGGAGCGTCGGTGTCACTGGGGACCCCTGCAAGAATTACCACTCTGCATTTTCTGTGGGGCGCAAGAAATCCCTGCACAGCAGTGACTATTACCAGCCGCTCATCTTCGACACAGAGCTGGTCAACCTGTACGGCCATTTCAACATGTTCAGCGGGAAGTTCTTCTGCTACGTCCCCGGGGTTTACTTCTTCAACCTGAACGTGCACACCTGGAACCAGAAGGAGACCTACATGCACGTCATGAAGAACGAGAAGGAGGTGGTGATCCTGTATGCCCAGCCCAGTGACCGTAGCATCATGCAGAGCCAGAGCCTGATGCTGGAGCTGCAGGAGCAGGACGAGGTCTGGGTGCGACTCTTCAAGGGCGAGAGGGAGAATGCCGTGTTCAGCGATGACTTTGATACCTACGTCACCTTCAATGGGTATCTCATCAAGGCCACTGCAGAGACTTAAATCCCTGCCACCACACGCCTGTCCTGTGCCAGGGTACCAGTTACCCTCCCCCTTGTGCCAGGATGCCAACCTTGCTCTTTCTTCTGTCAGACTCCTTATCATGCATCGTCCTGTATCATGGTGCCAATCAACATCCTTCTTGGTTCACTCTCCCAGCCTTGTTCTTGTCTCTGCCAGCCTGCTCTTCATGTTGCTCCCCTGTGCCGGCTTTCCAAGCATGCTCCATTCTGTGCCAGGTGGCTATGCTTGCTCTTTCCCGTCTGCCCATCACGCTCCCTTCTGCGAGTGCCAACGTCTTCCATCTTGTGCCAACCTTTCGTATTCCTCTGCCGAGTCACCAATCCACTTTCTTCTTCTCTGCCAAACTGCCAACTTTCCTCCCTCATGTCATGTGCCACGTCTCCAACCTGTCTCCCTCCTGTTACCAAACTCCCGACAAGTCACTGCTTCATGTGAAGAAATGCTGCACTTTTAGCCACTAGAGGGCACCTCCACTGTAGGTGATGTATATTTACCATGATGCCTAACCTGCTGATGTATTTCAGATAATGTATACTGTATAAATGAGCATTTTGGACATTATTACCTTTTTTTATTTGGACTAACAATTTATGTCATAGGACAAGCTTTCGAGAGTTCTCCTCTCTTCCTCAGGTCAGCAATACTGGTTTAGAAAGGAATCTATGGCTAAAACAGAGGTTTGGAAAGCTGAAAAAAAACAGAGATTTAGATAAGGTACAGTGAGAAAGGGATGTTTGAAGACATTGGGAGGGTAATAAAACAGTGACAAGTAACAGCATGGAGGGGGAAGGGGATGATGCGGGGAGGGGGGCAGGAAGAGGGAGTTGTGGATAAGAACACTGGCAGAGAGGCAGGCAGGATAATTACAAACAATTGTGATAGTGTGTGAGAAACCCCATATCCGCATTAAGTCCTCTTGTTTTGGTGTCAAAGAGTCTTATCATTCTGAGTTCAAATGTTTTCCGTTCTTGGGTGCGTTTAAACATTCCATTGAGGATTTGATTTTTAAATCATTTATGGAATGATCTGGTTGTGAGAAGTGATGTCCCACAGGTGAGCAGTATCTTCCTTCTTCATGGTGTTGTATAGACTGTCTGTGCATATTCATTCTGCCTTGAAGTTTTGGGCTGGTTTCCCCAATGTAGCATCATTGGTCACATTTGTTGCACTGAATCATATAAACCACATTCCTGGATGTGCAGCTGTATGATCGTTTAACGTGTTCCGTGGTTGTGACTGGCTGTGGGGAGCGTGAATTCAATCCTAAGATAAATAACCAAAACGATTTTTATAGTGTAGCAAGTCCATAGCCGTGTTAAACCAGGTGCAGTATTCCAATATCTTGCCTTCAAATATTTCTGGGCCAGCCACCCGTCTATGTGAACAAGCTCCTCACCCCTACCACATGCAGCACTTATCATCTGAGATCTGACTCCAAAAGACTGTTCTTATATATTATCTGTAACTGTGCATGCAATGTCTTGTATATAATGTATACCCTGTTCGCTTATGTAACTATTTGTAACCAAGTATTATTTGTCATCATAACTCTGTGCCCAGGACATACCTGAAAACGAGAAGTAGCTCTCACTGTATTACTTCCTGGGAACACATTTTTTTATAAATATAGTAATACAGAACAATAAGTTATACTTTGGGGTTTTGGGTGGTAAAGAGATACTCTCTCATTGTATACAATGTGGTATATTCATTACCATGAAAGAATATTTCTCAACACAAGGCTCCTAATTGTTTTTCTCAGTCTGGGCGTGAAAGGTACAGTATTGTATTATCCCTGCATTATAATACACCACGTATTATGCAACTATATCTATGTAACTACATATATGTAACTAGGAAACTATGTAACTATGTTACATGCACACAGCCCCAGCCTCTCCGACCGTGGACACGTACCTCAAAGTAACTTTTTGAGACCTGAAAATTGGATTTCCCAAAAACAAACTGTTTTTAAACACTGACAAGACTGTAACAATGGGATTTGGGACCAAGACTACATTACTATGCATGAAATAAGAAAAATATATATAGCATAATACTGTTTGGTAATTGAAAAAGCACAAAGTACAGTGCTAGAAGATAGCCTCAGGGGAATGAGATTAAAGTGACGGGTAACTGAAAAAAAGGGAAGTACATTTATTTTAAAAAGTATAAAAAACAAATACTATAACAATACAAAATGACCACAATGCTGAATGTCGCAGTGACCGCTTCCAATGGCAACCCGCTGCCGTAAATAGATCCCTACTTACTAGACATAGGTAGGATTAGCGCGGGGGATAATCAGAGAGTATCCCCTGGTGTCAGGATAGCTCGATAGGCCGCGTGGTAGGCCGCGTCCCAGACCTGCTGATGGCGCTGGGTTGTTGATCTCACCGACGGAGCTGAAGGGTTCCTGATTCCTGCCGTTTCCTCCTGCTGCTTCCCGTATTCTCCACTGGCTGCCAAGTCTCGCGAGAGAGTGAGAAGCCGGTTCCGGTATGCGGAGATCAGCTGGAGACTGTCAGTGAGTGTCAGCCTTGGTCTGCTGACCAGTTCTGCTATGCCAGGGCCAAACGGAATAACCCTACGCGTTTTTCGAGAGATGCACTCTTTTCTTCAGGGGTGTAATTACATCAGTGTGATATTTATCGCACTACACTATGACATCATCACTAGGCGCCGAGTATATTCTCTTTTGTTTTGTATAGTGTTTATCTGACATAGGTAGTCAGTCTTGTATACTATTTGGCAGCCGCCCTTCACTGATTTATTGTGATTATTTGGGTTATTCACTTAATATATACAACTTATTTTGTTGGCGTTACATTATCCTTTTTTGCACAACACTACAAAGTTATCACACCCACATGTAACAAGTATTAATAGGCAGCGTACAAGTTTACAAAGGATCTAAGACTGTGTCCAAGGGTACCCAGAACAGACTGGCTCTCATTTCGGGGCGTCTTATGTCAGTTCCGGGACCTTCTTGGTGGAACGTCACTTCTGTTTCCTCTACACTCTCAATGCAACGCGTTTCGCCAACAGCTTCCTCAGGAGTCACAGTCGGCTGGCAGTCCAATTAAGCTTTATATAGCAATGCAAAGTTCTTAAAGTGGTATTCCTACTGTATAAGCTGCCATCTTATACTACTATGAGGGCATATCACCCTGTTAATAGCATACTATAAGATATATAATATATAATTCTTCTATATACATATTTTATACATAATACAACATATATATGTTTTAATATTATACAAAATCACATGACAAACACCTAACGATGAGAACATTTATGTCCCTAAAACATTTCCACTCATTGAAATAGCAATTGTACAGAAAGAACAAAAGAGAGAAGTTGATTAGTATACCGCATAAATGAATCATATTAATCGCCTTGTCTAATCTTATCCTGATGGGATGATTGATATAAAATCCCAGAATTTGCATTACAAGTAGATTGTATTGTATTGTATGTCTTTATTTATATAGCGCCATTAATGTACATAGCGCTTCACAGCAGTAATACACGTGGTAATCAAATAAATAACAGATAATATAAATAACAGATCATGGGAATAAGTGCTTTAGACTCAACTAAATTGATTTTAAAACCAATGCCACCTAATATTAATAGAATTATATGTAAACATAATGAATAAACATCCCCAAAAAACCCTATAAAGGCTTAAATATAGATTACACTGAGAAGTCATCTCATCAGTGTTAATGGGACAGGAACATATCTACAGTATGTGTTTTAAATACGCAAATAGCAAGATCAACACTAAGTGAAGAGAGGAAACCCCAATATCAAACTAGGAAAGCACCACGGTCTATGTAGACCTCCTGGATCAAGTGTAACCAATGTGTGAATCCAGAAGGTCTCCCTTGTGGGGTTCATTTGTTATTGCCCCTCCAGTGTTTCTCCACCCATTCAGCACCCCTACATTTAAATCCAATGGGATTTGCGTGATGGCCGTGGGAACATGTCTGAGACTGCGGTGTCTTTGTCACCTCATATGTTCTAAAATCCGTGTATGTAAAGGTCTCGTGGTCTTACTTAACGTATTATACATACCATTTCCAAAAAGCGCTAAAAATGTACAAACACACCAGAATATTCCTTAAAAATTATATATAAATAAATATATTCTTATACTGAAATGAATTGGTAAAAAAAGCCTTAAAAATGTCCAATTTGGGGTGGGTGCTTCTTCAAGAGTAGCCCTTACTCGCATGCACGGAAGAAAACTCCAGTGCCCTTTTGTGTGCGGTTCTCGTTCACCGCGGTTTACTTAACGTCTTGGAGGTCCCCCGGGGCTCCCCAGTAGGCATACAACTGCATTTCTTCTACAATTAATGTGATGTTTGATATTCAAAGTCTCACTATAAGTGTTTGATTTGAACTTCAATTAATTGTCATCTCCAAACTTACAAGTTTTGCAATCAAAGCATTAAAAAAATAAAAAATCCAATAGGGTTGTGTAGTGAAATGCCCCCCGCTTTGCTCCGGAGGTGTGGGTAGGCTGGGGTCTAGTTTGTCTTTAAGACTGTTTGCCTCGGTGAAAATAACAGACAGCTTCTCTGCTACGAAATCCTGAAGGATCTGGTCTTTTTTTTTACGGATATGCCAGTGTCCAGCAATTACTTTCTTTATATTTGGAGCCTTTTCAATAGATTTCGTGATGAACATAAGTTCATTATCTAAAAAAATATTTTTATTATTGTCCTGCATTTCCTCTGCTGGAGGATTTATTAAGACCCTTTTCCATCCCAGGCTGCTGCCTTTTTCCAGAGTTTCTTGGACTATTATGGTCCCTTTCTATAAATCTGTTTGTTAAAACACTGGCATGTTCTAGAAAGTCTCCCTACCGGCTGCAATGTCTCTGTAACAGGGAATTAACCCGGTCTCAATGAGGCTTCACTAGAAAGCCTCAGTGGTCTGAGGAATCCAGCAGGGAGCTGGTTAATTGCAGCTAAAAACAATGAACCAGTCTCCGCCTGGTTAATCAGACCCGTGTAAAAGCCTCCTGCTGTGAACTGACTCTTGAGCACACAGGAGGGCTGTGTGCTGTTTGCAAGACACCAAGGGAACAGGCCTCTGTTCCAGGGTGCAGCAAACCCAGGAACCTACCAGAGGCTGGCCCCTCAACGAACACCCATCCAGACCCAGAGACTGACCTGAAGGGCCACCTGCTTTGTGGTACCTCTTGAGACCTTGGTGTGATAGGCTGGTAAATAAAGCCAGGTCTTAATTTCCCCCAAACTGTCTCCCTGAGTGTACCTCTGCCCACGTCTCTTACAGTCTCCGAATTCCGTGGCACTGTCCGCACGGTATATCAGAGAGACCACAGAGGGCCGTGGCAGCTAGATCCTAACATATAATTATTGCTATCCACGCGTTGGTATTGATAAGCAGCTACACTTATTGATTTGGGATTGGTGCTCCCAGAGGTCTCTGCAGTGCACCCCCTCCTCCCACGCCCTCGGCATCGGGTGTCTCCTAAATACCACGTCTCGTTCTCTGCATCTTAGCAACGGTTGTTGTTTTTTTCCATTTTAAAATTCATTGGGGGAAAAAAAAAGCATCTGTTTTTAATTGCCTGCGGGGCCGGGGAGGGACGCCAACGCAGCCAGAGAACGCAGTAACCCCTTCAGCCCCGCTCAGCTATTTAGCAGCCGCTGGAGGCGGGTTAACGGTGGGATAAAGCAACCACAGCTGTGATGTGTAAAGTGCCGCGGAGGTTTGAAATCCTCCTCCGGAGCGCTGTACGAGCGGCGCTGGAAAATCTCGCGTGGGTAATCGCGCAGGAACATCCCGGCGCTCCCAAAAAGCTGCAGCTCTTCTTGGAAATGATCGAGGCGTTAGTTATCCTCCTGGCTCCGGGGCGGACACTTCTAGAGCAAGGGGAAGCCAACTGCAGTCCTCAAGGGCCACCGGTTCCAGGTCAGGCTTTCAGGATATCCCTGCTTCAGCACAGGTGGCTCAATCAGTGGCTCAACTCCCGGCGGGCACCCGCAAGGGTCATGGCTTCGGCGAAGGGCTGGGGCCCGGTGGCTGGACGCGGCGGTGGGGCCTGACCTCTCGCCGGGTCCAACTTCCGGCGCCGGCTGGGAGCCCAAAGTGTACGCCTGAAAGGCCCATTCTCCAGGTGCTGGGGTGGGCAAGAGGCTGACAATCTATCCTTTGCTATGGGAAGCGAGCTCCGTACCTCCCCAGCATAGCACGAGTGAGCGCTCGCAGGGGAGGAGCGCTCGCAGGGGAGGAAGTGTTGAAGTATATGGTTTTCCACGAGTTGCTGAAACCTGTGCAGCGGTATAAATGGCTGCCAGTATGGCACCTACCCAGCACCTTGCACCCACCCAGCATCCTGCACCCACCCAGCGCCCACCCTGCACCCACCAGCACCCTGTACCCACCCAGCACCCACCCAGCACCCTGCACCCACCCAGCACCCTGCACCTAGGCAGTATCCTGTGCCCACCCAGCAACCTGCGCCCACCCAGCATCCTGCACCTAGGCAGCACCCTGTGCCCACCCACCATCCTGCACCCACCCAGCACCCTGCACCCACCCAGCACCCTGTACCCACCCAGCAACCTGCAAAATAGGGGTGTCATGTGTCCAATATTGAACCGGACTGTCCTGTATTCGGACACTGTCCAGTAAAAAATTACAGGTAATGCTGGGCGTGTATGTGTATACCGGTATTACCTCTCTGGACGTGTATGTGTATACCGGTATTACCTCTCTGGGCGTGTATGTGTATACCGGTATTACCTCTCTGGGCGTGTATGTGTATACCGGTATTACCTCTCTGGGCGTGTATGTGTATACCGGTATTACCTCTCTGGGCGTGTATGTGTATACCGGTATTACCTCTCTGGGCGTGTATGTGTATACCGGTATTACCTCTCTGGGCGTGTATGTGTATACCGGTATTACCTCTCTGGGCGTGTATGTGTATACCGGTATCACCTCTCTGGGCGTGTATGTGTATACCGGTATCACCTCTCTGGGCGTGTATGTGTATACCGGTATTACCTCTCTGGGCGTGTATGTGTATACCGGTATTACCTCTCTGGGCGTGTATGTGTATACCGGTATTACCTCTCTGGGCGTGTATGTGTATACCGGTATTACTGCACCGACACACTTTATTCGAGCAAATACCCGGTATGTACCTGGCAGATACCTGGAATGCGCCACTCCTGACCTCTGACAAGCCCCGTTGCATTTGCCTTCCCAGCCTGGGTTCATGCCTGGCTGATGGGCGGCTGATCTGTTAAATGATAATGATTAGGATTTAATAGGCTGCAATGCTTCGCGTGTCTACCAGATGGCATAAATTCATGAATTGTAATGCAGTTTATATATATATACTGTGCAGTATTGCAGCCAGAGGGAATAAAATGCTTCAATCCCTGCTTGGAAAATAACTCAATGCACTCGGGCAGAAAACAGTCACAAACCTCAATACACCCGGGTATACCCGAATTCGTGGGACTAGCCAAGCTCGAATAAAGTGTGTCGCCAGTGTACCTCTCTGGGCGTGTATGTGTATACCGGTATTACCTCTCTGGGCGTGTATGTGTATACCGGTATTACCTCTCTGGGCGTGTATGTGTATACCGGTATTACCTCTCTGGGCGTGTATGTGTATACCGGTATTACCTCTCTGGGCGTGTATGTGTATACCGGTATCACCTCTCTGGGCGTGTATGTGTATACCGGTATTACCTCTCTGGGCGTGTATGTGTATACCGGTATTACCTCTCTGGGCGTGTATGTGTATACCGGTATTACCTCTCTGGGCGTGTATGTATATACACCGGTATTACCTTTCTGGGCGTGTATGTGTATATCGGTATTACCTCTCTGGGCGTGTATGTGTATACCGGTATTACCTCTCTGGGCGTGTATGTGTATACAGGTATTACCTCTCTGGGCGTGTATTTGTATACAGGTATTACCTCTCTGGGCGTGTATGTGTATACCGGTATTACCTCTCTGGGCGTGTATGTGTATACCGGTATTACCTCTCTGGGCGTGTATGTGTATACCGGTATTACCTCTCTGGGGGTGTATGTGTATACCGGTATTACCTCTCTGGGCATGTATGTGTATACCGGTATTACCTCTCTGGGTGTGTATGTGTATACCGGTATTTCCTCTCTGGGCGTGTATGTGTATACCGGTATTACCTCTCTGGGCGTGTATGTGTATACCGGTATTACGTCTCTGGACGTGTATGTGTATACCGGTATTACATCTCTGGGCGTGTATGTGTATACCGGTATCACCTCTCTGGGCGTGTATGTGTATACCGGTATCACCTCTCTGGGCGTGTATGTGTATACCGGTATTACCTCTCTGGGCGTGTATGTGTATACCGGTATCACCTCTCTGGGCGTGTATGTGTATACCGGTATCACCTCTCTGGGCGTGTATGTGTATACCGGTATCACCTCTCTGGGCGTGTATGTGTATACCGGTATTACCTCTCTGCGCGTGTCTGTGTATACCGGTATTACCTCTCTGGGCGTGTATGTGTATACCGGTATTACCTCTCTGGGCATGTATGTGTATACCGGTATCTCCTCTCTGGGCGTGTATGTGTATACCGGTATTACCTCTCTGGGCGTGTATGTGTATACCGGTATTACCTCTCTGGGCGTGTATGTGTATACCGGTATTACCTCTCTGGGCGTGTACGTGTATACCGGTATTACCTCTCTGGGAGTGTATGTGTATACCGGTATTACCTCTCTGGGCGTGTATGTGTATACCGGTATTACCTCTCTGGGCGTGTATGTGTATACCGGTATTACCTCTCTGGGTGTGTATGTGTATACCGGTATTACCTCTCTGGGCGTGTATGTGTATACCGGTATTACCTCTCTGGGCGTGTATGTGTATACCGGTATTACCTCTCTGGGCGTGTGTGTGTATACCGGTATTACCTCTCTGGGCGTGTGTGTGTATACCGGTATCACCTCTCTGGGCGTGTATGTGTATACCGGTATCACCTCTCTGGGCGTGTATGTGTATACCGGTATCACCTCTCTGGGCGTGTATGTGTATACCGGTATCACCTCTCTGGGCGTGTATGTGTATACCGGTATTACCTCTCTGGGCGTGTATGTGTATACCGGTATTACCTTTCTGGGCGTGTGTGTGTATACCGGTATTATCTCTCTGGGCGTGTGTGTGTATACCGGTATTACCTCTCTGGGGGTGTATGTGTATACCGGTATTACCTCTCTTGGCGTGTATGTGTATACCGGTATTACTTCTCTGGGCGTGTATGTGTATACCGGTATTACCTCTCTGGGCGTGTATGTGTATACCGGTATTACCTCTCTGGGCGTGTATGTGTATACCGGTATTACCTCTCTGGACATGTATGTGTATACCGGTATTACCTCTCTGGGCGTGTATGTGTATACCGGTATTACCTCTCTGGGCGTGTATGTGTATATTGGTATTACTTCTCTGGGCGTGTATGTGTATATTGGTATAGCGGGTCTCCCCTGGGCCCCCTTACATCTGGGAGTGTGCGGAGGCGACTAAGTCACCGGTGGCTCCCCTTGCAGGGCGCCGCCATGTATAGAGTGCGCTCACATGTGCAGTGTGATTGCGCATGCGCAGAACAGGCGGCCATCCCAGGGAAGGTACCCGTGGGGACTACAGCCCCCAGCATGCCATGGGGCAAAGACCATGTGAACCAGCACAGCCAATGGGGCTACAACCTTCCACCTGCACCCAGAGAGATACTATTTGCGCACTTGGAGCACGCCAGTCGGAGCTGCAACCCCTACCCCTGCACTAGGTCAGAGTACCCTTAGGCCCCAGCTAGGCCCCGACTCCCACATAGATGGTGACTGCGCTAGGGACTTGCCCTTAGATAGGGACATTGCCCACTTAGCATCTCAGGACGCGGCTGCGGACTGATGCTGTGGTGGTCTGGGACCAGGCCACAATACTGAGCGACACTATCCAAGGTTGGGGCCCTCCTACCAGCCACCACCCAACGTGGAGGCGGACTCGTCGCTGATGGCGTGGGACCGAAGGCCTCTATCTACCGTCGGCTTCACCGGATATCGTAGCACCCGGCAGGTGCAACAAGTGCACCAACTGTACACACATTAGTGGGGCAGCGCTGTCTCACAGATTTGGGCGGGAGTTGCTTCTTGTGGACACCAGGGTGGTTGGGTGCCCAAGGGCCCCTCAGGACTGTGAAGGAAGGAGGGAGGACTATATCGCCAGTGTGTGGACACCGGGTTGGGGGTTCTTGGAGGGCACAGCCCAAAGCACACCCGCAGTACCGGCCCACACCACGCCCGCAGCACCGGCCCACACCACGCCCGCAGCACCGGCTCACAGCACTCCCGCAGCACCAGCCCAAAGCACACCCGCAGCACCGGCCCACACCACACCCGCAGCACCGGCCCACACCATGCCCGCAGCACCAGCCCACACCACACCTGCAGGACCGGCCCACACCACGCCCGCAGCACCGGCCCCCACCACGCCCGCAGCACCAGTCCACACCACACCTGTAGGACCGGCCCACACCACACCCGCAGCGCCGGCCCACACCATGCCCGCAGTACCAGCCCCCACCACGCCCGCAGCACTGGCCCACACCACACCCGCAGCACCGGCCCACACCACACCCGCAGCACCGGCCCACACCACACCCGCAGTACCAGCCCCCACCACGCCCGCAGCACTGGCCCACACCACACCCGCAGCACCGGCCCACACCATGCCGGCAGCACCGGCCCACACCACGCCCGCAGCGCCGGCCCACACCACGCCCGCAGCACCGGCTCACAGCACTCCCACAGCACCGGCTCACAGCTCACCCGCAGCACCAACCCACAGCACCGCCCTACACCACACCCACAGCACCGCCCTACACCACACCCGAAGCACCGGCCCACACCAAGCCTGCAGCACCGGCTCACAGCACTCCCGCAGCACCAGCTCACACCACGCAGGCAGCACCGGTCCACCCCACCCAGTCACTGTCACCCAGTTTCTCTCTCCCACCCAGTCATTGTCACCCACCCACCCACTCTCTCCCACCCACCCAGTCACTCTCTCCCACCCACCCAGTCACTCTCTCCCACCCACCCACTCTCAAACCCACTCTCGAACACACTCTCTCCCACCCACCCTGTCACTCTCTCCCACCCACCCAGTCACTCTCTCCCACCCACCCAGTCACTCTCTCCCACCCACCCAGTCACTCTCTCCCACCCAGTCACTGTCTCCAACCCAGTCACTGTCATCCACCCACCGTGATTCACCCACCCACCAACTTTCAACCGTCATTCACCCACCCACCAACATTCAACCGTCATTCAAACATTCAACCGTCATTCACCCATTGTCATTTACCCACCCACTGTCATTCACCCACCCACCCACTGTCATTCACCCACCCACTGTCATTCACCCACCCACCCAACCCATACCCACTGTCATTCACCCACCCACCCACCCACTGTCATTCATCCACCCACCCACCCACCCACTGTCATTCACCCACCCACCCACCCACTGTCATTCACCCACCCACCCACCCACTGTCATTCAAACTGTCATTCAAACCCACCCACCCACTGTCATTCACCCACCCACCCACTGTCATTCACCCAACCACCCACCCACCCACTGTCATTCACCCACCCACCCACCCACTGTCATTCACCCACCCACCCACTGTCATTCACCCACCCACCGTCATTCAAACCCACCCACCCACCCACCGTCATTCACCCACCCACCCACTGTCATTCACCCAACCACCCACCCACCCACTGTCATTCACTCACCCACCCACTGTCATTCACCCACCCACCCACCCACCCACCCACTGTCATTCACCCACCCACTGTCATTCACCCACCCACCCACCCACCCACTGTCATTCACCCACCCACCCACCCACCCACTGTCATTCACCCACCCACCCACCCACCGTCATTCACCCACCCACCCACACACCCACCGTCATTCACCCACCCACCCACCCACCGTCATTCACCCACCCACCCACCCACTGTCATTCACCCACCCACCCACCCACTGTCATTCACCCACCCACCCACCCACCCACTGTCATTCACCCACCCACCCACTGTCATTCAAACCCACTGTCATTCACCCACCCACTGTCATTCAACCCACTGTCATTCACCCACTCACCCACCCACTGTCATTCACCCACTCACTCACCCACTGTCATTCACCCACTCACTCACTGTCATTCACCCACCCACCCACTGTACATGTGTAGGTGGGGACTGCTCTAGAACTTAGCTTGGGTGCACTGTCTGGGGAGGATCTGCTATAATAATAATAATATTAATAAATAGGATTATTCTGTGCTTTACCTTTAAAAGGCGTGGCGGAGGGGGAGGGGGCGTGGCGGACGGGGAGGGGGCGTGGCGGAGGGGGGCGTGGCGGCCGGGGAGGGGGGCGTGGCGGACGGGGAGGGGGGCGTGGCGGACGGAGAGGGGGGCGTGGCGGACGGGGAGGGGGGCGTGGCGGACGGGGAGGGGGGCGTGGCAGAGCCTAACGGCATGGAGGAGAGAGAAGGCGGAAGTGTTGTGCATGGAGCAGGCAATGTATGGGAGTGACAGGATACAATGTGACAGCCAGGGAGCAGCGTGACAGGATACAATGTGACAGTCAGGGAGCAGTGTGACAGTCAGGGAGCAGCGTGACAGTCAGGGAGCAGCGTGACAGGATACAATGTGACAATCAGGGAGCAGTGTGACAGTCAGGGAGCAGCGTGACAGTCAGGGAGCAGCGTGACAGTCAGGGAGCAGCGTGACAGTCAGGGAGCAGCGTGACAGGATACAATGTGACAATCAGGGAGCAGCGTGACAGGATACAATGTGACAATCAGGGAGCAGCGTGACAGGATACAATGTGACAATCAGGGAGCAGTGTGACTGCCAGGATACAATGTGACAGTCAGGGAGCAGTGTGACAGCCGGGATACAATGTGACAGTCAGGGAGCAGTGTGACAGCCGGGATACAATGTGACAGTCAGGGAGCAATGTGACAGCCGGGATACAATGTGACAGTCAGGGAGCAATGTGACAGTCAGGGAGCAATGTGACAGTCAGGGAGCAGTGTGACTGCCAGGATACAATGTGACAGTCAGGGAGCAATGTGACTGCCAGGATACAATGTGACAGTCAGGGAGCAGTGTGACTGCCAGGATACAATGTGACAGTCAGGGAGCAGTGTGACAGCCGGGATACAATGTGACAATCAGGGAGCAGTGTGACAGCCAGGTTACAATGTGACAGTCAGGGAGCAGCGTGACAGGATACAATGTGACAGTCAGGGAGACGTGTGACAGCCAGGATACAATGTGACAATCAGGGAGCAGTGTGACTGCCAGGATACAATGTGACAGTCAGGGAGCAGTGTGACAGTCAGGGAGCAGTGTGACTGCCAGGATACAATGTGACAGTCAGGGAGCAGTGTGACTGCCAGGATACAATGTGACAGTCAGGGAGCAGTGTGACAGCCGGGATACAATGTGACAGTCTGGGAGCAGTGTGACTGCCAGGATACAATGTGACAGTCAGGGAGCAGTGTGACTGCCAGGATACAATGTGACAATCAGGGAGCAGTGTGACAGCCAGGATACAATGTGACAGTCAGGGAGACGTGTGACTGCCAGGATACAATGTGACAGTCAGGGAGCAGTGTGACAGCCGGGATACAATGTGACAGTCAGGGAGACGTGTGACTGCCAGGATACAATGTGACAGTCAGGGAGCAGTGTGACAGCCAGGATACAATGTGACAGTCAGGGAGCAGTGTGACAGCCAGGATACAATGTGACAGTCAGGGAGCAGTGTGACAGCCAGGTTACAATGTGACAATCAGGGAGCAGTGTGACTGCCAGGTTACAATGTGACAGTCAGGGAGCAGTGTGACAGCCAGGATACAATGTGACAGTCAGGGAGACGTGTGACAGTCAGGGAGCAGTGTGACAGCCAGGATACAATGTGACAGTCAGGGAGCAGTGTGACAGCCGGGATACAATGTGACAGTCAGGGAGCAGTGTGACTGCCAGGATACAATGTGACAGTCAGGGAGCAGTGTGACAGCCGGGATACAATGTGACAGTCAGGGAGCAATGTGACAGCCGGGATACAATGTGACAGTCAGGGAGCAATGTGACAGTCAGGGAGCAGTGTGACTGCCAGGATACAATGTGACAGCCAGGATACAATGTGACAGTCAGGGAGCAGTGTGACAGCCAGGATACAATGTGACAGCCAGGATACAATGTGACAGTCAGGGAGCAGTGTGACAGCCGGGATACAATGTGACAGTCAGGGAGACGTGTGACTGCCAGGTTACAATGTGACAATCAGGGAGACGTGTGACAGCCAGGTTACAATGTGACAATCAGGGAGACGTGTGACAGCCAGGATACAATGTGACAATCAGGGAGCAGTGTGACAGCCGGGATACAATGTGACAGTCAGGGAGCAGTGTGACAGCCAGGTTACAATGTGACAGTCAGGGAGCAGTGTGACAGCCAGGTTACAATGTGACAGTCAGGGAGACGTGTGACAGCCAGGATACAATGTGACAATCAGGGAGCAGTGTGACAGCCAGGATACGATATGACAGCCGGGATACAATGTGACAGTCAGGGAGACGTGTGGCAGCCGGGATACAATGTGACAGTCAGGGAGCAGTGTGACAGCCGGGATACAATGTGACAGCCAGGATACAATGTGACAGTCAGGGAGCAGTGTGACAGCCAGGATACAATGTGACAGTCTGGGAGCAGCGTGACAGGTTACAATGTGACAGTCAGGATACAATGTGACAGTCAGGGAGCAGTGTGACAGCCAGGATACAATGTGACAGTCTGGGAGCAGCGTGACAGGTTACAATGTGACAGTCAGGGAGCAGTGTGACAGCCAGGATACAATGTGACAGTCAGGGAGCAGTGTGACAGCCAGGATACAATGTGACAGTCTGGGAGCAGCGTGACAGGTTACAATGTGACAGTCAGGATACAATGTGACAGTCAGGGAGCAGTGTGACAGCCAGGATACAATGTGACAGTCTGGGAGCAGCGTGACAGGATACAATGTGACAGTCTGGGAGCAGCGTGACAGGTTACAATGTGACAGTCAGGGAGCAATGTGACAGTCAGCATCCAATGTGACAGTCAGGGAGCAGTGTGACAGCCAGGATACAATGTGACAGTCAGGGAGCAGTGTGACAGCCGGGATACAATGTGACAGTCAGGGAGCAATGTGACAGTCAGCATCCAATGTGACAGTCAGGGAGCAGTGTGACAGCCAGGATACAATGTGACAGTCAGGGAGCAATGTGACAGCCGGGATACAATGTGACAGTCAGGGAGCAGTGTGACAGCCAGGATACAATGTGACAGTCAGGGAGCAGTGTGACAGCCGGGATACAATGTGACAGTCAGGGAGCAGTGTGACAGCCGGGATACAATGTGACAGTCAGGGAGCAATGTGACAGCCGGGATACAATGTGACAGTCAGGGAGCAGTGTGACAGCCGGGATACAATGTGACAGCCAGGATACAATGTGACAGTCAGGGAGCAGTGTGACAGCCAGGATACAATGTGACAGTCAGGGAGCAGTGTGACAGCCAGGATACAATGTGACAGTCAGGGAGCAGTGTGACAGCCGGGATACAATGTGACAGTCAGGGAGACGTGTGACTGCCAGGTTACAATGTGACAATCAGGGAGACGTGTGACAGCCAGGATACAATGTGACAGTCTGGGAACAATGTGACCGGATACAATGTGACAGTCAGGGAGCAGTGTGACAGCCGGGATACAATGTGACAGTCAGGGTGCAGCGTGACAGCCAGGATACAATGTGACAGTCAGGGAGCAGTGTGACAGCCAGGATACAATGTGACAGTCTGGGAACAATGTGACCGGATACAATGTGACAGTCAGGGAGACGTGTGACTGCCGGGATACAATGTGACAGTCAGCATCCAATGTGACAGTCAGGGAGCAGTGTGACTGCCAGGATACAATGTGACAGTCAGGGAGCAGTGTGACTGCCAGGTTACAATGTGACAGTCAGGGAGCAGTGTGACAGCCAGGATACAATGTGACAGTCAGGGAGCAGTGTGACTGCCAGGTTACAATGTGACAGTCAGGGAGCAGTGTGACAGCCAGGATACGATATGACAGCCGGGGAGCAGTGTGACTGCCAGGTTACAATGTGACAGTCAGGGAGCAGTAAGACAATCAGGGAGCAGCGTGACAGGTTACAATGTGACAGCCAGGATACGATATGACAGCCAGGATACGATATGACAGCCAGGATACAATGTGACAGCCAGGATACAATGTGACAGCCAGCATACAATGTGACAGCCAGCATACAATGTGACAGCCAGCATACAATGTGACTGACAGCATACAATGTGACAGCCAGCATACAATGTGACAGCCAGCATACAATGTGACAGCCAGCATACAATGTGACAGCCAGCATACAATGTGACAGCCAGGATACGATATGACAGCCAGGATACAATGTGACAGCCAGGATACAATGTGACAGCCAGGATACAATGTGACAGCCAGCATACAATGTGACAGCCAGCATACAATGTGACAGCCAGCATACAATGTGACAGCCAGCATACAATGTGACAGCCAGCATACAATGTGACTGACAGCATACAATGTGACAGCCAGCATACAATGTGACAGCCAGCATACAATGTGACAGCCAGCATACAATGTGACTGACAGCATACAATGTGACAGCCAGCATACAATGTGACTGACAGCATACAATGTGACAGCCAGCATACAATGTGAGTGACAGCCAGCATACAATGTGACAGCCAGCATACAATGTGAGTGACAGCCAGCATACAATGTGACAGCCAGCATACAATGTGACAGCCAGCATACAATGTGACAGCCAGCATACAATGTGACAGCCAGCATACAATGTGACTGACAGCATACAATGTGACTGACAGCAATGTGTCAGCCAGCATACAATGTGACAGCCAGCATACAATGTGACAGCCAGCATACAATGTGACAGCCAGCATACAATGTGACTGACAGCATACAATGTGACAGCCAGCATACAATGTGACTGACAGCCAGCATACAATGTGACAGCCAGCATACAATGTGAGTGACAGCCAGCATACAATGTGACAGCCAGCATACAATGTGACAGCCAGCATACAATGTGACAGCCAGCATACAATGTGACTGACAGCATACAATGTGACTGACAGCATACAATGTGACAGCCAGCATACAATGTGACTGACAGCAATGTGTCAGCCAGCATACAATGTGACAGCCAGCATACAATGTGACAGCCAGCATACAATGTGACAGCCAGCATACAATGTGACTGACAGCAATGTGTCAGCCAGCATACAATGTGACAGCCAGCATACAATGTGACTGACAGCATACAATGTGACAGCCAGCATACAATGTGACTGACAGCATACAATGTGACAGCCAGCATACAATGTGACTGACAGCAATGTGTCAGCCAGCATACAATGTGACAGCCAGCATACAATGTGACAGCCAGCATACAATGTGACAGCCAGCATACAATGTGACAGCCAGCATACAATGTGACAGCCAGCATACAATGTGACAGCCAGCATACAATGTGACAGCCAGCATACAATGTGACAGCCAGGATACGATATGACAGCCAGGATACAATGTGACTGACAGCATACAATGTGACTGACAGCATACAATGTGACAGCCAGCATACAATGTGACTGACAGCAATGTGTCAGCCAGCATACAATGTGACAGCCAGCATACAATGTGACAGCCAGCATACAATGTGACAGCCAGCATACAATGTGACAGCCAGCATACAATGTGACAGCCAGCATACAATGTGACAGCCAGGATACAATGTGACTGACAGGATACAATGTGACAGCCAGCGTACAATGTGACAGCCAGCATACAATGTGACTGACAGCAATGTGACAGTCAGGGAGCAGTGTGATTTACAGGGGGCAGTGAGGCAGCCCCAGAGAGGTCATAGGTCAGCTCAGCAGTCAGATTACAGGAGGACACCTTAGGGTTAGGTGTCCTGGGGCGCCCCGGTCCTGCTGCACCCGAAAATGAGGGGATTTGAGTTAATGTATCAAACGTTACCAAACGTGGCGCTGTGACAGGATCTTTCCACGAATCCCTTTGCTTAGCGCCGGTCTCTTGTGGTTGCAGTTTTGCAGCTAGGCGGCCATCTTTTATGGACCCGTTTGTATAGAACATTCCACGCTGCATTAACCCCTTGAGAGCAACCAAACTCCTGCAGTGTCGTGTAAATGACCCAGTCCTAATGAGAACAGACCGGGCGGCCGCGAGGGGGCTGTTATATAGATCTGAGCATCATTTACCCCAAAAGCCTCTCTCAGGAGGGAAAGGGGTTAAAAGTCAGCCGGAGTCCCAGGGTATGTGGGTATCTGCTGAGGTAACGGGGTTCACCCTCTTCCTGGGGTCATTGGGACCCCTGGCGAGATGCTGCTCTTTGTAGTTGGAGAGGTCACACTGAGACCTTTGTTCTGAACCTTATATCACACATCCCCACCCCCATACCAGCCCGGTATTGAGGGAAGAGGGAGCCCGATATTGGGGGGGAGGGAGCCCGGGGGGGAGGGAGCCCGGGGGGGAGGGAGCCCGGTATTGAGGGGAGGGGGGAGAGGGAGCCGATATTGGGGGGGAGGGAGCCCGGTATTGAGGGGAGGGGGGAGAGGGAGCCAATATTGGGGGGGAGGGAGCCCGGTATTGAGGGGGGAGAGGGAGCCCGATATTGGGGGGAGGGAGCCCGGTATTGAGGGGAGGGGGGAGAGGGAGCCCGGTATTGGGGGGAGGGGGGGGAGGGGGGGAGGGAGCCCGATATTGAGGGGGGGGAGGGAGCCCGGTAATGAGGGGATTGTGCACGGTATTGAGGGGAGGGGGGGGGAGGGAGCCCGGTATTGAGGGGAGGGGGGGAGGGAGCCCGGTATTGAGGGGAGGGGGAGGGAGCCGGTATTGAGGGGAGGGGGGGAGAGGGAGCCCGATATTGGGGGGAGGGAGCCCGGTATTGAGGGGAGGGGGAAGAGGGAGCCCGATATTGGGGGGAGGGAGCCCGGTATTGAGGGGAGGGGGAAGAGGGAGCCCGATATTGGGGGGAGGGAGCCCGGTATTGAGGGGAGGGGGGGAGAGGGAGCCCCGATATTGGGGGGAGGGAGCCCGGTATTGAGGGGAGGGGGGAGAGGGAGCCGATATTGGGGGGAGGGAGCCCGGTATTGAGGGGAGGGGAAGAGGGAGCCCGATATTGGGGGGAGGGAGCCGGTATTGAGGGGGGGAGAGGGAGCCGATATTGGGGGGAGGGAGCCCGGTGTTGAGGGGAGGGGGAGAGGGAGCCCGATATTGGGGGGAGGGAGCCCGGTAT
>NC_134504.1:13148903-13295095 GCF_040206685.1 Ascaphus truei
ACACAGGCAGAACTGGAAGCCCCGGGAGATGACTGTGCCAGGGATGTGAGCTAGGAGAGGTGTGTGAGAGACACAGGCAGACACAGACAGAACTGGAAGCCCCGGGAGATGAGACTGTGCCAGCGATGTGAGCTAGGAGAGGTGTGTGAGAGACACAGGCAGACACAGACAGAACTGGAAGCCCCAGGAGATGAGACTGTACCAGCGATGTGAGCTAGGAGAGGTGTGTGAGAGACACAGGCAGACACAGACAGAACTGGAAGCCCCGGGAGATGAGACTGTACCCGTGATGTGAGCTAGGAGAGGTGTGTGAGAGACACAGGCAGACACAGACAGAACTGGAAGCCCCGGCAGATGAGACTGTGCCAGCGATGTGAGCTAGGAGAGGTGTGTGAGAGACACAGGCAGACACAGACAGAACTGGAAGCCCCGGCAGATGAGACTGTGCCAGCGATGTGAGCTAGGAGAGGTGTGTGAGAGACACAGGCAGAACTGGAAGCCCCGGGAGATGACTGTGCCAGCGATGTGAGCTAGGAGAGGTGTGTGAGAGACACAGGAAGACACAGACAGAACTGGAAGCCCCGGAAGATGAGACTGTGCCAGCGATGTGAGCTAGGAGAGGTGTGTGAGAGACACAGGCAGAACTGGAAGCCCCGGGAGATGACTGTGCCAGCGATGTGAGCTAGGAGAGGTGTGTGAGAGACACAGACAGAACTGGAAGCCCCGAGAGATGAGACTGTGCCAGCGATGTGAGCTAGGAGAGGTGTGTGTGAGAGACACAGGCAGAACTGGAAGCCCCGGGAGATGACTGTGCCAGCGATGTGAGCTAGGAGAGGTGTGTGAGAGACACAGGCAGACACAGACAGAACTGGAAGCCCCGGGAGATGAGACTGTGCCAGCGATGTGAGCTAGGAGAGGTGTGTGAGAGGCACAGGCAGACACAGACAGAACTGGAAGCCCCGGGAGATGAGACTGTGCCAGCGATGTGAGCTAGGAGAGGTGTGTGAGAGACACAGGCAGACACAGACAGAACTGGAAGCCCCGGGAGATGAGACTGTGCCAGCGATGTGAGCTAAGAGAGGTGTGTGAGAGAGACAGGCAGAACTGGAAGCCCCGGGAGATGAGACTGTGCCAGCGATGTGAGCTAGGAGAGGTGTGTGAGAGACACAGGCAGACACAGACAGAACTGGAAGCCCCGGGAGGTGAGACTGTGCCAGCGATGTGAGCTAGGAGAGGTGTGTGAGAGACACAGGCAGAACTGGAAGCCCCGGGAGATGAGACTGTGCCAGCGATGTGAGCTAGCAGAGGTGTGTGAGAGACACAGGCAGACAGAACTGGAAGCCCCGGGAGATGAGACTGCCAGCGATGTGAGCTAGGAGAGGTGTGTGAGAGACACAGGCAGACACAGACAGAACTGGAAGCCCCGGGAGATGAGACTGTGCCAGCGATGTGAGCTAGGAGAGGTGTGTGATAGAAACAGACAGACACAGGCAGAACTGGAAGCCCCGGGAGGTGAGACTGTGCCAGCGATGTGAGCTAGGAGAGGTAGAAAATGAAACACACTTCCTGTTGCATTGCACACAATACTCTGAAGTGAGGAGTGCCCACCTGGAGAAACTCACAGCTCTCATGCAAAACGTTCATAATATAGCAGAGAACCATAATATTAGCGATCCTCCTGGGAGAAGAGGAAGCCCCTGCAGGACTGGCTGCACACTATATCAGCACCTGTCACAGGCTGAGAGACGCCCACTAACCCCCACATCCCTGTGTGTAACTGTTACCCAGGTACTATGTAATCATTATATCCTACTCCCTGTTACTAATGCTTTGGCAATACTGACATGGGCTTCTGTCATGCCAATAAAGCTTATTTGAGAGACGGCGAGAGAGAGACACACAGAGAGATGGGGGAGGGAGGGGGGAGAGAGGGAGACACTGCAAGAGACAGGGAGAGAGGGACTGACAGACTGAGGCAGACACACAGACTGAAGCACAAACAGACCGATAGAGAAAAGTACCAAGACTCATTACTTTCTCGGCTGTATTTGCCCCATGTGAGTTGATTTTCCGTTTGTACTCACATGGCTAACTCTCTCCATCTCAGCAAGACACCATGACAGAGAGACCACTGAACCAATCAGCTTCTTCCTTTCCAACCTGGAAGAACTGCTGTCCTGGAAACCGACCAATCAGGATTCGTTTAACATTGCTGTGACACCTCTAGCCAAGAGACATCCACCAATGGAGAGCCAGAGACCCAGGACCCTCGTCTGCCATGATATGATGGGAGGGTACCTAGAGGACAGGTAGGCGTAGGGCTGAGAGCTGATTGGCTGCAGGGATGAGTAAGACTGAGAGCTGATTGGCTTCAGGGACGGGTAGCAATTCAGAGGTGTCAACCTGTAAGGCAGTGGTTTTTAACCTTTGTTTTGGTAATGGAACCCTATAATTATATAGTGCTGAACCCCTACCCTCTCTAATAGCGTGTCTGAGATGAGATGCATTGTAAGGAACCCCAACCCTCTCTAATAGCGCGTCTGAGATCAGATACATTGTAAGGAACCCCAACCCTCTCTAATAGCGGATCTGAGATCAGATGCATTGTACGGAACCTCAACCCTCTCTAATAGCGCGTCTGAGATCAGATGTATTGTAAGGAACCCCAACCCTCTCTAATAGCGCGTCTGAGATCAGATGCATTGTACGGAACCCCAACCCTCTCTAATAGCGCGTCTGAGATCAGATACATTGTAAGGAACCCCAACCCTCTCTAATAGCGCATCTGAGATCAGATGTATTGTAAGGAACCCCAACCCTCTCTAATAGCGCGTCTGAGATCAGATGCATTGTACGGAAACCCAACCCTCTCTAATAGCGCGTCTGAGATCAGATACATTGTAAGGAACCCCAACCCTCTCTAATAGCGGATCTGAGATCAGATGCATTGTACGGAACCCCAACCCTCTCTAATAGCGCGTCTGAGATCAGATGTATTGTACGGAACCCCAACCCTCTCTAATAGCACGTCTGAGATCAGATACATTGTAAGGAACCCCAACCCTCTCTAATAGCGCGTCTGAGATCAGATGCATTGTACGGAACCCCAACCCTCTCTAATAGCGCGTCTGAGATCAGATGCATTGTAAGGAACCCCAACCCTCTCTAATAGCGCGTCTGAGATCAGATGCATTGTAAGGAACCCCAACCCTCTCTAATAGCGCGTCTCAGATCAGATGCATTGTAAGGAACCCCAACCCTCTCTAATAGCGCGTCTGAGATCAGATGTATTGTAAGGAACCCCAACCCTCTCTAATAGCGCGTCTGAGATCAGATGCTTTGTAAGGAACCCCAACCCTCTCTAATAAATTCTCCTGCCCCGCGCCGTTTCTTCTGACCTCCCGCAGCTCCCGGCTTGCCTGGTCGGTCTCATGTAGTGTATCGCCGCGGCCGGACCAAACCAGTGCGGGTCAGCCAGGTGACTTGGAGGCTGATCTCATCTGATTGGTGGGAGGGGCAGTTAGGGCTCAGAGCTGATTGGCTGGACGGGCAGTTAGGGCTCAGAGCTGATTGGCTGCAGGGGCAGTTAGGGCTCAGAGCTGATTGGCTGGAGGGGCAGGTAGGGCTCAGCTGATTGGCTGGAAGGGCAGGTAGAACTGCCGCAGAGTATTCACGTTGGTTAATACTTACTGTGTCCGTCAGGTTTATCCAAGGCTCGGACGCTCGGGATCCGTACGTGTTCTATCACTGGCAGCACATTGATATCTTTGTGTACTTCAGTCATCGCATGTTCACACTGCCACCTGTGTGCTGGACCAACGCCGCTCACAAGCACGGGGTCTGCGTTCTGGGTGAGAGCCCCCTGTGTCAGGCCCCGCAGCCAGCGCTCTTATACTGCTCTCCCCCACTGCTCCCCCCCCCACACCCAGCGCTCTTACACTGCTCCCCCCCCACACCCAGCGCTCTTATACTGCTCTCCCCCACTGCTCCCCCCCCCACACCCAGCGCTCTTATACTGCCCCCCACACACCCAGCGCTCTTACACTGCCCCCCCCCACACACCCAGCGCTCTTACACTGCTCCCCCCCACACACCCAGCACTCTTACACGGCTCCCCTCCACACCCAGGGCTCTTACACTGCCCCCCCCCCCACACCCAGCACTCTTACACTGCTCCCGCACACACCCAGCGCTCTTACACTGCCCCCCCCACACACCCAGCACTCTTACACTGCTCCCTCACACACCCAGTGCTTGTACACTGCTCCCCCACACACCCAGCGCTCTTACATGGCTCCCCCACACACCCAACGCTCTTACACTGCTCCCCCACACACCCAGCGCTCTTACACTGCTCCCCCACACACCCAGCGCTCTTACACTGCTCCCCCACACACACACCCAGCGCTCTTACACTGCTCCCCCACACACTTGGCTCTCTTACACTGCTCCACCCCACACACTCAACGCTCCTACACTGCTCCCCCCCCCACCCAGCGCTCTTACACTGCCCCCCCCCCCCCACCACACACCCAGCGCTTTTACACGGCTCCCCCACACACCCAGGGCTCTTACACTGCTCCCCCCCACACCCAGCGCTCTTACACTGCTCCCCCACACACCCAGGGCTCTTACACTGCTCCCCCCCACACCCAGCGCTCTTACACTACTCCCACCACACACCCAGCGCTCTTACACTGCTCCCCCCCACACACCCAGCGCTCTTACACTGCTCCCCCCCACACACCCAGCGCTCTTACACTGCTCCCACCACACACCCAGCGCTCTTACACTGCCCCCTCACACACCCAGAGTTCTTACACGGCTCCCCCACACACCCAGCGCTCTTACACTGCTCCCCCACACACACCTAGCGCTCTTACACTGCTCCCCCACACACTTGGCTCTCTTACACTGCTCCACCCCACACACTCAACGCTCCTACACTACTCCCCCCCACCCACCCAGCGCTCTTACACTGCCCCCCCCACCACACACCCAGCGCTCTTACACTGCTCCCCCACACACCCAGCGCTCTTACACTGCTCCCCCACACACCCAGCGCTCTTACACTGCTCCCCCACACACCCAGCGCTCTTACACTGCTCCCACTACACACCCAGCGCTCTTACACTGCTCCCCCACACACCCAGCCCTCTTACACTGCTCCTCCCCACACCCAGCGCTCTTACACTGCTCCCCCACACACCCAGCCCTCTTACACTGCTCCCACCACACACCCAGCGCTCTTACACTGCCCCCTCACACACCCAGCCCTCTTACACTGATCCTCCCCACACCCAGCGCTCTTACACTGCTCCCCCACACACCCAGCACTCTTACACTGCTCCCACCACACACCCAGCGCTCTTACACTGCTCCCACCACACACCCAGCGCTCTTACACTGCTCCCCCACACACCCAGCGCTCTTACACTGCTCCCCCCACACACCCAGCGCTCTTACACTGCTCCCCCCACACACCCAGCGCTCTTACACTGCTCCCCCACTCACCCAGCGCTCTTACACTGCTCCCCCACACACCCAGCGCTCTTACACTGCTCCCCCACACACCCAGCGCTCTTACACTGCTCCCCCACACACCCAGCGCTCTTACACTGCTCCCCCCACACACCCAGCGATCTTACACTGCCCCCCCCCCCCACACCCTGCTTGCAGGCTTTATGCTTCCATCCATTAAGTTTTGTCTCCCCTGCCCCCCCCCAGGCACCTTTATCACGGAGTGGGATGAGGGTGGGAAGACCTGCGAGTCGTTCCTGGCCGGCGAGGAATCTGCGTATCGCGCAGTCGCGGATCAGATGGTTTGGCTGGCACAGTTTTACCAGTTTGACGGCTGGTTGGTGAACATTGAGAATGTGCTGAGTGTGAGTAACTGACCGGCGGCCCCTTCACACCCTCTTCCTGTCCTCTCTCGCCCTCTCCCCTGCAGGGCCGTCTTAACAGCATTACAGGCCCCCGGGCCAAGCAGTGCACTGGGCCCGGCCAACTCCCCGCTGCAAGTCGTACTTTTTCTCCTTCTACCGGGTTAGCGGGAGGTGTGAATGCTGAGGCGGGTGATCGGAAAATTAGTGTTACATTCGGGTCTGTGCACAGATTAGCGCGGGGCCCCTGTGCTCGTGGGGCCCCCGGGCCACTGCCCAGCGTGCCCGTGCGTTAAGACGGCGCTGCTCGTCTGTCCCCCTCTATTTGTCTCATCTCTCTCCTCCTACCCTTCTCCCACTCTCTGATTACTCTCCCCACTTCTTTCCTTTCCTTTACCCCTTTCTACTCCTGCCCTCTCTCCCTTCCCTTTCTTTCTGAAACCCTCCTGTTTGTGACCCCTCCTTTCTCCCCCTCCCTCTATCCCCCCCATCCTCTCTCCCCCACTCCCACTCCCCCCTCCCCCTCTCTCTCCCCTCCCCCCTACCCCTCTCTCTCCCCTCCCTTTCTCTCTCCCCTCCCTTTCTATCTCCCCCTCCCTTTCCCTCTCTCCCCCCTCCTCCCACTCCCCCCATCCCCCCTCTCCCCCTCTCTCCCCCTCCCTTTCTCTATCCCCCTCCATCTCTTTCTCTCTCCCCCCTCCTACTCCCTCTCCCCCTCTTTCTCTCTCTCTCTCTCCCCCTCCCTTTCTCTCTCTCTCCCCCCTCCTCTTTCCCCCCCTTCTCACCCACTCCCCCCTCCTTCTCTCTCCCCCCTCTCCTCTCCCTCCACTCGCCTCCCCCCTTATCTCCCCCCTTCCCTCGCTCCCTCAATCCCTCTCCTCGTTCCCTCACTCCCTCCATCCTATCTCCCCTTCCTTCTCTCTCTCTCCTCCCCTCCCCCTCCTTCTCTCCCCTCCCTATCCCCCTCTCCCCTCCCTATCCCCCCTCCTTCTCTCTCTCCCCCCTCCTTCTCTCTCTCTCTCCCCCACCCCACTCCCCCCCTCCTTCTCCCCCCTCCTCTCCCCCCCTCCTTCTCCCCCCTCCTCTCCCCCACCCTTCTCTCTCTCTCTCCCCCATCCTTCTCTCTCTCCCCCCTCATTCTCCCTCTCCTTCTCTCCCCTCCCACTCCCCCCTCCCACTCCCCCCTCCCACTCCTCCCCTCCCACTCCCCACCATCTCTCTCTCTCTCTCTCTCTCTCTCTCCCCCCCTCCCCCCTCCCACTCCCCCCATCTCTCTCTCTCCCCCATCCTTCTCTCTCTCTCTCCCCCTCCTTCTCCCCTCTCCCCCTCCCCCCTTCTTCTCCCCTCTCCACCCCCATCTCTCCTCCCCCCTTCTCTCTGACTCTTTCCCTTCTCTTCCACCCCCCAGCCTGTGGCTGTGTCCCGCACCCCTCTCTTCCTGCGTTATCTGACGGAGCAGTTACACCTGCGTGTTCCCGGGGGGCAGATTCTGTGGTATGACAGCGTGGTCCAGGATGGAGCATTACAGTGGCAGAATGAGCTCAACGACAACAACAGGCGAGTAGGGAGGGGAGCAGGGAGAGGGGGGAGCAGTGGATGGAGGAGGAGGAGGAGGGGGGGGGAGAGGAGCGTGGAGGGAGCAGGGAGGGGAGCAGTGTCACGGTAGCTTATGACAAGATATAATGAACACCAATTATCTGGGTTGAACTGAACGAGGCTTAGATATAATAAAATATAATTTATTCCTTAAAAAAGGTGAACACAGCAATGTACAGTAGTACAATTAACAGGCAAGAAGGTAACACTTACTTAGGGTTGGGGAATGGAGAAGTATCAGCTAGCAATTCTCCAGCAGTCCGGTGACATTCCAGGTGGAATCAGAAGAACAACAAAAAACTGTAGGGTTGACACAGTTTATATACCTGTGCAACCCTATTCTTAACATTGAATACAGACTATTGGTGAACAATTATCTGTATCCAATCCCTAACGTGGAGATACAGATTAACCCATGCCCCCCAGCTAATTAGCCCATGTGTACTGGGACTCTATGGGTAGCCCCATAATTAAATTAGGGGCGACGACCAGTCTACCAAATGAAGTATCTGCATTGTTTGTAGGTGTAGACATAACACTTACAAACCACTCCAGTTTGATGATTCTCCACCCTCAGGTAACAATTAGAGTGGCAGAGTCTGTTGATTAGTACTTGGTCTGTTGATTAGTACTTAGTGTAAACAATCAGGGCAGTTAACTTTTGATCACAGTGCTTAGGCTCAATCAGCCGGCTGCCCTTCATGACCTATTAGCATAGCAGATGGAGTCTGCATTTTCAGAACAGATCCAAAATACCATACATATACACTTTAATATCTACACATATTAATAAGTTCCATTCTGGTGGGCTCAGTGGGTCGAAATTTGCCAGTTTTTAATGCCTACAGTGACTCCACATATTGGCCAAATATCAACTCTCTGCGACCTCCAGAACTGGAGATACAGAAATGCACTTTAAAACATCTTTAAAATACAGGATTATAATGAAACATGGGAACAGGGGAACATACATTTTCATGACATGACAAGGTGTAAGCCACATTCCTGGACCGCAGTCCAGTTAACCCCTTGCCTCCCTGGTGAGGTCAGGGGGTGGCCATATGGGGTGCAACCCCTTTAATACCGGGCCAACCCAATCTCCCTCTACAAGCGGGTTGCAGAGAGGAGGGGGGAGCGGAGAGGAGGAGGGGGGAGCGGAGAGGAGGAGGGGGGAACATAGAGGAGGCAGGGAAGGAGGGGAGCAGAGTGGGGGGAAGGAGCAGAGAAGGGGTGCAAGATTGGAACATTCTAAAGAGATAACAGGTTCAGTGTTTGCAACTGCACCTTAACCCAGGGGTGTGCAAACTTTTTGCCCTGCGCCCCCCTGCTGCTCTCCCCCATTGCCATTATTCCCCTCCCTCCCCCCCATACCTAGTCTGAAGTGTCAAATGATGCCGCACGGGTCCGTTGCTATGTTACGCAGCCATTTTGAGAAGAGATATGCAGGGAAAAGATGCTGGTAGACGCCGCCGCCGCCGTAACGTCCACATACAGTATATTGCGTGTGGCGCTTCCATATGGGCGTTCTGTATCCTCCTCCCGTGGTTGTAGTATGCTGCTGACCCCCCTGGCAGTGCCGGGGTTAGTGTCCGGGGGTCCCTGACATTTCTTGTCCCCACAGGCAGTTTTTTGACGCCTGTGACGGGATCTTCACCAACTACAATTGGCGGGAGGAGCACGCCCAGCGCATGGCGTCAGAGCCGCGCCGGGCGGACGTGTACATCGGGGTGGACATCTTCGCTCGGGGAGAGGTCGTGGGGGGGAAGTTTGACACCTTTAAGGTAGGTGACGGGCTCCTGTTTCTATGTAAAGGCAATAAGGCACCCGGGGGAATGGCACCTTCAGGTCCTCATTAGGGAGATGGGAAACTGAGAACCGTGTATGTGCTGTCACACCGACGTGTCCCCCTCGCTGTCACCGTCTCCCTCCCGGGGAGCTGTCACACCGACGTGTCCCCCTCGCTGTCACCGTGTCCCCCTCCCGGGCGCTATCACAGTGTCCCCTCCCGGGCGCTATCACAGTGTCCCCTCCCGGGCGCCGTCACCGTGTGTCCCCCTCCTGGGGCTGTCACGGTGTCCCCTCCCGGGCGCTGTCACCGTGTCCCCTCCCGGGCGCTGTCACTGTGTCCCCCCCCTCCCGGGCGCTGTCACCGTGTCCCCCCCCTCCCGGGCGCTGTCACCGTGTCCCCCCCCTCCCGGGCGCTGTCACCGTGTCCCCCCCTCCCGGGCGCTGTCACCGTGTCCCCCCCTCCCGGGCGCTGTCACAGTGTGTCCCCCTCCCGGGCGCTGTCACCGTGTCCCCCTCCCGGCGCTGTCACCGTGTCCCCCTCCCGGCGCTGTCACCGTGTCCCCCTCCCGGGCGCTTTCACCGTGTCCCCCTCCCGGCGCTGTCACCGTGTCCCCCTCCCGGCGCTGTCACCGTGTCCCCCTCCCGGCGCTGTCACCGTGTGTCCCCCTCCCAGCGCTGTCACCGTGTCCCCCTCCCGGGCGACGTCACCGTGTCCCCCCTACCGGGCGCTGTCACTGTGTCCCCTCCCGGGCGCTGTCACCGTGTGTCCCCTCCCGGGCGCTGTCACTGTGTGTCCCCCTCCCGGCGCTGTCACCGTGTCCCCTCCCGGGCGCTGTCACCGTGTCCCCTCCCGGGCGCTTTCACCGTGTCCCCCTCCCGGGCGCTGTCACCGTGTCCCCTCCCGGGCGCTGTCACCGTGTCCCCTCCCGGCGCTGTCACCGTGTCCCCTCCCGGCGCTGTCACCGTGTCCCCTCCAGGGCGCTGTCACCGTGTCCCCCTCCCGGCGCTGTCATCGTGTCCCCCTCCCGGCGCTGTCATCGTGTCCCCCTCCCGGCGCTGTCATCGTGTCCCCTTCCGACGCTGTCACCGTGTCCCCTCCCGGCGCTGTCACCGTGTCCCCCTCCCGGCGCTGTCACCGTGTCCCCCTTCCGGCGCTGTCACCGTGTCCCCTCCCGGCGCTGTCACCGTGTCCCCCTCCCGGCGCTGTCACCGTGTCCCCCTCCCGGGAGCTGTCACCGTGTCCCCTCCCGGCGCTGTCACCGTGTCCCCTCCCGGGCGCTGTCACCGTGTCCCCTCCCGGCGCTGTCACCGTGTCCCCCTCCCGGGCGCTGTCACCGTGTGTCCCCCTCGCTCTCACCGTGTCCCCCTCCCGGCGCTGTCACCGTATCCCCTCCCGGGCGCTGTCACCGTGTCCCCTCCCGGCGCTGTCACCGTGTCCCCCTCCCGGGCGCTGTCACCGTGTGTCCCCCTCGCTCTCACCGTGTCCCCCTCCCGGCGCTGTCACCGTATCCCCCTCCCGGGCGCCTTCACCGTGTCCCCTCCCGGGCGCTGTCACCGTGTCCCCCTCCCGGGCGCTGTCACGTGTCCCCTCCTGGCGCTGTCACCGTGTCCCCCTCCCGGGCGCTGTCACCGTGTGTCCCCCTCGCTCTCACCGTGTCCCCCTCCCGGCGCTGTCACCGTATCCCCTCCCGGGCGCTGTCACCGTGTCCCCTCCCGGCGCTGTCACCGTGTCCCCCTCCCGGGCGCTGTCACCGTGTGTCCCCCTCGCTCTCACCGTGTCCCCCTCCCGGCGCTGTCACCGTATCCCCCTCCCGGGCGCCTTCACCGTGTCCCCTCCCGGGCGCTGTCACCGTGTCCCCCTCCCGGGCGCTGTCACGTGTCCCCTCCTGGCGCTGTCACCATGTGTCCCCCTCCCGGGCGCTGTCACCATGTGTACCCCTCCCGGGCGCTGTCACCGTATCCCCTCCCGGCGCTGTCACCGTGTGTCCCCCTCCCGGCGGTGTCACCGTGTCCCCTCCCGGGCGCTGTCACCGTGTCCCCCTCCCGGGCGCTGTCACCGTGTCCCCCTCCCGGGCGCCGTCACCGTGTCCCCCTCCCGGGCGCCGTCACCGTGTCCCCTCCCGGGCGCTGTCACCGTGTGTCCCCCTCCCGGGCGCTGTCACCGTGTGTCCCCCTCCCGGGCGCTGTCACCGTGTGTCCCCCTCCCGGGCGCTGTCACCGTGTCCCCTCCCGGCGCTGTCACCGTGTGTCCCCCTCCCGGCGCTGTCACCGTGTCCCCTCCCGGGCGCCGTCACCGTGTCCCCCCTCCCGGGCGCCGTCACCGTGTCCCCCTCCCGGGCGCCGTCACCGTGTGTCCCCATCCGGGTGCCGTCACCCGTGTCCCCCTCCCGGGCGCTGTCACCGTGTCCCCCTCCCGGGCGCCGTCACCGTGTCCCCCTCCCGGGCGCCGTCACCGTGTCCCCCTCCCGGGCGCCGTCACCGTGTCCCCCTCCCGGGCGCCGTCACCGTGTGTCCCCATCCCGGGCGCTGTCACCGTGTCCCCTCCCGGCGCTGTCACCGTGTGTCCCCCTCCCGGCGCTGTCACCGTGTCCCCTCCCGGGTGCTGTCACCGTGTCCCCCCTCCCGGGCGCCGTCACCGTGTCCCCCTCCCGGGCGCCGTCACCGTGTGTCCCCATCCGGGCGCTGTCACCGTGTCCCCCTCCCGGGCGCTGTCACCGTGTCCCCCTCCCAGCGCCGTCACCGTGTCCCCCTCCCGGGCGCCGTCACCGTGTCCCCCTCCCGGGCGCCGTCACCGTGTCCCCCTCCCGGGCGCCGTCACCGTGTCCCCCTCCCGGGCGCCGTCACTGTGTCCCCCTCCCGGGCGCCGTCACCGTGTCCCCCTCCCGGGCGCTGTCACCGTGTCCCCCCCTCCCGGGCGCTGTCACCGTGTCCCCCCCCTCCCGGGCGCTGTCACCGTGTCCCCCCCTCCCGGGCGCTGTCACCGTGTGTCCCCCTCCCGGCGCTGTCACCGTGTCCCCCTCCCGGCGCTGTCACCGTGTCCCCCTCCCGGGCGCTGTCACCGTGTCCCCCTCCGGCGCTGTCACCGTGTCCCCCTCCCGGCGCTGTCACCGTGTCCCCCTCCCGGCGCTGTCACCGTGTGTCACCCTCCCGGCGCTGTCACCGTGTCCCCCTCCCGGGCGCTGTCACTGTGTCCCCCTCCCGGGCGCTGTCACCGTGTGTCCCCTCCCGGGCGCTGTCACTGTGTGTCCCCCTCCCGGGCGCTGTCACCGTGTCCCCCCTCCCGGGCGCCGTCACCGTGTCCCCCTCCCGAGCGCCGTCACCGTGTCCCCCTCCCGGGCGCCGTCACCGTGTCCCCCTCCCGGGCGCCGTCACCGTGTCCCCCTCCCGGGCGCCGTCACCGTGTCCCCCTCCCGGGCGCTGTCACCGTGTCCCCCCCTCCCGGGCGCTGTCACCGTGTCCCCCCCCTCCCGGGCGCTGTCACCGTGTCCCCCCCTCCCGGCGCTGTCACCGTGTCCTCCTCCCGGCGCTGTCACCGTGTCCCCCTCCCGGGCGCTGTCACCGTGTCCCCCCCCGGCGCTGTCACCGTGTCCCCCTCCCGGCGCTGTCACCGTGTCCCCCCTCCCGGCGCTGTCACCGTGTGTCACCCTCCCGGCGCTGTCACCGTGTCCCCCTCCCGGGCGCTGTCACTGTGTCCCCTCCCGGGCGCTGTCACCGTGTGTCCCCTCCCGGGCGCTGTCACTGTGTGTCCCCCTCCCGGCGCTGTCACCGTGTCCCCTCCCGGGCGCTGTCACCGTGTCCCCTCCCGGGCGCTTTCACCATGTCCCCCTCCCGGGCGCTGTCACCGTGTCCCCTCCCGGGCGCTGTCACCGTGTCCCCCCTCCCGGGCGCCGTCACCGTGTCCCCTCCCGGGTGCTGTCACCGTGTCCCCCTCCCGGCGCTGTCACCGTGTCCCCTCCCGGCGCTGTCACCGTGTCCCCTCCAGGGCGCTGTCACCGTGTCCCCCCTCCCGGCGCTGTCATCGTGTCCCCTCCCGGCGCTGTCATCGTGTCCCCCCTCCCGGCGCTTTCATCGTGTCCCCCCTCCCGGCGCTGTCATCGTGTCCCCCTCCCGGCGCTGTCATCGTGTCCCCCTCCCGGCGCTGTCATCGTGTCCCCCTCCCGGCGCCGTCACCGTATCCCCCTCCCAGCGCCGTCACCGTGTCCCCCTCCCGGGCGCCGTCACCGTGTCTCCCTCCCCGGGCGCCGTCACCGTGTCCCCCTCCCGGCGCTGTCACCGTGTCCCCCCTCCCGGCGCTGTCACCGTGTCCCCCTCCCGGCGCTGTCACCGTGTCCCCTCCCGGCGCTGTCACCGTGTCCCCCTCCCGGCGCTGTCACCGTGTCCCCCTCCTGGCGCTGTCACCGTGTCCCCCTCCTGGCGCTGTCACCGTGTCCCCCTTCCGGCGCTGTCACCGTGTCCCCCTTCCGGCGCTGTCACCGTGTCCCCTCCCTGGCGCTATCACCGTGTCCCCTCCCGGCGCTGTCACCGTGTCCCCCTCCCGGCGCTGTCACCGTGTCCCCCCTCCCGGGCGCTGTCACCGTGTCCCCTCCCGGGCGCTGTCACCGTGTCCCCTCCCGGCGCTGTCACCGTGTCCCCTCCCGGGCGCTGTCACCATGTCCCCTCCCGGCGCTGTCACCGTGTCCCCCTCCCGGGCGCTGTCACCGTGTGTCCCCCTCGCTCTCACCGTGTCCCCCTCCCGGCGCTGTCACCGTATCCCCCTCCCGGGCGCCGTCACCGTGTCCCCCTCCCGGGCGCTGTCACGTGTCCCCTCCCGGCGCTGTCACCGTGTCCCCCTCCCGGCGCTGTCACCGTGTCCCCCTCCCGGCGCTGTCACCATGTGTCCCCCTCCCGGGCGCTGTCACCGTATCCCCTCCCGGCGCTGTCACCGTGTGTCCCCCCTCCGGCGGTGTCACCGTGTCCCCTCCCGGGAGCTGTCACCGTGTCCCCCTCCCGGGCGCTGTCACCGTGTCCCCCTCCCGAGCGCTGTCACCGTGTCCCCCTCCCGGGCGCCGTCACCGTGTCCCCCTCCCGGGCGCCGTCACCGTGTCCCCTCCCGGGCGCTGTCACCGTGTGTCCCCCTCCCGGGCGCTGTCACCGTGTGTCCCCCTCCCGGGCGCTGTCACCGTGTCCCCTCCCGGGCGCTGTCACCGTGTCCCCCTCCCGGGCGCCGTCACCAGCGTCCCCCTCCCGGGCGCCGTCACCGTGTGTCCCCATCCGGGCGCTGTCACCGTGTCCCCCCTCCCGGGCGCTGTCACCGTGTCCCCCTCCCAGCGCCGTCACCGTGTCCCCCTCCCGGGCGCCGTCACCGTGTCCCCCTCCCGGGCGCCGTCACCGTGTCCCCCTCCCGGGCGCCGTCACCCGTGTCCCCCCTCCCGGGCGCCGTCACCGTGTCCCCCTCCCGGGCGCCGTCACCGTGTCCCCCTCCCGGGCACCGTCACCGTGTCCCCCTCCCGGGCGCTGTCACCGTGTCCCCCCCTCCCGGGCGCTGTCACCGTGTCCCCTCCTGGCGCTGTCACCGTGTGTCCCCCTCCCGGGCGCTGTCACCGTGTCCCCCCCTCCCGGGCGCTGTCACCGTGTCCCCTCCTGGCGCTGTCACCGTGTGTCCCCCTCCCGGGCGCTGTCACCGTGTCCCCCTCCCGGCGCTGTCACCGTGTCCCCCTCCCGGCACTGTCACCGTGTCCCCCTCCCGGGCGCTGTCACCGTGTCCCCCTCCCGGGCGCTGTCACCGTGTCCCCCTCCCGGCGCTGTCACCGTGTCTCCCTCCCGGCGCTGTCACCGTGTCCCCCTCCCGGCGCTGTCACCGTGTGTCCCCCTCCCGGCGCTGTCACCGTGTCCCCCTCCCGGGCGCTGTCACCGTGTCCCCCTCCCGGGCGCTGTCACCGTGTCCCCCTCCCGGGCGCTGTCACCGTGTCCCCCCTCCCAGCGCCGTCACCGTGTCCCCCTCCCGGGCGCCGTCACCGTGTCCCCCCTCCCGGGCGCCGTCACCGTGTCCCCCCTCCCGGGCGCTGTCACCGTGTCCCCCTCCCGGGCGCTGTCACCGTGTCCCCTCCTGGCGCTGTACCGTGTGTCCCCCTCCCGGGCGCTGTCACCGTGTCCCCCTCCCGGCGCTGTCACCGTGTCCCCCTCCCGGCGCTGTCACCGTGTCTCCCTCCCGGGCGCTGTCACCGTGTCCCCCTCCCGGCGCTGTCACCGTGTCCCCCTCCCGGCGCTGTCACCGTGTCTCCCTCCCGGCGCTGTCACCGTGTCCCCCTCACGGCGCTGTCACCGTGTGTCCCCCTCCCGGCGCTGTCACCGTGTCCCCCTCCCGGGCGACGTCACCGTGTCCCCCTCCCGGGCGACGTTACCATGTCCCCCTCCCGGGCGCTGTCACTGTGTCCCCTCCCGGGCGCTGTCACTGTGTCCCCTCCCGGGCGCTGTCACCATGTGTCCCCTCCCGGGCGCTGTCACCGTGTGTCCCCCTCCCGGCGCTGTCACCGTGTCCCCTCCTGGGCGCTGTCACCGTGTCCCCTCCCGGGCGCTTTCACCGTGTCCCCCTCCCGGGCGCTGTCACCGTGTCCCCCTCCCGGGCGCTGTCACCATGTCCCCTCCCGGGCGCTGTCACCGTGTCCCCTCCCGGGCGCTGTCACCGTGTCCCCCTCCCGGGCGCCGTCACCGTGTCCACTCCCGGGCGCCGTCACCGTGTCCCCTGCCGGGCGCTGTCACCGTGTCCCCTCCCGGGCGCCGTCACCGTGTCCCCTCCCGGCGCTGTCACCGTGTCCCCTCCCGGCGCTGTCACCGTGTCCTGTGTCTCAGTCCCTGCAGGTAATCCGGCAGCACGGCCTCTCCGCCGCGCTCTTCGCTCCCGGCTGGGTGTACGAGTGTCTGGAGAAGGAGGAATTCCTGCAGAACCAGCACAAGTGAGAGCGCAGTGAGCGTGCGAGAGACCCTGTGCGAGAGACCCTGTGTGAGAGCACAAGTGAGAGCGCAGTGAGCGTGCGAGAGACCCTGTGTGAGAGCGCAGTGCAGTGAGCGTGCGAGAGACCCTGTGTGAGAGCACAAGTGAGAGCGCAGTGAGCGTGCGAGAGACCCTGAGTGAGAGCGCAGTGAGCGTGCGAGAGACCCTGTGTGAGAGCGCAGTGAGTGTGACAGGCCCTGTGTGAGAGCACAAGTGAGAGCGCAGTGAGCGTGCGAGAGACCCTGTGTGAGAGCACAAGTGAGAGCACAGTGCAGTGAGCGTGCGACAGACCCTGTGTGAGAGCACAAGTGAGAGCGCAGTGAGCGTGTGACAGGCCCTGTGTGAGAGCACAAGTGAGAGCGCAGTGAGCGTGCGAGAGACCCTGTGTGAGAGCAAAGTGCAGTGAGCGTGCGAGAGACCCTGTGCGAGAGACCCTGTGTGAGAGCACAAGTGAGAGCGCAGTGAGCGTGCGAGAGACCCTGTGTGAGAGCGCAGTGCAGTGAGCGTGCGAGAGACCCTGTGTGAGAGCACAAGTGAGAGCGCAGTGAGCGTGCGAAAGACCCTGTGTGAGAGCGCAGTGCAGTGAGCGTGCGAGAGACCCTGTGTGAGAGCACAAGTGAGAGCGCAGTGAGCGTGCGAGAGACCCTGAGTGAGAGCGCAGTGAGCGTGCGAGAGACCCTGTGTGAGAGCGCAGTGAGTGTGACAGGCCCTGTGTGAGAGCACAAGTGAGAGCGCAGTGAGCGTGCGAGAGACACTGTGTGAGAGCACAAGTGAGAGCACAGTGCAGTGAGCGTGCGACAGACCCTGTGTGAGAGCACAAGTGAGAGCGCAGTGAGCGTGTGACAGGCCCTGTGTGAGAGCACAAGTGAGAGCGCAGTGAGCGTGCGAGAGACCCTGTGTGAGAGCAAAGTGCAGTGAGCGTGCGACAGACCCTGTGTGAGAGCACAAGTGAGATCGCAGTGCACAGTGAGCGTGCAACAGACCCTGTTGTGAGAGCACAAGTGAGAGCGCAGTGCAGTGAGCGTGCGACAGGCCCTGTGTGAGAGCACAAGTGAGGGCGCAGTGCAGTGAGCATGCGACAGGCCTTGTGTGAGAGCCCAGTGCAGTAAGCGTGCGACAGGCCCTGTGTGAGAGCACAGTGAGCGTGTGACAGGCCCTGTGTGAGAGCACAAGTGAGAGCGCAGTGCACAGTGAGCATGCGACAGGCCCTGTGTGAGATCACAAGTGAGAGTGCAGTCAGCGTGTGACAGTGTGTGAGAGCGCTGTGCAGTGAGAGTGTGACAGGCCCTGTGTTGATCACAAGTGAGAGCGCAGTGCAGTAAGCGTGCGACAGGCCCTGTGTGAGATCACAAGTGTGAGCGCAGTGCAGTGAGCGTGCGACAGACCCTGTGTAAGAGTACAAGTGAGAGCGCAGTGCACAATGAGCGTGCGACAGGTGAGATCACAGCCTGAAATTTGAGGACAGACACCTAGTACCGCACACTCTGTCCTCTCTCTGCCCCCCCCCCCTCTTTATCTTTCTCTCTCTCTCAGCTCTTAGCTGTCTCTCAGCTCTCTCAATCTCAGCTCTTAGCTCTCTCTTTCTCAGCACTCTCTCTCCCTCTCCGCTCTCTCTCTCTCAGCTTTTCTCTCTATCTATCTCAGCTCTCTCTCCTCTCTCCGCTCGCTCTCTTTCTCAGCACTTTCTCCGCTCTCTCTCTCTCCTCTCTTTAAGCTCACTCTCTTTCTCTCTCTCAACTCTCTTGTTCTCTAGCTCTCTCAGCTTTCTCTCTCACTGCACTCAGCTCTCATTCTCTTTCTCTCTCTCAGCACTCACAGCTTTCTCTCTCTCAGCTCTGTGTCTCTCTCTGCGCCTTCTCTCTCCTCTCTCTCCCTCTCCGCTCTCTCTCTCTCAGCTCTCTCTCTGACCACAGATTCTGGTCTCTCCTGGAGAGTCACCTTCCCACGCACAGTCTCTGCACTCTCTCTGCTCTCTCTCTGCTCTCTCTCTGCTCTCTCTCTCGGGCTGCAGATACTGGTCTCTCCTAGACAGTCACCTCCCCACGCACTCTCTCAGCTTTCTCTCTCTGCTCTCTCTCTCTCAGCTTTCTCTCTCTCTCTCTCAGCTCTCTTTCTCAGCTCTCTTTCTCAGCTCTCTTTCGGCTCTTAGCTCTCTCAGGCTGCAGATTCTGGTCTCTGCTGGACAGTCACCCCCCCGCGCACTCTCTCTGCACTCTATCGTCTCTCTCTCGGCTCTCTCTCTCTCTCGGCTCGCTCTCTCTCTCTCGGCTCTCTCTCTCGGCTCGCTCTCTCTCTCTCGGCTGGCTCACTCTCTCTCTCTCGGCTCGTTCGCTCTCTCTCGGCTCGTTCGCTCTCTCTCGGCTCTCTCTCTCGGCTCATTCGCTCTCTCTCGGCTCACTCTCTCTCTCGGCTCGGTCTCTCTCTCTCGGCTCGCTCTCTCTCTCTCGGCTCGCTCTCTCTCTCTCGGCTCTCTCTCTCTCGGCTCTCTCTCTCTCGGCTGTCTCTCTCGGCTCGTTCGCTCTCTCTCTCTCGGCTCGCTCTCTCTCTGTCGGCTCTCTCTCTCTCGGCTCTCTCTCGGCTCCCCCCCCTCCCCCCGACACATGGCTATCTGTCACTGTGCTCCCCCCCTCCCAAATCAACGGCTATCTGTCACTGTCCCCCCCTGCAGATTCTAGTCTCTCCTGGAGAGTCGCCTCCCCACACATAGTCTCTGCGCTCTCTCTCTCGGCTCTCTCTCTCGGCTCTCTCTCTCTCTCGGCTCTCTCTCTCTCTCCGCTCTCTCTCTCTCCGCTCTCTCTCTCTCCGCTCTCTCTCTCTCTCGGCTCTCTCTCTCTCCGCTCTCTCTCTCCGCTCTCTCTCTCTCTCCGCTCTCTCTCCGCTCTCTCTCCGCTCTCTCTCCGCTCTCTCTCTCTCCGCTCTCTCTCTCTCCGCTCTCTCTCTGCGCTCTCTCTCTCTCTGCGCTCTCTCTCTCTCTGCGCTCTCTCTCTCTCTGCGCTCTCTCTCTGCGCTCTCTCTCTGTGCTCTCTCTCTGCGCTCTCTCTCTGCGCTCTCTCTCTGCGCTCTCTCTCTGCGCTCTCTCTCTCTGCGCTCTCTCTTTCTCTGCTCTCTCTCCCTCTCTCTCCGCTCTCTCTCCCTCTCTCTCCGCTCTCTCTCCCTCTTTCTCCGCTCTCTCTCTCTCCGCTCTCTCTCTCTCCGCTCTCTCTCTCTCTCCGCTCTCTCTCTCGGCTCGCTCGCGCTCTCTCTCTCGGCCCGCAGATTCTGGTCTCTCCTGGAGAGTCACCTCCTCACGCACAGTCTCTCCTCTCTCTGCGCTCTCTCTGCGCTCTCTCTGCGCTCTCTCAGCTCTCTCTCTCTCGGCCCGCAGATTCTGGGCTCTCCTCTAGACACACCTACTCACGCACAGTCTCTGCGCTCTCTCTCAGCTTTCTCTCTGTCAGGTCTCTCTCTATTGGTCCGCAGATTCTGGTCTCTGCGCTCTCTCAGCTCTTTCTCACCTCTCTCTCGGCCCGCAGATTCTGGTCTCTCCTGGAGAGACACCTCCCCACGCACAGTCTCTCCTCTCTCTCTGCGCTCTCTCAGCTCTCTCTCTCTCGGCCCGCAGATTCTGGTCTCTCCTGGAGAGACACCTCCCCACGCACAGTCTCTCCTCTCTCTCTGCGCTCTCTCAGCTCTCTCTCTCTCGGCCCGCAGATTCTGGTCTCTCCTGGAGAGACACCTCCCCACGCACAGTCTCTCCTCTCTCTCTGCGCTCTCTCAGCTCTCTCTCTCTCGGCCCGCAGATTCTGGGCTCTCCTGGAGAGACACCTCCCCACGCACAGTCTCTGCGCTCTCTCTGCGCTCTCTCAGCTCTCTCTCTCTCGGCCCACAGATTCTGGTCTCTCCTTGAGAGACACCTCCCCACGCACAGTCTCTGCGCTCTCTCTGCGCTCTCTCTGCGCTCTCTCAGCTCTCTCTCTCGGCCGCAGATTCTGGGCTCTCCTGGAGAGACACCTCCCCACGCACAGTCTCTGTGCTCTCCCCGTCTCCTCTTCCTTCTGTCTCGGATTTGGAAAGAAGCGGTTTTCCTACGGAGAGGTGAATAACACACACGGCTATCTGTCACTGTGCCCCCCCCCCCGACACACGGCTATCTGTCACTGTGCACCCCCCCGACACACGGCTATCTGTCACTGTGCCCCCCGACACACGGCTATCTGTCACTGTGCCCCCCCCCCCCCCCGACACACGGCTATCTGTCGCTGTGCCCCCCCCCCCCCCGACACACGGCTATCTGTCACTGTACCCCCCCCCGACACACGGCTATCTGTCACTGTGCCCCCCCCCCCCGACACACTACTATCTGTCACTGTGCCCCCCCCCCGACACACTACTATCTGTCACTGTGGCCCCCCCCGACACATGGCTATCTGTCACTGTGCCCCCCCGACACACGGCTATCTCTCACTGTGCTCCCCCCCAACACATGGCTATATGTCACTGTGCCCCCCCCCCCACCCCGACACACTGTTATCTCTCACTGTGGTCCCCCGACACACGGCTATCTGTCGCTGTGCCCCCCCCCCCGACACACGGCTATCTGTCACTGTACCCCCCCCCGACACACGGCTATCTGTCACTGTGCCCCCCCCCCGACACACTACTATCTGTCACTGTGCCCCCCCCCCCCCCGACACACTACTATCTGTCACTGTGGCCCCCCCCCGACACATGGCTATCTGTCACTGTGCCCCCCCGACACACGGCTATCTCTCACTGTGCTCCCCCCCAACACATGGCTATATGTCACTGTGCCCCCCCCCCCCACCCCGACACACTGTTATCTCTCACTGTGGTCCCCCGACACACGGCTATCTGTCACTGTGCCCCCCCCCCTGACACACGGCTATCTCTCACTGTGCCCCCCCCCGACACACGGCTATCTCTCACTGTGCCCCCCCCCAACACACGGCTATCTCTCACTGTGGCCCCCCCCCCGACACTGCTATCTGTCACTGTGCCCCCCTGACACACACACACACACAGCTATCTCTCACTGTGCCCCCCTGACACACACACACACACACACACACACACACACACACACACAGCTATCTCTCACTGTGCCCCCCTGACACACACACACACACACAGTTATCTCTCACTGTCCCCCCCTGACACACACACAGCTATCTCTCACTGTCCCCCTCTGACACACACACACACTATCTCTCACTGTCCCCCCCTGACACACAAACACACTATCTCTCACTGTCCCCCCCTGACACACACACACACACACACACACACACACACACACTAGCTCTCACTGTGCCCTCCCTGACACACACACAGCAATCTCTCACTGTGCCCCCCTGACACACACACACACACACACACACACACACACACACACACACACACACACAGCTATCTCTCACTGTCCCCCCCTGACACACACACAGCTACCCCTCACTGTCCCCCCTGACACACACACAGCTATCTCTCACTGCCCCCCCCCTGACAAACACAGCTATCTCTCACTGTCCCCCCCCCTGACAAACACAGCTATCTCTCACTCTCCCCCCCTGACACACACACTATCTCACTGTCCCCCCCTGAGACACACACACACACACACACACACACTAGCTCTCACTGTGCCCCCCCTGACACACACACACAGCCATCTCTCACTGTCCCCCCCCCTGACACACACACACCTATCTCTCACTGTCCCCCCCTGACACACACACGGCTTCCTCCCTGTGACCTTTTTCGTGGCTCCGTGGCCCTCAGGGGGAGGACGTGGGTCCGTGGTGTAACCTGAGCGCTCAGGAGATGCAGCCGATCTTCTTGGGGGTCTCTCCCTCGGAGGGGCCGGGCGGCTGGGTCAGGTCCAGAAGCTGCCCGCGGGACGCCTGGCATGGGGGCAACTCCCTGCTCATCGAGGGCACCTTACCAGCGGACACCAGTGGGGTCACTGTGAGGTCAGTGTGGTCATTCTCACTGGCAGGGTCACTGTGAGGTCATTCTCACCTGTGGGGTCATTCTCACCGGCGGGGTCACTGTGAGGTCATTCTCACCTGTGGGGTCAGTATGGGGTCAATCTCACTGTCAGGATCATTGTGAGGTCAGTGAGGGGTCATTCTCACCGGCGGGATCAGTGGGAGGTCAGTATGGGGTTATTCTCACTGGCAGGGTCACTGTGAGGTCAGTGTGGGGTTATTCACACTGGCAGGGTCAGTTTGTGGTCATTCTCACTGGCGAGGTCACTGTGAGATTATTCTCACTGGCAGGGTCACTGTGAGGCCATTCACACTGGCGGGGTCACTGTGAGATCATTCTCACTGGCAGGGTCACTGTGAGGTCAGTGTGAGATCATTCTCACTGGCAGGGTCACTGTGAGGTCAGTGTGAGATCATTCTCACTGGCAGGGTCACTGAGGTCAGTGTGAGATCATTCACACTGGCGGGGTCACTGTGAGATCATTCTCTGGCGGGGTCACTGTGAGGTCAGTGTGAGATCATTCTCACTGGCGGGGTCACTGTGAGATCATTCTCACTGGCAGGGTCACTGAGGTCAGTGTGAGATCATTCACACTGGCGGGGTCACTGTGAAATCATTCTCTGGCAGGGTCACTGTGAGGTCAGTGTGAGATCATTCTCACTGGCGGGGTCACTGAGGTCAGTGTGAGATCATTCACACTGGCGGGGTCACTGTGAGATCATTCTCTGGCGGGGTCACTGTGAGGTCAGTGTGAGATCATTCTCACTGGCGGGGTCACTGTGAGATCATTCTCACTGGCAGGGTCACTGAGGTCAGTGTGAGATCATTCACACTGGCGGGATCACTGTGAAATCATTCTCTGGCAGGGTCACTGTGAGGTCAGTGTGAGATCATTCTCACTGGCGGGGTCACTGTGAGATCATTCTCGCTGGCAGGGTCACTGTGAGGTCAGTGTGAGATCATTCTCACTGGCAGGGTCACTGTGAGGTCAGTGTGAGATCATTCTCACTGGCAGGGTCACTGTGAGATCAGTTTGTGGTTATTCTCACTGGCAGGGTCACTGAGGTCATTCTCACTGGCAGTGTCACTGTGAGGTCAGTGTGGGGTTATTCTCACTGGTGGGTCAGTGTGAGGTCATTTGCACCGGCATGGTCATTGTAGGGACATTCTCACTGGTGGGGTCACTGTGGGGTCATTCTCACCGGTGGGGTCAGTGTGAGGTCATTCTTACTGACTGGGTCAGTGTGATGTCATTCTCACCGGTGGGGTCACTGGGAGGTCAGTCTGGGTCATGATCACCAATGGGGTCATTGTGAGGTCATTCTCACTGGCAGGGTCACTGTGAAGTCAGTGTAGGGTCATTCTCACCGGCGGGGTCACTATGGGGTCATTCTCACCAGCGGTGTCAGTGTAAGGTCATTCTCACTGGCAGGATCACTGTGAGGTCAGTGTGGGGTCATTCTCACTGGCGGGATCAGTGGGAGGTCAATATGGGGTTATTCTCACTGGCAGGGTCAGTTTGTGGTCATTCTCACTGGCAGGGTCACTGTGAGGTCATTCTCACTGGCTGGGTCACTGTGAGGTCAGTGTGGGGTCATTCACACTGGTAGGGTCAGTGTGGGGTCATTCACACTGGTAGGGTCAGTTTGTGGTCATTCTCACTGGCAGGGTCACTGAGGTCATTCTCACTGGCAGGGTCACTGTGAGATCATTCTCACTGGCAGGGTCACTGTGAGATCATTCTCACTGGCAGGGTCACTGTGAGGTCATTCACACTGGCAGGGTCACTGTGAGGTCATTCACACTGGCAGGGTCACTGTGAGGTCAGTTTTTGGTTATTCTCACTGGCAGGGTCACTGAGGTCATTCTCACTGGCATGGTCACTGTGAGGTCAGTGTGGGGTTATTCTCACTGGCGGGTCAGTGTGAGGTCATTTGCACCGGCATGGTCATTGTGGGGTCATTCTCACTGGTGGGGTCACTGTGGGGTCATTCTCACTGGTTGGGTCAGTGTGAGGTCATTCTTACTGACTGGGTCAGTGTGATGTCATTCTCACCGTTGGGGTCACTGGGAGGTCAGTCTGGGGCATGATCACCAATGGGGTCACTGTGTAGTCAGCATCCAGAGGGGGTCTCTGTGAGGTCAGCTGCCGGGAGGGGTCAGTGTTAGATCACTGCCACCGGTAACAGCCTCTGAATTGGGTTTGAGTGTAGGTTGGGGGGGATGGGGGTCTGATCTGTGCCTGATGGGGGGTTCTGTGTGGGGGTCTCCAGGCTGTTCTCGCTGCTTGTCCCAGCCCCCCCGAAGCTCCTGCTGTTCCTGGTATATAAGCTGGAGGGGACCCCCAATGTCGCAGTATCGCTGGAGCTGAGGACGCGGGACTCCCCATCCTGCAGCGTGGAGAGCATCGTTGGACTGACCGGTGAGAGGAGAGGTCACCTGTGTGACATGTATGGGGGGGGGGACAGGGGCAGGACTGACTAATGGGTACGGGGATGGACGGGGTCAGGTGGACAGGACGGGGTCAGGTGGACAGGACGGGGCTGTGTTCCTGTCACTGGGAGGACTGTAAACATTTCAAAAGCTAAGATGTTAACAGCTGTTTTCTGTGATGTCATACTGCGTCCTGTGATTTCACACATTGTCCTGTGATGTTCCCGCTGAGTCCTGTGATGTTCCCGCGTTGTCCTGTGATGTCACGCCTTGTCCTGTGATGTCACTCTGTGTCCTGTGATGTTCCCCCTGTGTCCTGTGATGTTCCCGCGTTGTCCTGTGATGTCACGCCTTGTCCTGTGATGTCACTCTGTGTCCTGTGATGTTCCCCCTGTGTCCTGTGATGTTCCCGCGTTGTCCTGCGATGTTCCCCCTGTGTCCTGTGATGTTTCCCCTGTGTCCTGTGATGTCACACGGTGTCTCCTGATGTTCCCGCTGTGTCCTGTGATGTCACACGGTGTCTCCTGATGTTCCCGCTGTGTCCTGTGATGTCACACGGTGTCTCCTGATGTTCCCGCTGTGTCCTGTGATGTCACACGGTGTCTCCTGATGTTCCCGCTGTGTCCTGTGATGTCACACGGTGTCCCCTGATGTTCCCGCTGTGTCCTGTGATGTCACACGGTGTCTCCTGATGTTCCCCCTGTGTCCTGTGATGTTCCCCCTGTGTCCTGTGATGTTCCCGCTGTGTCCTGTGATGTCACACGGTGTCCCCTGATGTTCCCGCTGTGTACCGCAGAGCAGAGTAAGGAGCAGAGCCTGCAGCTCCTGTCCGAACCCCCGCTACTCCTCACCGACGCCCAGCAGCAGGGCAAAGGCAGCTGGAAGCAAAGGTGAGAATGAGGACGGGGCCCTGAGTGATCCGGTCTGCATGTGGGTGCCATGGTGTGAGGCTGAGAGTGCGTGTGTCCATGTCAGGCTGGAATTGCTGATCCTGTGTGCATACATGTATGCATACGTGTATGTATACATGTGTGTATGCGTGTATGTATACATGTGTGTATGCGTGTATGTATACCTGTATGCATACATGTGTGAGTATGTGCATGTAATCAATAAAGAGTTATGTCTGCACACCTATAAATGTATAATATAAGCAACTAGCTGAGAGACCCGGCGTTGCCCGGGATATAATTTTGGGGGGGCGTACGACAGGGTTAGGCTTCCCCCCCCCCCTTGACAGCTAGGTGGGTGACTGAGTTGACTGAGTGTGTGGGTGACTGGGTGGGTGTGTGACACTTGACTGAGTGGGTGGGTGACTGAGTGGGTGGGTGACTTTGGGTCGGTTTGACTTTGGGTCGGTGGGTGGGTGACTTTGGGTCGGTGGGTGGGTGACTTTGGGTCGGTTTGACTTTGGGTCGGTGGGTGTGTGACTTTGGGTCGGTGGGTGTGTGACTTTGGGTCGGTGGGTGGGTGACTTTGGGTCGGTTTGACTTTGGGTCAGTGGGTGGGTGACTTTGGGTCAGTGGGTGACTTTGGGTCGGTGGTTGGGTGGGTGAGTTGGGTCGGTGGGTGGGTGAGTGGGAGACTGACTGGGTGGGTGAGTGGGAGACTGACTGGGTGGGTGAGTGGGAGACTGACTGGGTGGGTGAATGGGTGACTGGGTGGGTGGGTGACTGACTGGGTGGGTGTGACTGGGTGGGTGTGTGACACTTGACTGAGTGGGTGGGTGACTGAGTGGGTGGGTGACTTTGGATCGGTTTGACTTTGGGTCGGTGGGTGGGTGACTTTGGGTCGGTGGGTGGGTGACTTTGGGTCGGTTTGACTTTGGGTGGGTGGGTGTGTGACTTTGGGTCGGTGGGTGTGTGACTTTGGGTCGGTGGGTGGGTGACTTTGGGTCGGTTTGACTTTGGGTCAGTGGGTGGGTGACTTTGGGTCAGTGGGTGACTTTGGGTCGGTGGTTGGGTGGGTGAGTTGGGTCGGTGGGTGGGTGAGTGGGAGACTGACTGGGTGGGTGAGTGGGAGACTGACTGGGTGGGTGAGTGGGAGACTGACTGGGTGGGTGAATGGGTGACTGGGTGGGTGGGTAACTGACTGGGTGGGTGAGTGACTGACTGGGTGGGTGAGTGGGTGACTGGGTGGGTGAGTGGGTGACTGACTGGGTGGGTGAGTGGGTGACTGACTGGGTGGGTGAGTGGGTGACTGACTGGGTGGGTGAGTGGGTGACTGACTGGGTGGGTGAGTGGGTGACTGACTGGGTGGGTGAGTGGGTGACTGGGTGGGTGAGTGGGTGACTGACTGACTGAATGGGTGGGTGACTGGGTGACTGACTGAATGGGTGACTGACTGAATGGGTGACTGGGTGACTGAATGGGTGGGTAACTGAGTGGGTGACTGAGTGGGTGGGTGACTGAGTGGGTGGGTGACTGGGTGAAAGTGGGTGACTGGGTGAAAGTGACTGGGTGGGTGACTGGGTGGGTGACTGGGTGGGTGTGTGGGTGGGTGACTGAGTGGGTGACTGAGTGAGTGGGTGACTGAGTGGGTGGGTGACTGAGTGGGTGGGTGGGTGACTGGGTGAAAGTGGGTGACTGGGTGAAAGTGACTGGGTGGGTGACTGGGTGGGTGTGTGGGTGACTGAGTGGGTGACTGGGTGGGTGTGTGGGTGGGTGACTGAGTGGGTGACTGAGTGAGTGGGTGGGTGACTGAGTGAGTGGGTGGGTGACTGAGTGGGTGGGTGACTGAGTGAGTGGGTGGGTGACTAAGTGATTTTTTGGGTGACTAAGTGAGTGGGTGGGTGGGTGACTGAGTGGGTGGGTGACTGAGTGGGTGGGTGACTGAGTGGGTGGGTGACTGAGTGAGTGACTGAGTGGGTGACTGAGTGAGTGACTGAGTGGGTGACTGAGTGGGTGAAAGTGACTGGGTGGGTGTGTGGGTGACTGGGTGACAGTGCGTGGGTGGGAGACGGTGTGTGACTTACCTTGACCCCGTGGCATCTGGCTGGGGCAGGAGGTGAGTTCGGGAAGCTGGGGGGGGGGCAAGAGTGGCAGGTGTCCCGCGCCGCGCTTCCCCTCTCCGGTAGCGTCACACGTGATGGGGAGTCCCGCGCCGCGCTTCCCCTCTCCGGTAGCGTCACACGTGATGGGGAGTCCCGCGCCGCGCTTCCCCTCTCCGGTAGCGGCGCACGTGAGGGGGAGTCCCGCGCCGCGCTTCCCCTCTCCGGTAGCGGCGCACGTGAGGGGGAGTCCCGCGCCGCGCTTCCCCTCTCCGGTAGCGGCGCACGTGATGGGGAGTCCCGCGCCGCTTCCCCTCTCCAGTAGCGGCGCACGTGATGGGGAGTCCCGCGACGCTTCCCCTCTCCGGTATCGGCGCACGTGATGGGGAGTCCCGCGCCGCTTCCCCTCTCCGGTAGCGGCGCACGTGAGGGGGAGAGCAGGAGGGCCGCGCCGTGAGGGGGGAAGAGCCTGGAGTTTGCTGCTGAGCAGCAGGGCCGCGCTTCCTCCGCGGCGCACGGTGAGGGTGATGGTGCGGCTGGGGATGTTGCGGAGCGTGGGGATTTGGGTGAGGTGGGGAGGGGGGAGAGAGTGAGGGGCACCGGGAGAGTGAGGGGCACCGGGAGAGTGAGGGGCACCGGGAGAGGAGGGGCACCGGGAGAGGAGGGGGGGGGGTGGAAGGTGAGCTGCGGTCCAACTGACGGGGGAGAGTGTGTGTCCCTGTGTGTGTGTGTCCCTGTGTGTGTGTGTCCCTGTGTGTTCTTTGGCCCGTCACTCCGCCTCAGGCCAATGAGAGGTGTGCGGGGGCGGACCAAGGGACCAATGAGATTTCCCCTAGGGACACCGGACATCCAGGCAGGCAGGCAGGCAAACATACAGTGCTTTCACTAATATAGTATAAAAGATATACTTGCAGTTAGCGGTACCAGTGCTCCGTGGTTCAGGGAAAAAACCTGTCTGGTGTAATTTCAAAGTATATGAACAGAGTGGAGGATCCCGGGCACTACGGGTTTGTAGAAAATAAATTTATTCTAGGCACACACAGCGTTTCGAGCTGTACAAAGCTTGGGAAAGAGCTATGTACAGCTCGAAACATGTGTGTGCCTAGAATAAATGTATTTTCTACAAATCCGTAGTGCCCTGGTCCTCCACTTTGTTAGTATGTGCGTGTATACATGTGTGTGTGTGTGTGTGCGTGTATGCGTGTGTGCGTGTATACATGTGTGTGTGCGTGTATACATGTGTGTGTGTGTGTGCGTGTGTGCGTGTATACATGTGTGTGCGCGTTTATATGTGTTTACCACGGCTGGCACTTATTTCCTCCCAGGTATTACGAGGTGGAGCTGAGTGGCTGTATTCTGACCAGTCTGTCCGTCCGTCTGTCCCGCCTGACGCCCGATCAGCAGGAGGAGAACTTCACGTGTCGCCTCGGAGAGATCAGGGTAATGTGAGAGCCTCTCGCTCACCCTGCCTCCTCTCTTACCTCTCACCCTGCCTCCTCTCTGATCCCTGACCTCACCCTGCCTCCTGACCTCTCACCCTGCCTAGTGACCTCTCACTCTGCCGCCTCCTCTGACCCCCGACCTCTCATCCTGCCTCCTCTCTTACCTCTCACCCTGCCTCCTCTCTTACCTCTCATCCTGCCTCCTCTCTGACCTCTCACCCTGCCTCCTCCCTGACCACTGACTGTCTTCTCTCTGAGCCCTGACCTTTCACCCTGCCTCCTCTCTGATCCCTGACCTCATCCTGCCTCCTGACCTCTCACCCTGCCTAGTGACCTCTCACTCTGCCGCCTCCTCTGACCCCCGACCTCTTACCCTACCTCCTCTCGGATATCTCCCTCTTTTGGGGGTGCACTGACCGAGCCTCTCTCTCCTTTCAGGTCCTGGATGTCTCTCTGCCCCCCTCCCTCCCGCAACAACCCACGGACCTCTCCCTTTCTCACCTTCGCTGGCGCAGGGACCCACAGAGCGGGCAGCTGTACGCCAGCCTCACCCTGCGCTGGTCTCACCCCACGGGCACCGCCCGCCACTTCCGCATCTACTGCCGCGGGGTGACCTGCCACCGGGAACCCCCCTCCCAGCCTCACCTCCTCGGACTGGCGCACGCCTGCGTCTACCGCGTGGTGGACCTGGCAGTGCCCGACCCCTGCCCCCCTGCCCCGGGGTGGCTGGAGTTTGCCGTGCAGCCAGTCGGCAAAGACGGCCTAGGGCCCTTGCCGCCCGCGTGGGGGCAGCTAGTGCTGGAGTATACGGAGCAAACGCACACAGAGGTGTGAGACCCAGTGTGCGGGGGTAACACAAGGTGCTCTCCACGGTGAGGTGGGGGTCACTGAGGGGTAGGTGGGTGCGAGGGGCATCAGAGCAGAATTGGGGATGAGCAGGAAAACAATTAACTAGCACGGGGTGGCCAGCTCCAGTCCTTAATGGCCACCCACAGGTCAAGTATTAGGGATATCTCTGCTTCAGCACAGGTGGCTCAATAAGTCTGTGCTTCAGCACAGGTGGCTTCGACTGAGCCACTGAGCCACCTGTGCTGAAGCAGGGATATCCTTAATACCTGACCAGTTGGCTGCCATTGAGGACTGGAGTTGACCCCCGCCCCCCCCCCTGACCTGGCAGAATTGATACCGGATACTGACGAGCGGTTTGTGAACTTTCTGCAGCGGTCAGTCAGGAGGCGTTTCTCCGCGTCCCCCTCCTACACATTCACTCGTCCGCCTCGAACCTCGCCACGGACACGGGCCAGATCTCCGCCTATCATTCTACGGCCTCTCCGCGCCCATCCAGTTATTTCCGGAAGGAGTACCCGCTCGGCACGATGCCCCCCATCCCCTGCCCCTGACCGCACATACCACGGACAAGCATCGCAATCACCGCTCCGCCTGCACAGCAGCAATAATACTCATGTCATCACTGGGGCTAGGAGGAGGACGTTACTGACCTCTGAAGTGGGAGACGTTGTGATCTCTGGGGAGGCGGGTAGAGAGTAAGCTCTGGGGGTCAGTAATTATCCTTGTTCCAGAAGTAGACCAGCAAGTCTTTGCAAAGCCATATAATACCGCGCAGAGAGCCGGCTCTCCGGCTGTGAATGGGGGGGGCACCCGGCACACGCCCCCCGGTTCATGATATAAGCCGCAGGTCCTTCCTTGGCAAGGGATCGCGGTCGGTGCGTGGCAGTGTATCGCGGTCGGTGCGTGGCAGTGGATCGCGGTCGGTGCGTGGCAGTGTATCGCGGTCGGTGCGTGGCAGTGGATCGCGGTCGGTGCGTGGCAGTGGATCGCGGTCGGTGCGTGGCAGTGGATCGCGGTCGGTGCGTGGCAGTGGATCGCGGTCGGTGCGTGGCAGTGGATCGCGGTCGGTGCGTGGCAGTGGATCGCGGTCGGTGCGTGGCAGTGGATCGCGGTCGGTGCGTGGCAGTGGATCGCGGTCGGTGCGTGGCAGTGGATCGCGGTCGGTGCGTGGCAGTGGATCGCGGTCGGTGCGTGGCAGTGGATCGCGGTCGGTGCGTGGCAGTGGATCGCGGTCGGTGCGTGGCAGTGGATCGCGGTCGGTGCGTGGCAGTGGATCGCGGTCGGTGCGTGGCAGTGGATCGCGGTCGGTGCGTGGCAGTGGATCGCGGTCGGTGCGTGGCAGTGGATCGCGGTCGGTGCGTGGCAGTGGATCGCGGTCGGTGCGTGGCAGTGGATCGCGGTCGGTGCGTGGCAATGTCCCATTGGATGCTGTCTTTTTTACAATACAATAATGTAAACGCCCGGGTCTGATATTCTTTTCTGTTCTCTGACTGGTCTTTATTTCTCCGGGATCCGCGGGTGAGAGGACGGGACGCCGCCCGATAACAGCGCTGACACGTTCACTATGTTAAATCGGTGCCGCCATTCCTGAACAAATCAGACACGTAGAAGTGTTTCTAAATAGTTTTTTTTATTTCACATTTAATGTCTTCATAGTAACCACGTGCTCAGGGCGGGAGCGCTCACACTGTGCCCAGTCATAGTAAGCACGGCTCAGGGCGGGAGCGCTCACACTGTGCCCAAGTCATAGTAAGCACGTGCTCAGGGCGGGAGCGCTCACACTGTGCCCAGTCATAGTAAGCACGGCTCAGGACAGGAGCGCTCGCACTGTGCCCAGTCATAGTAAGCACGGCTCAGGACAGGAGCGCTCGCACTGTGCCCAGTCATAGTAAGCACGTGCTCAGGACGGGAGCGCTCACACTGTGTCCAGTCATAGTAAGCACGGCTCAGGACAGGAGCGCTCGCACTGTGCCCAGTCATAGTAAGCACGTGCTCAGGACGGGAGCGCTCACACTGTGCCCAGTCATAGTAACCACGTGCTCAGGACAGGAGCGCTCACACTGTGCCCAAGTCATAGTAAGCACGTGCTCAGGGCGGGAGCGCTCACACTGTGCCCAGTCATAGTAAGCACGGCTCAGGACAGGAGCGCTCGCACTGTGCCCAGTCATAGTAAGCACGTGCTCAGGACAGGAGCGCTCACACTGTGCCCAGTCATAGTAAGCACGGCTCAGGACAGGAGCGCTCGCACTGTGCCCAGTCATAGTAAGCACGTGCTCAGGACGGGAGCGCTCACACTGTGCCCAGTCATAGTAAGCACGTGCTCAGGACAGGAGCGCTCACACTGTGCCCAGTCATAGTAAGCACGGCTCAGGACAGGAGCGCTCGCACTGTGCCCAGTCATAGTAAGCACGTGCTCAGGACAGGAGCGCTCACACTGTGCCCAGTCATAGTAAGCACGTGCTCAGGACAGGAGCGCTCACACTGTGCCCAGTCATAGTAAGCACGTGCTCAGGACAGGAGCGCTCGCACTGTGCCCAGTCATAGTAAGCACGTGCTCAGGACAGGAGCGCTCACACTGTGCCCAGTCATAGTAACCACGTGCTCAGGGCGGGAGCGCTCACACTGTGCCCAGTCATAGTAACCACGTGCTCAGGGCGGGAGCGCTCACACTGTGCCCAGTCATAGTAAGCACGTGCTCAGGGCGGGAGCGCTCACACTGTGCCCAGTCATAGTAAGCACGTGCTCAGGACGGGAGCGCTCGCACTGTGCCCAGTCATAGTAAGCACGTGCTCAGGACAGGAGCGCTCACACTGTGCCCAGTCATAGTAAGCACGAGCTCAGGACGGGAGCGCACACACTGTGCCCAGTCATAGTAAGCACGTGCTCAGGACGGGAGCGCTCACACTGTGCCCAGTCATAGTAAGCACGTGCTCAGGGCGGGAGCGCTCACACTGTGCCCAGTCATAGTAAGCACGTGCTCAGGACGGGAGCGCTCGCACTGTGCCCAGTCATAGTAAGCACGTGCTCAGGACAGGAGCGCTCACACTGTGCCCAGTCATAGTAAGCACGAGCTCAGGACGGGAGCGCTCACACTGTGCCCAGTCATAGTAAGCACGTGCTCAGGACAGGAGCGCTCGCACTGTGCCCAGTCATAGTAAGCACGTGCTCAGGGCGGGAGCGCTCACACTGTGCCCAGTCATAGTAAGCACGTGCTCAGGACGGGAGCGCTCACACTGTGCCCAGTCATAGTAAGCACGGCTCAGGACGGGAGCGCTCGCACTGTGCCCAGTCATAGTAAGCACGTGCTCAGGGCGGGAGCGCTCGCACTGTGCCCAGTCATAGTAAGCACGTGCTCAGGGCGGGAGCGCTCACACTGTGCCCAGTCATAGTAAGCACGTGCTCAGGGCGGGAGCGCTCACACTGTGCCCAGTCATAGTAAGCACGTGCTCAGGACGGGAGCGCTCGCACTGTGCCCAGTCATAGTAAGCACGTGCTCAGGACAGGAGCGCTCGCACTGTGCCCAGTCATAGTAAGCACGTGCTCAGGACGGGAGCGCTCGCACTGTGCCCAGTCATAGTAAGCACGTGCTCAGGACGGGAGCGCTCACACTGTGCCCAGTCATAGTAAGCACGTGCTCAGGGCGGGAGCGCTCACACTGTGCCCAGTCATAGTAAGCACGTGCTCAGGACGGGAGCGCTCGCACTGTGCCCAGTCATAGTAAGCACGTGCTCAGGGCGGGAGCGCTCACACTGTGCCCAGTCATAGTAAGCACGTGCTCAGGACGGGAGCGCTCACACTGTGCCCAGTCATAGTAAGCACGTGCTCAGGACGGGAGCGCTCACACTGTGCCCAGTCATAGTAAGCACGTGCTCAGGACGGGAGCGCTCGCACAGTGTCCAGTCATAGTAAGCACGTGCTCAGGACAGGAGCGCACACACTGTGCCCAGTCATAGTAAGCACGTGCTCAGGACAGGAGCGCACACACTGTGCCCAGTCATAGTAACCACGTGCTCAGGACGGGAGCGCTCGCACTGTGTCCAGTCATAGTAAGCACGTGCTCAGGACGGGAGCGCTCACACTGTGCCCAGTCATAGTAAGCACGTGCTCAGGACGGGAGCGCTCGCACTGTGTCCAGTCATAGTAACCACGTGCTCAGGACGGGAGCGCTCGCACTGTGTCCAGTCATAGTAAGCACGTGCTCAGGACAGGAGCGCTCGCACTGTGCCCAGTCATAGTAAGCACGTGCTCAGGACGGGAGCGCTCGCACTGTGTCCAGTCATAGTAAGCACGTGCTCAGGACAGGAGCGCTCACACTGCCCAGTCATAGTAAGCACGTGCCCAGGACAGGAGCGCTCACACTGCCCAGTCATAGTAAGCACGTGCTCAGGACGGGAGCGCTCACACTGTGCCCAGTCATAGTAAGCACGTGCTCAGGACGGGAGCGCTCACACTGTGCCCAGTCATAGTAAGCACGTGCTCAGGACGGGAGCGCTCACACTGTGCCAAGTCATAGTAAGCACGTGCTCAGGACAGGAGCGCTCGCACAGTGTCCAGTCATAGTAAGCACGTGCTTAGGACGGGAGCGCTCGCACAGTGTCCAGTCATAGTAAGCACGTGCTCAGGACGGGAGCGCTCGCACAGTGTCCAGTCATAGTAAGCACGTGCTCAGGACAGGAGCGCTCACACTGTGTCCAGTCATAGTAAGCATGTGCTCAGGATGGGAGCGCTCGCACAGTGTCCAGTCATAGTAAGCACGTGCTCAGGACAGGAGCGCTCACACTGTGCCCAGTCATAGTAAGCACGTGCTCAGGACAGGAGCGTTCGCACTGTGCCCAGTCATAGTAAGCACGTGCTCAGGACGGGAGCGCTCGCACTGTGCCCAGTCATAGTAAGCACGTGCTCAGGACAGGAGCGCTCGCACAGTGTCCAGTCATAGTAAGCACGTGCTTAGGACGGGAGCGCTCGCACAGTGTCCAGTCATAGTAAGCACGTGCTCAGGACGGGAGCGCTCGCACAGTGTCCAGTCATAGTAAGCACGTGCTCAGGACAGGAGCGCTCACACTGTGCCCAGTCATAGTAAGCACGTGCTCAGGACAGGAGCGCTCGCACTGTGCCCAGTCATAGTAAGCACGTGCTCAGGACGGGAGCGCTCGCACTGTGCCCAGTCATAGTAAGCACGTGCTCAGGACAGGAGCGCTCCCACTGTGCCCAGTCATAGTAAGCACGTGCTCAGGACAGGAGCGCTCACACTGTGCCCAGTCATAGTAAGCACGTGCTCAGGACAGGAGCGCTCACACTGTGCCCAGTCATAGTAAGCACGTGCTCAGGACAGGAGCGTTCGCACTGTGCCCAGTCATAGTAAGCACGTGCTCAGGACAGGAGCGCTCGCACTGTGCCCAGTCATAGTAAGCACGTGCTCAGGACGGGAGCGCTCGCACTGTGCCCAGTCATAGTAAGCACGTGCTCAGGACAGGAGCGCTCCCACTGTGCCCAGTCATAGTAAGCACGTGCTCAGGACAGGAGCGCTCACACTGTGCCCAGTCATAGTAAGCACGTGCTCAGGACGGGAGCGCTCACACTGTGCCCAGTCATAGTAAGCACGTGCTCAGGACAGGAGCGCTCACACTGTGCCCAGTCATAGTAAGCACGTGCTCAGGACGGGAGCGCTCGCACTGTGCCCAGTCATAGTAAGCACGTGCTCAGGACGGGAGCGCTCACACTGTGCCCAGTCATAGTAAGCACGTGCTCAGGACGGGAGCGCTCACACTGTGCCCAGTCATAGTAAGCACGTGCTCAGGACAGGAGCGCTCACACTGTGCCCAGACATAGTAAGCACGTGCTCAGGACAGGAGCGCTCACACTGTGCCCAGTCATAGTAAGCACGTGCTCAGGACAGGAGCGCTCACACTGTGTCCAGTCATAGTAAGCACGTGCTCAGGACGGGAGCGCTCGCACTGCCCAGTCATAGTAAGCACGTGCTCAGGACAGGAGCGCTCACACTGTGCCCAGTCATAGTAAGCACGTGCTCAGGACAGGAGCGCTCCCACTGTGCCCAGTCATAGTAAGCACGTGCTCAGGACAGGAGCGCTCGCACTGTGCCCAGTCATAGTAAGCACGGCTCAGGACGGGAGCGCTCGCACTGTGCCCAGTCATAGTAAGCACGTGCTCAGGACGGGAGCGCTCACACTGTGCCCAGTCATAGTAAGCACGTGCTCAGGACGGGAGCGCTCACACTGTGTCCAGTCATAGTAAGCACGTGCTCAGGACAGGAGCGCTCGCACTGTGCCCAGTCATAGTAAGCACGTGCTCAGGACAGGAGCGCTCACACTGTGTCCAGTCATAGTAAGCACGTGCTCAGGACAGGAGCGCTCACACTGTGCCCAGTCATAGTAAGCACGTGCTCAGGACAGGAGCGCTCGCACAGTGTCCAGTCATAGTAAGCACGTGCTCAGGACAGGAGCGCTCGCACAGTGTCCAGTCATAGTAAGCACGTGCTCAGGGCGGGAGCGCTCACACTGTGTCCAGTCATAGTAAGCACGTGCTCAGGACAGGAGCGCTCACACTGTGCCCAGTTATAGTAAGCACGTGCTCAGGACAGGAGCGCTCGCACTGTGCCCAGTCATAGTAAGCACATGCTCAGGACGGGAGCGCTCGCACTGTGCCCAGTCATAGTAAGCACGTGCTCAGGACGGGAGCGCTCACACTGTGCCCAGTCATAGTAAGCACGTGCTCAGGACGGGAGCGCTCGCACTGTGCCCAGTCATAGTAAGCACGTGCTCAGGACAGGAGCGCTCACACTGTGCCCAGTCATAGTAAGCACGTGCTCAGGACGGGAGCGCTCGCACTGTGCCCAGTCATAGTAAGCACGTGCTCAGGACAGGAGCGCTCACACTGTGCCCAGTCATAGTAAGCACGTGCTCAGGACGGGAGCGCTCGCACTGTGCCCAGTCATAGTAAGCACGTGCTCAGGACAGGAGCGCTCGCACTGTGCCCAGTCATAGTAAGCACGTGCTCAGGACGGGAGCGCTCGCACAGTGTCCAGTCATAGTAAGCACGTGCTCAGGACGGGAGCGCTCGCACTGGGCCCAGTCATAGTAAGCACGTGCTCAGGACAGGAGCGCTCACACTGTGCCCAGTCATAGTAAGCACGTGCTCAGGACGGGAGCGCTCGCACTGTGCCCAGTCATAGTAAGCACGTGCTCAGGACGGGAGCGCTCGCACTGTGTCCAGTCATAGTAAGCACGTGCTCAGGACAGGAGCGCTCACACTGTGCCCAGTCATAGTAAGCACGTGCTCAGGACGGGAGTGCTCGCACTGTGTCCAGTCATAGTAAGCACGTGCTCAGGACAGGAGCGCTCACACTGTGCCCAGTCATAGTAAGCACGTGCTCAGGACAGGAGCGCTCACACTGTGCCCAGTCATAGTAAGCACGTGCTCAGGACGGGAGCGCTCACACTGTGCCCAGTCATAGTAAGCACGTGCTCAGGGCGGGAGCGCTCACACTGTGCCCAGTCATAGTAAGCACGAGCTCAGGACAGGAGCGCTCACACTGTGCCCAGTCATAGTAAGCACGTGCTCAGGACGGGAGCGCTCACACTGTGCCCAGTCATAGTAAGCACGTGCTCAGGACGGGAGCGCTCCCACTGTGCCCAGTCATAGTAAGCACGTGCTCAGGGCGGGAGCGCTCACACTGTGCCCAGTCATAGTAAGCACGTGCTCAGGACGGGAGCGCTCACACTGTGCCCAGTCATAGTAAGCACGTGCTCAGGACAGGAGCGCTCGCACTGTGCCCAGTCATAGTAAGCACGTGCTCAGGACAGGAGCGCTCGCACAGTGTCCAGTCATAGTAAGCACGTGCTTAGGACGGGAGCGCTCGCACAGTGTCCAGTCATAGTAAGCACGTGCTCAGGACGGGAGCGCTCGCACAGTGTCCAGTCATAGTAAGCACGTGCTCAGGACGGGAGCGCTCACACTGTGCCCAGTCATAGTAAGCACGTGCTCAGGACGGGAGCGCTCACACTGTGCCCAGTCATAGTAAGCACGTGCTCAGGACGGGAGCGCTCACACTGTGCCCAGTCATAGTAAGCACGTGCTCAGGACGGGAGCGCTCGCACAGTGTCCAGTCATAGTAAGCACGTGCTCAGGACAGGAGCGCACACACTGTGCCCAGTCATAGTAAGCACGTGCTCAGGACAGGAGCGCACACACTGTGCCCAGTCATAGTAACCACGTGCTCAGGACGGGAGCGCTCGCACTGTGTCCAGTCATAGTAAGCACGTGCTCAGGACGGGAGCGCTCACACTGTGCCCAGTCATAGTAAGCACGTGCTCAGGACGGGAGCGCTCGCACTGTGTCCAGTCATAGTAACCACGTGCTCAGGACGGGAGCGCTCGCACTGTGTCCAGTCATAGTAAGCACGTGCTCAGGACAGGAGCGCTCGCACTGTGCCCAGTCATAGTAAGCACGTGCTCAGGACGGGAGCGCTCGCACTGTGTCCAGTCATAGTAAGCACGTGCTCAGGACAGGAGCGCTCACACTGCCCAGTCATAGTAAGCACGTGCCCAGGACAGGAGCGCTCACACTGCCCAGTCATAGTAAGCACGTGCTCAGGACGGGAGCGCTCACACTGTGCCCAGTCATAGTAAGCACGTGCTCAGGACGGGAGCGCTCACACTGTGCCCAGTCATAGTAAGCACGTGCTCAGGACGGGAGCGCTCACACTGTGCCAAGTCATAGTAAGCACGTGCTCAGGACAGGAGCGCTCGCACAGTGTCCAGTCATAGTAAGCACGTGCTTAGGACGGGAGCGCTCGCACAGTGTCCAGTCATAGTAAGCACGTGCTCAGGACGGGAGCGCTCGCACAGTGTCCAGTCATAGTAAGCACGTGCTCAGGACAGGAGCGCTCACACTGTGTCCAGTCATAGTAAGCATGTGCTCAGGATGGGAGCGCTCGCACAGTGTCCAGTCATAGTAAGCACGTGCTCAGGACAGGAGCGCTCACACTGTGCCCAGTCATAGTAAGCACGTGCTCAGGACAGGAGCGTTCGCACTGTGCCCAGTCATAGTAAGCACGTGCTCAGGACGGGAGCGCTCGCACTGTGCCCAGTCATAGTAAGCACGTGCTCAGGACAGGAGCGCTCGCACAGTGTCCAGTCATAGTAAGCACGTGCTTAGGACGGGAGCGCTCGCACAGTGTCCAGTCATAGTAAGCACGTGCTCAGGACGGGAGCGCTCGCACAGTGTCCAGTCATAGTAAGCACGTGCTCAGGACAGGAGCGCTCACACTGTGCCCAGTCATAGTAAGCACGTGCTCAGGACAGGAGCGCTCGCACTGTGCCCAGTCATAGTAAGCACGTGCTCAGGACGGGAGCGCTCGCACTGTGCCCAGTCATAGTAAGCACGTGCTCAGGACAGGAGCGCTCCCACTGTGCCCAGTCATAGTAAGCACGTGCTCAGGACAGGAGCGCTCACACTGTGCCCAGTCATAGTAAGCACGTGCTCAGGACAGGAGCGCTCACACTGTGCCCAGTCATAGTAAGCACGTGCTCAGGACAGGAGCGTTCGCACTGTGCCCAGTCATAGTAAGCACGTGCTCAGGACAGGAGCGCTCGCACTGTGCCCAGTCATAGTAAGCACGTGCTCAGGACGGGAGCGCTCGCACTGTGCCCAGTCATAGTAAGCACGTGCTCAGGACAGGAGCGCTCCCACTGTGCCCAGTCATAGTAAGCACGTGCTCAGGACAGGAGCGCTCACACTGTGCCCAGTCATAGTAAGCACGTGCTCAGGACGGGAGCGCTCACACTGTGCCCAGTCATAGTAAGCACGTGCTCAGGACAGGAGCGCTCACACTGTGCCCAGTCATAGTAAGCACGTGCTCAGGACGGGAGCGCTCGCACTGTGCCCAGTCATAGTAAGCACGTGCTCAGGACGGGAGCGCTCACACTGTGCCCAGTCATAGTAAGCACGTGCTCAGGACGGGAGCGCTCACACTGTGCCCAGTCATAGTAAGCACGTGCTCAGGACAGGAGCGCTCACACTGTGCCCAGACATAGTAAGCACGTGCTCAGGACAGGAGCGCTCACACTGTGCCCAGTCATAGTAAGCACGTGCTCAGGACAGGAGCGCTCACACTGTGTCCAGTCATAGTAAGCACGTGCTCAGGACGGGAGCGCTCGCACTGCCCAGTCATAGTAAGCACGTGCTCAGGACAGGAGCGCTCACACTGTGCCCAGTCATAGTAAGCACGTGCTCAGGACAGGAGCGCTCCCACTGTGCCCAGTCATAGTAAGCACGTGCTCAGGACAGGAGCGCTCGCACTGTGCCCAGTCATAGTAAGCACGGCTCAGGACGGGAGCGCTCGCACTGTGCCCAGTCATAGTAAGCACGTGCTCAGGACGGGAGCGCTCACACTGTGCCCAGTCATAGTAAGCACGTGCTCAGGACGGGAGCGCTCACACTGTGTCCAGTCATAGTAAGCACGTGCTCAGGACAGGAGCGCTCGCACTGTGCCCAGTCATAGTAAGCACGTGCTCAGGACAGGAGCGCTCACACTGTGTCCAGTCATAGTAAGCACGTGCTCAGGACAGGAGCGCTCACACTGTGCCCAGTCATAGTAAGCACGTGCTCAGGACAGGAGCGCTCGCACAGTGTCCAGTCATAGTAAGCACGTGCTCAGGACAGGAGCGCTCGCACAGTGTCCAGTCATAGTAAGCACGTGCTCAGGGCGGGAGCGCTCACACTGTGTCCAGTCATAGTAAGCACGTGCTCAGGACAGGAGCGCTCACACTGTGCCCAGTTATAGTAAGCACGTGCTCAGGACAGGAGCGCTCGCACTGTGCCCAGTCATAGTAAGCACATGCTCAGGACGGGAGCGCTCGCACTGTGCCCAGTCATAGTAAGCACGTGCTCAGGACGGGAGCGCTCACACTGTGCCCAGTCATAGTAAGCACGTGCTCAGGACGGGAGCGCTCGCACTGTGCCCAGTCATAGTAAGCACGTGCTCAGGACAGGAGCGCTCACACTGTGCCCAGTCATAGTAAGCACGTGCTCAGGACGGGAGCGCTCGCACTGTGCCCAGTCATAGTAAGCACGTGCTCAGGACAGGAGCGCTCACACTGTGCCCAGTCATAGTAAGCACGTGCTCAGGACGGGAGCGCTCGCACTGTGCCCAGTCATAGTAAGCACGTGCTCAGGACAGGAGCGCTCGCACTGTGCCCAGTCATAGTAAGCACGTGCTCAGGACGGGAGCGCTCGCACAGTGTCCAGTCATAGTAAGCACGTGCTCAGGACGGGAGCGCTCGCACTGGGCCCAGTCATAGTAAGCACGTGCTCAGGACAGGAGCGCTCACACTGTGCCCAGTCATAGTAAGCACGTGCTCAGGACGGGAGCGCTCGCACTGTGCCCAGTCATAGTAAGCACGTGCTCAGGACGGGAGCGCTCGCACTGTGTCCAGTCATAGTAAGCACGTGCTCAGGACAGGAGCGCTCACACTGTGCCCAGTCATAGTAAGCACGTGCTCAGGACGGGAGTGCTCGCACTGTGTCCAGTCATAGTAAGCACGTGCTCAGGACAGGAGCGCTCACACTGTGCCCAGTCATAGTAAGCACGTGCTCAGGACAGGAGCGCTCACACTGTGCCCAGTCATAGTAAGCACGTGCTCAGGACGGGAGCGCTCACACTGTGCCCAGTCATAGTAAGCACGTGCTCAGGGCGGGAGCGCTCACACTGTGCCCAGTCATAGTAAGCACGAGCTCAGGACAGGAGCGCTCACACTGTGCCCAGTCATAGTAAGCACGTGCTCAGGACGGGAGCGCTCACACTGTGCCCAGTCATAGTAAGCACGTGCTCAGGACGGGAGCGCTCCCACTGTGCCCAGTCATAGTAAGCACGTGCTCAGGGCGGGAGCGCTCACACTGTGCCCAGTCATAGTAAGCACGTGCTCAGGACGGGAGCGCTCACACTGTGCCCAGTCATAGTAAGCACGTGCTCAGGACAGGAGCGCTCGCACTGTGCCCAGTCATAGTAAGCACGTGCTCAGGACAGGAGCGCTCGCACAGTGTCCAGTCATAGTAAGCACGTGCTTAGGACGGGAGCGCTCGCACAGTGTCCAGTCATAGTAAGCACGTGCTCAGGACGGGAGCGCTCGCACAGTGTCCAGTCATAGTAAGCACGTGCTCAGGACAGGAGCGCTCACACTGTGTCCAGTCATAGTAAGCATGTGCTCAGGACGGGAGCGCTCGCACTGTGCCCAGTCATAGTAAGCACGTGCTCAGGACAGGAGCGCTCACACTGTGCCCAGTCATAGTAAGCACGTGCTCAGGACAGGAGCGCTCGCACTGTGCCCAGTCATAGTAAGCACGTGCTCAGGACAGGAGCGCTCGCACAGTGTCCAGTCATAGTAAGCACGTGCTTAGGACGGGAGCGCTCGCACAGTGTCCAGTCATAGTAAGCACGTGCTCAGGACGGGAGCGCTCGCACAGTGTCCAGTCATAGTAAGCACGTGCTCAGGACAGGAGCGCTCACACTGTGTCCAGTCATAGTAAGCATGTGCTCAGGATGGGAGCGCTCGCACAGTGTCCAGTCATAGTAAGCACGTGCTCAGGACAGGAGCGCTCACACTGTGCCCAGTCATAGTAAGCACGTGCTCAGGACAGGAGCGTTCGCACTGTGCCCAGTCATAGTAAGCACGTGCTCAGGACGGGAGCGCTCGCACTGTGCCCAGTCATAGTAAGCACGTGCTCAGGACAGGAGCGCTCGCACAGTGTCCAGTCATAGTAAGCACGTGCTTAGGACGGGAGCGCTCGCACAGTGTCCAGTCATAGTAAGCACGTGCTCAGGACGGGAGCGCTCGCACAGTGTCCAGTCATAGTAAGCACGTGCTCAGGACAGGAGCGCTCACACTGTGCCCAGTCATAGTAAGCACGTGCTCAGGACAGGAGCGCTCGCACTGTGCCCAGTCATAGTAAGCACGTGCTCAGGACGGGAGCGCTCGCACTGTGCCCAGTCATAGTAAGCACGTGCTCAGGACAGGAGCGCTCCCACTGTGCCCAGTCATAGTAAGCACGTGCTCAGGACAGGAGCGCTCACACTGTGCCCAGTCATAGTAAGCACGTGCTCAGGACAGGAGCGCTCACACTGTGCCCAGTCATAGTAAGCACGTGCTCAGGACAGGAGCGTTCGCACTGTGCCCAGTCATAGTAAGCACGTGCTCAGGACAGGAGCGCTCGCACTGTGCCCAGTCATAGTAAGCACGTGCTCAGGACGGGAGCGCTCGCACTGTGCCCAGTCATAGTAAGCACGTGCTCAGGACAGGAGCGCTCCCACTGTGCCCAGTCATAGTAAGCACGTGCTCAGGACAGGAGCGCTCACACTGTGCCCAGTCATAGTAAGCACGTGCTCAGGACAGGAGCGCTCACACTGTGCCCAGTCATAGTAAGCACGTGCTCAGGACGGGAGCGCTCGCACTGTGCCCAGTCATAGTAAGCACGTGCTCAGGACGGGAGCGCTCACACTGTGCCCAGTCATAGTAAGCACGTGCTCAGGACGGGAGCGCTCACACTGTGCCCAGTCATAGTAAGCACGTGCTCAGGACAGGAGCGCTCACACTGTGCCCAGACATAGTAAGCACGTGCTCAGGACAGGAGCGCTCACACTGTGCCCAGTCATAGTAAGCACGTGCTCAGGACAGGAGCGCTCACACTGTGTCCAGTCATAGTAAGCACGTGCTCAGGACGGGAGCGCTCGCACTGCCCAGTCATAGTAAGCACGTGCTCAGGACAGGAGCGCTCACACTGTGCCCAGTCATAGTAAGCACGTGCTCAGGACAGGAGCGCTCCCACTGTGCCCAGTCATAGTAAGCACGTGCTCAGGACAGGAGCGCTCGCACTGTGCCCAGTCATAGTAAGCACGGCTCAGGACGGGAGCGCTCGCACTGTGCCCAGTCATAGTAAGCACGTGCTCAGGACGGGAGCGCTCACACTGTGCCCAGTCATAGTAAGCACGTGCTCAGGACGGGAGCGCTCACACTGTGTCCAGTCATAGTAAGCACGTGCTCAGGACAGGAGCGCTCGCACTGTGCCCAGTCATAGTAAGCACGTGCTCAGGACAGGAGCGCTCACACTGTGTCCAGTCATAGTAAGCACGTGCTCAGGACAGGAGCGCTCACACTGTGCCCAGTCATAGTAAGCACGTGCTCAGGACAGGAGCGCTCGCACAGTGTCCAGTCATAGTAAGCACGTGCTCAGGACAGGAGCGCTCGCACAGTGTCCAGTCATAGTAAGCACGTGCTCAGGGCGGGAGCGCTCACACTGTGTCCAGTCATAGTAAGCACGTGCTCAGGACAGGAGCGCTCACACTGTGCCCAGTTATAGTAAGCACGTGCTCAGGACAGGAGCGCTCGCACTGTGCCCAGTCATAGTAAGCACGTGCTCAGGACGGGAGCGCTCGCACTGTGCCCAGTCATAGTAAGCACGTGCTCAGGACGGGAGCGCTCACACTGTGCCCAGTCATAGTAAGCACGTGCTCAGGACATGAGCGCTCACACTGTGCCCAGTCATAGTAAGCACGTGCTCAGGACGGGAGCGCTCGCACTGTGCCCAGTCATAGTAAGCACGTGCTCAGGACGGGAGCGCTCCCACTGTGCCCAGTCATAGTAAGCACGTGCTCAGGACGGGAGCGCTCACACTGTGCCCAGTCATAGTAAGCACGTGCTCAGGACGGGAGCGCTCACACTGTGCCCAGTCATAGTAAGCACGTGCTCAGGACAGGAGCGCTCGCACTGTGCCCAGTCATAGTAAGCACGTGCTCAGGACAGGAGCGCTCACACTGTGCCCAGTCATAGTAAGCACGTGCTCAGGACGGGAGCGCTCACACTGTGCCCAGTCATAGTAAGCACGTGCTCAGGACGGGAGCGCTCGCACTGTGCCCAGTCATAGTAAGCACGTGCTCAGGACAGGAGCGCTCACACTGTGCCCAGTCATAGTAAGCACGTGCTCAGGACGGGAGCGCTCACACTGTGCCCAGTCATAGTAAGCACGTGCTCAGGACAGGAGCGCTCACACTGTGCCCAGTCATAGTAAGCACGTGCTCAGGACGGGAGCGCTCGCACTGTGCCCAGTCATAGTAAGCACGTGCTCAGGACGGGAGCGCTCACACTGTGCCCAGTCATAGTAAGCACGTGCTCAGGACAGGAGCGCTCACACTGTGCCCAGTCATAGTAAGCACGTGCTCAGGACAGGAGCGTTCGCACTGTGCCCAGTCATAGTAAGCACGTGCTCAGGACGGGAGCGCTCGCACTGTGCCCAGTCATACAGTAGTAAGCACGTGCTCAGGACAGGAGCGCTCGCACAGTGTCCAGTCATAGTAAGCACGTGCTTAGGACGGGAGCGCTCGCACAGTGTCCAGTCATAGTAAGCACGTGCTCAGGACGGGAGCGCTCGCACAGTGTCCAGTCATAGTAAGCACGTGCTCAGGACAGGAGCGCTCACACTGTGCCCAGTCATAGTAAGCACGTGCTCAGGACAGGAGCGTTCGCACTGTGCCCAGTCATAGTAAGCACGTGCTCAGGACAGGAGCGCTCGCACTGTGCCCAGTCATAGTAAGCACGTGCTCAGGACAGGAGCGTTCGCACTGTGCCCAGTCATAGTAAGCACGTGCTCAGGACAGGAGCGCTCACACTGTGCCCAGTCATAGTAAGCACGTGCTCAGGACGGGAGCGCTCGCACTGTGCCCAGTCATAGTAAGCACGTGCTCAGGACAGGAGCGCTCCCACTGTGCCCAGTCATAGTAAGCACGTGCTCAGGACAGGAGCGCTCACACTGTGCCCAGTCATAGTAAGCACGTGCTCAGGACGGGAGCGCTCACACTGTGCCCAGTCATAGTAAGCACGTGCTCAGGACGGGAGCGCTCACACTGTGCCCAGTCATAGTAAGCACGTGCTCAGGACGGGAGCGCTCACACTGTGCCCAGTCATAGTAAGCACGTGCTCAGGACGGGAGCGCTCGCACAGTGTCCAGTCATAGTAAGCACGTGCTCAGGACAGGAGCGCACACACTGTGCCCAGTCATAGTAAGCACGTGCTCAGGACAGGAGCGCACACACTGTGCCCAGTCATAGTAACCACGTGCTCAGGACGGGAGCGCTCGCACTGTGTCCAGTCATAGTAAGCACGTGCTCAGGACGGGAGCGCTCACACTGTGCCCAGTCATAGTAAGCACGTGCTCAGGACGGGAGCGCTCGCACTGTGTCCAGTCATAGTAACCACGTGCTCAGGACGGGAGCGCTCGCACTGTGTCCAGTCATAGTAAGCACGTGCTCAGGACAGGAGCGCTCGCACTGTGCCCAGTCATAGTAAGCACGTGCTCAGGACGGGAGCGCTCGCACTGTGTCCAGTCATAGTAAGCACGTGCTCAGGACAGGAGCGCTCACACTGCCCAGTCATAGTAAGCACGTGCCCAGGACAGGAGCGCTCACACTGCCCAGTCATAGTAAGCACGTGCTCAGGACGGGAGCGCTCACACTGTGCCCAGTCATAGTAAGCACGTGCTCAGGACGGGAGCGCTCACACTGTGCCCAGTCATAGTAAGCACGTGCTCAGGACGGGAGCGCTCACACTGTGCCAAGTCATAGTAAGCACGTGCTCAGGACAGGAGCGCTCGCACAGTGTCCAGTCATAGTAAGCACGTGCTTAGGACGGGAGCGCTCGCACAGTGTCCAGTCATAGTAAGCACGTGCTCAGGACGGGAGCGCTCGCACAGTGTCCAGTCATAGTAAGCACGTGCTCAGGACAGGAGCGCTCACACTGTGTCCAGTCATAGTAAGCATGTGCTCAGGATGGGAGCGCTCGCACAGTGTCCAGTCATAGTAAGCACGTGCTCAGGACAGGAGCGCTCACACTGTGCCCAGTCATAGTAAGCACGTGCTCAGGACAGGAGCGTTCGCACTGTGCCCAGTCATAGTAAGCACGTGCTCAGGACGGGAGCGCTCGCACTGTGCCCAGTCATAGTAAGCACGTGCTCAGGACAGGAGCGCTCGCACAGTGTCCAGTCATAGTAAGCACGTGCTTAGGACGGGAGCGCTCGCACAGTGTCCAGTCATAGTAAGCACGTGCTCAGGACGGGAGCGCTCGCACAGTGTCCAGTCATAGTAAGCACGTGCTCAGGACAGGAGCGCTCACACTGTGCCCAGTCATAGTAAGCACGTGCTCAGGACAGGAGCGCTCGCACTGTGCCCAGTCATAGTAAGCACGTGCTCAGGACGGGAGCGCTCGCACTGTGCCCAGTCATAGTAAGCACGTGCTCAGGACAGGAGCGCTCCCACTGTGCCCAGTCATAGTAAGCACGTGCTCAGGACAGGAGCGCTCACACTGTGCCCAGTCATAGTAAGCACGTGCTCAGGACAGGAGCGCTCACACTGTGCCCAGTCATAGTAAGCACGTGCTCAGGACAGGAGCGTTCGCACTGTGCCCAGTCATAGTAAGCACGTGCTCAGGACAGGAGCGCTCGCACTGTGCCCAGTCATAGTAAGCACGTGCTCAGGACGGGAGCGCTCGCACTGTGCCCAGTCATAGTAAGCACGTGCTCAGGACAGGAGCGCTCCCACTGTGCCCAGTCATAGTAAGCACGTGCTCAGGACAGGAGCGCTCACACTGTGCCCAGTCATAGTAAGCACGTGCTCAGGACGGGAGCGCTCACACTGTGCCCAGTCATAGTAAGCACGTGCTCAGGACAGGAGCGCTCACACTGTGCCCAGTCATAGTAAGCACGTGCTCAGGACGGGAGCGCTCGCACTGTGCCCAGTCATAGTAAGCACGTGCTCAGGACGGGAGCGCTCACACTGTGCCCAGTCATAGTAAGCACGTGCTCAGGACGGGAGCGCTCACACTGTGCCCAGTCATAGTAAGCACGTGCTCAGGACAGGAGCGCTCACACTGTGCCCAGACATAGTAAGCACGTGCTCAGGACAGGAGCGCTCACACTGTGCCCAGTCATAGTAAGCACGTGCTCAGGACAGGAGCGCTCACACTGTGTCCAGTCATAGTAAGCACGTGCTCAGGACGGGAGCGCTCGCACTGCCCAGTCATAGTAAGCACGTGCTCAGGACAGGAGCGCTCACACTGTGCCCAGTCATAGTAAGCACGTGCTCAGGACAGGAGCGCTCCCACTGTGCCCAGTCATAGTAAGCACGTGCTCAGGACAGGAGCGCTCGCACTGTGCCCAGTCATAGTAAGCACGGCTCAGGACGGGAGCGCTCGCACTGTGCCCAGTCATAGTAAGCACGTGCTCAGGACGGGAGCGCTCACACTGTGCCCAGTCATAGTAAGCACGTGCTCAGGACGGGAGCGCTCACACTGTGTCCAGTCATAGTAAGCACGTGCTCAGGACAGGAGCGCTCGCACTGTGCCCAGTCATAGTAAGCACGTGCTCAGGACAGGAGCGCTCACACTGTGTCCAGTCATAGTAAGCACGTGCTCAGGACAGGAGCGCTCACACTGTGCCCAGTCATAGTAAGCACGTGCTCAGGACAGGAGCGCTCGCACAGTGTCCAGTCATAGTAAGCACGTGCTCAGGACAGGAGCGCTCGCACAGTGTCCAGTCATAGTAAGCACGTGCTCAGGGCGGGAGCGCTCACACTGTGTCCAGTCATAGTAAGCACGTGCTCAGGACAGGAGCGCTCACACTGTGCCCAGTTATAGTAAGCACGTGCTCAGGACAGGAGCGCTCGCACTGTGCCCAGTCATAGTAAGCACATGCTCAGGACGGGAGCGCTCGCACTGTGCCCAGTCATAGTAAGCACGTGCTCAGGACGGGAGCGCTCACACTGTGCCCAGTCATAGTAAGCACGTGCTCAGGACGGGAGCGCTCGCACTGTGCCCAGTCATAGTAAGCACGTGCTCAGGACAGGAGCGCTCACACTGTGCCCAGTCATAGTAAGCACGTGCTCAGGACGGGAGCGCTCGCACTGTGCCCAGTCATAGTAAGCACGTGCTCAGGACAGGAGCGCTCACACTGTGCCCAGTCATAGTAAGCACGTGCTCAGGACGGGAGCGCTCGCACTGTGCCCAGTCATAGTAAGCACGTGCTCAGGACAGGAGCGCTCGCACTGTGCCCAGTCATAGTAAGCACGTGCTCAGGACGGGAGCGCTCGCACAGTGTCCAGTCATAGTAAGCACGTGCTCAGGACGGGAGCGCTCGCACTGGGCCCAGTCATAGTAAGCACGTGCTCAGGACAGGAGCGCTCACACTGTGCCCAGTCATAGTAAGCACGTGCTCAGGACGGGAGCGCTCGCACTGTGCCCAGTCATAGTAAGCACGTGCTCAGGACGGGAGCGCTCGCACTGTGTCCAGTCATAGTAAGCACGTGCTCAGGACAGGAGCGCTCACACTGTGCCCAGTCATAGTAAGCACGTGCTCAGGACGGGAGTGCTCGCACTGTGTCCAGTCATAGTAAGCACGTGCTCAGGACAGGAGCGCTCACACTGTGCCCAGTCATAGTAAGCACGTGCTCAGGACAGGAGCGCTCACACTGTGCCCAGTCATAGTAAGCACGTGCTCAGGACGGGAGCGCTCACACTGTGCCCAGTCATAGTAAGCACGTGCTCAGGGCGGGAGCGCTCACACTGTGCCCAGTCATAGTAAGCACGAGCTCAGGACAGGAGCGCTCACACTGTGCCCAGTCATAGTAAGCACGTGCTCAGGACGGGAGCGCTCACACTGTGCCCAGTCATAGTAAGCACGTGCTCAGGACGGGAGCGCTCCCACTGTGCCCAGTCATAGTAAGCACGTGCTCAGGGCGGGAGCGCTCACACTGTGCCCAGTCATAGTAAGCACGTGCTCAGGACGGGAGCGCTCACACTGTGCCCAGTCATAGTAAGCACGTGCTCAGGACAGGAGCGCTCGCACTGTGCCCAGTCATAGTAAGCACGTGCTCAGGACAGGAGCGCTCGCACAGTGTCCAGTCATAGTAAGCACGTGCTTAGGACGGGAGCGCTCGCACAGTGTCCAGTCATAGTAAGCACGTGCTCAGGACGGGAGCGCTCGCACAGTGTCCAGTCATAGTAAGCACGTGCTCAGGACAGGAGCGCTCACACTGTGTCCAGTCATAGTAAGCATGTGCTCAGGACGGGAGCGCTCGCACTGTGCCCAGTCATAGTAAGCACGTGCTCAGGACAGGAGCGCTCACACTGTGCCCAGTCATAGTAAGCACGTGCTCAGGACAGGAGCGCTCGCACTGTGCCCAGTCATAGTAAGCACGTGCTCAGGACAGGAGCGCTCGCACAGTGTCCAGTCATAGTAAGCACGTGCTTAGGACGGGAGCGCTCGCACAGTGTCCAGTCATAGTAAGCACGTGCTCAGGACGGGAGCGCTCGCACAGTGTCCAGTCATAGTAAGCACGTGCTCAGGACAGGAGCGCTCACACTGTGTCCAGTCATAGTAAGCATGTGCTCAGGATGGGAGCGCTCGCACAGTGTCCAGTCATAGTAAGCACGTGCTCAGGACAGGAGCGCTCACACTGTGCCCAGTCATAGTAAGCACGTGCTCAGGACAGGAGCGTTCGCACTGTGCCCAGTCATAGTAAGCACGTGCTCAGGACGGGAGCGCTCGCACTGTGCCCAGTCATAGTAAGCACGTGCTCAGGACAGGAGCGCTCGCACAGTGTCCAGTCATAGTAAGCACGTGCTTAGGACGGGAGCGCTCGCACAGTGTCCAGTCATAGTAAGCACGTGCTCAGGACGGGAGCGCTCGCACAGTGTCCAGTCATAGTAAGCACGTGCTCAGGACAGGAGCGCTCACACTGTGCCCAGTCATAGTAAGCACGTGCTCAGGACAGGAGCGCTCGCACTGTGCCCAGTCATAGTAAGCACGTGCTCAGGACGGGAGCGCTCGCACTGTGCCCAGTCATAGTAAGCACGTGCTCAGGACAGGAGCGCTCCCACTGTGCCCAGTCATAGTAAGCACGTGCTCAGGACAGGAGCGCTCACACTGTGCCCAGTCATAGTAAGCACGTGCTCAGGACAGGAGCGCTCACACTGTGCCCAGTCATAGTAAGCACGTGCTCAGGACAGGAGCGTTCGCACTGTGCCCAGTCATAGTAAGCACGTGCTCAGGACAGGAGCGCTCGCACTGTGCCCAGTCATAGTAAGCACGTGCTCAGGACGGGAGCGCTCGCACTGTGCCCAGTCATAGTAAGCACGTGCTCAGGACAGGAGCGCTCACACTGTGCCCAGTCATAGTAAGCACGTGCTCAGGACAGGAGCGCTCACACTGTGCCCAGTCATAGTAAGCACGTGCTCAGGACAGGAGCGCTCACACTGTGCCCAGTCATAGTAAGCACGTGCTCAGGACGGGAGCGCTCGCACTGTGCCCAGTCATAGTAAGCACGTGCTCAGGACGGGAGCGCTCACACTGTGCCCAGTCATAGTAAGCACGTGCTCAGGACGGGAGCGCTCACACTGTGCCCAGTCATAGTAAGCACGTGCTCAGGACAGGAGCGCTCACACTGTGCCCAGACATAGTAAGCACGTGCTCAGGACAGGAGCGCTCACACTGTGCCCAGTCATAGTAAGCACGTGCTCAGGACAGGAGCGCTCACACTGTGTCCAGTCATAGTAAGCACGTGCTCAGGACGGGAGCGCTCGCACTGCCCAGTCATAGTAAGCACGTGCTCAGGACAGGAGCGCTCACACTGTGCCCAGTCATAGTAAGCACGTGCTCAGGACAGGAGCGCTCCCACTGTGCCCAGTCATAGTAAGCACGTGCTCAGGACAGGAGCGCTCGCACTGTGCCCAGTCATAGTAAGCACGGCTCAGGACGGGAGCGCTCGCACTGTGCCCAGTCATAGTAAGCACGTGCTCAGGACGGGAGCGCTCACACTGTGCCCAGTCATAGTAAGCACGTGCTCAGGACGGGAGCGCTCACACTGTGTCCAGTCATAGTAAGCACGTGCTCAGGACAGGAGCGCTCGCACTGTGCCCAGTCATAGTAAGCACGTGCTCAGGACAGGAGCGCTCACACTGTGTCCAGTCATAGTAAGCACGTGCTCAGGACAGGAGCGCTCACACTGTGCCCAGTCATAGTAAGCACGTGCTCAGGACAGGAGCGCTCGCACAGTGTCCAGTCATAGTAAGCACGTGCTCAGGACAGGAGCGCTCGCACAGTGTCCAGTCATAGTAAGCACGTGCTCAGGGCGGGAGCGCTCACACTGTGTCCAGTCATAGTAAGCACGTGCTCAGGACAGGAGCGCTCACACTGTGCCCAGTTATAGTAAGCACGTGCTCAGGACAGGAGCGCTCGCACTGTGCCCAGTCATAGTAAGCACGTGCTCAGGACGGGAGCGCTCGCACTGTGCCCAGTCATAGTAAGCACGTGCTCAGGACGGGAGCGCTCACACTGTGCCCAGTCATAGTAAGCACGTGCTCAGGACATGAGCGCTCACACTGTGCCCAGTCATAGTAAGCACGTGTTCAGGACGGGAGCGCTCGCACTGTGCCCAGTCATAGTAAGCACGTGCTCAGGACGGGAGCGCTCCCACTGTGCCCAGTCATAGTAAGCACGTGCTCAGGACGGGAGCGCTCACACTGTGCCCAGTCATAGTAAGCACGTGCTCAGGACGGGAGCGCTCACACTGTGCCCAGTCATAGTAAGCACGTGCTCAGGACAGGAGCGCTCGCACTGTGCCCAGTCATAGTAAGCACGTGCTCAGGACAGGAGCGCTCACACTGTGCCCAGTCATAGTAAGCACGTGCTCAGGACGGGAGCGCTCACACTGTGCCCAGTCATAGTAAGCACGTGCTCAGGACGGGAGCGCTCGCACTGTGCCCAGTCATAGTAAGCACGTGCTCAGGACAGGAGCGCTCACACTGTGCCCAGTCATAGTAAGCACGTGCTCAGGACGGGAGCGCTCACACTGTGCCCAGTCATAGTAAGCACGTGCTCAGGACAGGAGCGCTCACACTGTGCCCAGTCATAGTAAGCACGTGCTCAGGACGGGAGCGCTCGCACTGTGCCCAGTCATAGTAAGCACGTGCTCAGGACGGGAGCGCTCACACTGTGCCCAGTCATAGTAAGCACGTGCTCAGGACAGGAGCGCTCACACTGTGCCCAGTCATAGTAAGCACGTGCTCAGGACAGGAGCGTTCGCACTGTGCCCAGTCATAGTAAGCACGTGCTCAGGACGGGAGCGCTCGCACTGTGCCCAGTCATACAGTAGTAAGCACGTGCTCAGGACAGGAGCGCTCGCACAGTGTCCAGTCATAGTAAGCACGTGCTTAGGACGGGAGCGCTCGCACAGTGTCCAGTCATAGTAAGCACGTGCTCAGGACGGGAGCGCTCGCACAGTGTCCAGTCATAGTAAGCACGTGCTCAGGACAGGAGCGCTCACACTGTGCCCAGTCATAGTAAGCACGTGCTCAGGACAGGAGCGTTCGCACTGTGCCCAGTCATAGTAAGCACGTGCTCAGGACAGGAGCGCTCGCACTGTGCCCAGTCATAGTAAGCACGTGCTCAGGACAGGAGCGTTCGCACTGTGCCCAGTCATAGTAAGCACGTGCTCAGGACAGGAGCGCTCACACTGTGCCCAGTCATAGTAAGCACGTGCTCAGGACGGGAGCGCTCGCACTGTGCCCAGTCATAGTAAGCACGTGCTCAGGACAGGAGCGCTCCCACTGTGCCCAGTCATAGTAAGCACGTGCTCAGGACAGGAGCGCTCACACTGTGCCCAGTCATAGTAAGCACGTGCTCAGGACGGGAGCGCTCACACTGTGCCCAGTCATAGTAAGCACGTGCTCAGGACAGGAGCGCTCACACTGTGCCCAGTCATAGTAAGCACGTGCTCAGGACGGGAGCGCTCGCACTGTGCCCAGTCATAGTAAGCACGTGCTCAGGACGGGAGCGCTCACACTGTGCCCAGTCATAGTAAGCACGTGCTCAGGACAGGAGCGCTCACACTGTGCCCAGACATAGTAAGCACGTGCTCAGGACAGGAGCGCTCACACTGTGCCCAGTCATAGTAAGCACGTGCTCAGGGCGGGAGCGCTCGCACTGTGCCCAGTCATAGTAACCACGTGCTCAGGACGGGAGCGCTCACACTGTGCCCAGACATAGTAAGCACGTGCTCAGGACAGGAGCGCTCGCACTGTGCCCAGTCATAGTAAGCACGTGCTCAGGACAGGAGCGCTCACACTGTGTCCAGTCATAGTAAGCACGTGCTCAGGACGGGAGCGCTCGCACTGCCCAGTCATAGTAAGCACGTGCTCAGGACAGGAGCGCTCACACTGTGCCCAGTCATAGTAAGCACGTGCTCAGGACAGGAGCGCTCCCACTGTGCCCAGTCATAGTAAGCACGTGCTCAGGACAGGAGCGCTCGCACTGTGCCCAGTCATAGTAAGCACGGCTCAGGACGGGAGCGCTCGCACTGTGCCCAGTCATAGTAAGCACGTGCTCAGGACGGGAGCGCTCACACTGTGCCCAGTCATAGTAAGCACGTGCTCAGGACGGGAGCGCTCACACTGTGTCCAGTCATAGTAAGCACGTGCTCAGGACAGGAGCGCTCGCACTGTGCCCAGTCATAGTAAGCACGTGCTCAGGACAGGAGCGCTCACACTGTGTCCAGTCATAGTAAGCACGTGCTCAGGACAGGAGCGCTCACACTGTGCCCAGTCATAGTAAGCACGTGCTCAGGACAGGAGCGCTCGCACAGTGTCCAGTCATAGTAAGCACGTGCTCAGGACGGGAGCGCTCACACTGTGCCCAGTCATAGTAAGCACGTGCTCAGGACAGGAGCGCTCGCACTGTGCCCAGTCATAGTAAGCACGTGCTCAGGACAGGAGCGCTCACACTGTGCCCAGTCATAGTAAGCACGTGCTCAGGACGGGAGCGCTCACACTGTGCCCAGTCATAGTAAGCACGTGCTCAGGACGGGAGCGCTCGCACTGTGCCCAGTCATAGTAAGCACGTGCTCAGGACAGGAGCGCTCACACTGTGTCCAGTCATAGTAAGCACGTGCTCAGGACGGGAGCGCTCACACTGTGCCCAGTCATAGTAAGCACGTGCTCAGGGCGGGAGCGCTCACACTGTGCCCAGTCATAGTAAGCACGAGCTCAGGACAGGAGCGCTCACACTGTGCCCAGTCATAGTAAGCACGTGCTCAGGACGGGAGCGCTCACACTGTGCCCAGTCATAGTAAGCACGTGCTCAGGACGGGAGCGCTCGCACTGTGCCCAGTCATAGTAAGCACGTGCTCAGGACAGGAGCGCTCACACTGTGCCCAGTCATAGTAAGCACGTGCTCAGGACGGGAGCGCTCGCACTGTGCCCAGTCATAGTAAGCACGTGCTCAGGACAGGAGCGCTCACACTGTGCCCAGTCATAGTAAGCACGTGCTCAGGACGGGAGCGCTCGCACTGTGCCCAGTCATAGTAAGCACGTGCTCAGGACAGGAGCGCTCGCACTGTGCCCAGTCATAGTAAGCACGTGCTCAGGACGGGAGCGCTCGCACAGTGTCCAGTCATAGTAAGCACGTGCTCAGGACGGGAGCGCTCGCACTGTGCCCAGTCATAGTAAGCACGTGCTCAGGACAGGAGCGCTCACACTGTGCCCAGTCATAGTAAGCACGTGCTCAGGACGGGAGCGCTCGCACTGTGCCCAGTCATAGTAAGCACGTGCTCAGGACGGGAGCGCTCGCACTGTGTCCAGTCATAGTAAGCACGTGCTCAGGACAGGAGCGCTCACACTGTGCCCAGTCATAGTAAGCACGTGCTCAGGACGGGAGTGCTCGCACTGTGTCCAGTCATAGTAAGCACGTGCTCAGGACAGGAGCGCTCACACTGTGCCCAGTCATAGTAAGCACGTGCTCAGGACAGGAGCGCTCACACTGTGCCCAGTCATAGTAAGCACGTGCTCAGGACGGGAGCGCTCACACTGTGCCCAGTCATAGTAAGCACGTGCTCAGGGCGGGAGCGCTCACACTGTGCCCAGTCATAGTAAGCACGAGCTCAGGACAGGAGCGCTCACACTGTGCCCAGTCATAGTAAGCACGTGCTCAGGACGGGAGCGCTCACACTGTGCCCAGTCATAGTAAGCACGTGCTCAGGACGGGAGCGCTCCCACTGTGCCCAGTCATAGTAAGCACGTGCTCAGGGCGGGAGCGCTCACACTGTGCCCAGTCATAGTAAGCACGTGCTCAGGACGGGAGCGCTCACACTGTGCCCAGTCATAGTAAGCACGTGCTCAGGACAGGAGCGCTCGCACTGTGCCCAGTCATAGTAAGCACGTGCTCAGGACAGGAGCGCTCGCACAGTGTCCAGTCATAGTAAGCACGTGCTTAGGACGGGAGCGCTCGCACAGTGTCCAGTCATAGTAAGCACGTGCTCAGGATGGGAGCGCTCGCACAGTGTCCAGTCATAGTAAGCACGTGCTCAGGACAGGAGCGCTCACACTGTGTCCAGTCATAGTAAGCATGTGCTCAGGACGGGAGCGCTCGCACTGTGCCCAGTCATAGTAAGCACGTGCTCAGGACAGGAGCGCTCACACTGTGCCCAGTCATAGTAAGCACGTGCTCAGGACAGGAGCGCTCGCACTGTGCCCAGTCATAGTAAGCACGTGCTCAGGACAGGAGCGCTCGCACAGTGTCCAGTCATAGTAAGCACGTGCTTAGGACGGGAGCGCTCGCACAGTGTCCAGTCATAGTAAGCACGTGCTCAGGACGGGAGCGCTCGCACAGTGTCCAGTCATAGTAAGCACGTGCTCAGGACAGGAGCGCTCACACTGTGTCCAGTCATAGTAAGCATGTGCTCAGGATGGGAGCGCTCGCACAGTGTCCAGTCATAGTAAGCACGTGCTCAGGACAGGAGCGCTCACACTGTGCCCAGTCATAGTAAGCACGTGCTCAGGACAGGAGCGTTCGCACTGTGCCCAGTCATAGTAAGCACGTGCTCAGGACGGGAGCGCTCGCACTGTGCCCAGTCATAGTAAGCACGTGCTCAGGACAGGAGCGCTCGCACAGTGTCCAGTCATAGTAAGCACGTGCTTAGGACGGGAGCGCTCGCACAGTGTCCAGTCATAGTAAGCACGTGCTCAGGACGGGAGCGCTCGCACAGTGTCCAGTCATAGTAAGCACGTGCTCAGGACAGGAGCGCTCACACTGTGCCCAGTCATAGTAAGCACGTGCTCAGGACAGGAGCGCTCGCACTGTGCCCAGTCATAGTAAGCACGTGCTCAGGACGGGAGCGCTCGCACTGTGCCCAGTCATAGTAAGCACGTGCTCAGGACAGGAGCGCTCCCACTGTGCCCAGTCATAGTAAGCACGTGCTCAGGACAGGAGCGCTCACACTGTGCCCAGTCATAGTAAGCACGTGCTCAGGACAGGAGCGCTCACACTGTGCCCAGTCATAGTAAGCACGTGCTCAGGACAGGAGCGTTCGCACTGTGCCCAGTCATAGTAAGCACGTGCTCAGGACAGGAGCGCTCGCACTGTGCCAAGTCATAGTAAGCACGTGCTCAGGACGGGAGCGCTCGCACTGTGCCCAGTCATAGTAAGCACGTGCTCAGGACAGGAGCGCTCCCACTGTGCCCAGTCATAGTAAGCACGTGCTCAGGACAGGAGCGCTCACACTGTGCCCAGTCATAGTAAGCACGTGCTCAGGACAGGAGCGCTCACACTGTGCCCAGTCATAGTAAGCACGTGCTCAGGACGGGAGCGCTCGCACTGTGCCCAGTCATAGTAAGCACGTGCTCAGGACGGGAGCGCTCACACTGTGCCCAGTCATAGTAAGCACGTGCTCAGGACGGGAGCGCTCACACTGTGCCCAGTCATAGTAAGCACGTGCTCAGGACAGGAGCGCTCACACTGTGCCCAGACATAGTAAGCACGTGCTCAGGACAGGAGCGCTCACACTGTGCCCAGTCATAGTAAGCACGTGCTCAGGACAGGAGCGCTCACACTGTGTCCAGTCATAGTAAGCACGTGCTCAGGACGGGAGCGCTCGCACTGCCCAGTCATAGTAAGCACGTGCTCAGGACAGGAGCGCTCACACTGTGCCCAGTCATAGTAAGCACGTGCTCAGGACAGGAGCGCTCCCACTGTGCCCAGTCATAGTAAGCACGTGCTCAGGACAGGAGCGCTCGCACTGTGCCCAGTCATAGTAAGCACGGCTCAGGACGGGAGCGCTCGCACTGTGCCCAGTCATAGTAAGCACGTGCTCAGGACGGGAGCGCTCACACTGTGCCCAGTCATAGTAAGCACGTGCTCAGGACGGGAGCGCTCACACTGTGTCCAGTCATAGTAAGCACGTGCTCAGGACAGGAGCGCTCGCACTGTGCCCAGTCATAGTAAGCACGTGCTCAGGACAGGAGCGCTCACACTGTGTCCAGTCATAGTAAGCACGTGCTCAGGACAGGAGCGCTCACACTGTGCCCAGTCATAGTAAGCACGTGCTCAGGACAGGAGCGCTCGCACAGTGTCCAGTCATAGTAAGCACGTGCTCAGGACAGGAGCGCTCGCACAGTGTCCAGTCATAGTAAGCACGTGCTCAGGGCGGGAGCGCTCACACTGTGTCCAGTCATAGTAAGCACGTGCTCAGGACAGGAGCGCTCACACTGTGCCCAGTTATAGTAAGCACGTGCTCAGGACAGGAGCGCTCGCACTGTGCCCAGTCATAGTAAGCACGTGCTCAGGACGGGAGCGCTCGCACTGTGCCCAGTCATAGTAAGCACGTGCTCAGGACGGGAGCGCTCACACTGTGCCCAGTCATAGTAAGCACGTGCTCAGGACATGAGCGCTCACACTGTGCCCAGTCATAGTAAGCACGTGCTCAGGACGGGAGCGCTCGCACTGTGCCCAGTCATAGTAAGCACGTGCTCAGGACGGGAGCGCTCCCACTGTGCCCAGTCATAGTAAGCACGTGCTCAGGACGGGAGCGCTCACACTGTGCCCAGTCATAGTAAGCACGTGCTCAGGACGGGAGCGCTCACACTGTGCCCAGTCATAGTAAGCACGTGCTCAGGACAGGAGCGCTCGCACTGTGCCCAGTCATAGTAAGCACGTGCTCAGGACAGGAGCGCTCACACTGTGCCCAGTCATAGTAAGCACGTGCTCAGGACGGGAGCGCTCACACTGTGCCCAGTCATAGTAAGCACGTGCTCAGGACGGGAGCGCTCGCACTGTGCCCAGTCATAGTAAGCACGTGCTCAGGACAGGAGCGCTCACACTGTGCCCAGTCATAGTAAGCACGTGCTCAGGACGGGAGCGCTCACACTGTGCCCAGTCATAGTAAGCACGTGCTCAGGACAGGAGCGCTCACACTGTGCCCAGTCATAGTAAGCACGTGCTCAGGACGGGAGCGCTCGCACTGTGCCCAGTCATAGTAAGCACGTGCTCAGGACGGGAGCGCTCACACTGTGCCCAGTCATAGTAAGCACGTGCTCAGGACAGGAGCGCTCACACTGTGCCCAGTCATAGTAAGCACGTGCTCAGGACAGGAGCGTTCGCACTGTGCCCAGTCATAGTAAGCACGTGCTCAGGACGGGAGCGCTCGCACTGTGCCCAGTCATACACTGGCGACACACTTTATTCGAGCTCGGCTAGTCCCACGAATTCGGGTATACCCGGGTGTATTGAGGTTTGTGACTGTTTTCTGCCCGAGTGCATTGAGGTATTTTCCAGGCAGGGATTGAAGCATTTTATTCCTGCTGGCTGCAATACTGCACAGTATATATATATATACTGCATTACAATTCATGAATTTATGCCATCTAGTAGACACGCGAAGCATTGCAGCCTATTAAATCCTAATCATTATCATTTAACAGATCAGCCGCCCATCAGCCAGGCATGAACCCAGGCTGGGAAGGCAAATGCAACGGGGCTTGTCAGAGGTGAGGAGCGGTGCATTCCAGGTATCTGCCAGGTACATACCGGGTATTTGCTCGAATAAAGTGTGTCGGTGCAGTAGTAAGCACGTGCTCAGGACAGGAGCGCTCGCACAGTGTCCAGTCATAGTAAGCACGTGCTTAGGACGGGAGCGCTCGCACAGTGTCCAGTCATAGTAAGCACGTGCTCAGGACGGGAGCGCTCGCACAGTGTCCAGTCATAGTAAGCACGTGCTCAGGACAGGAGCGCTCACACTGTGCCCAGTCATAGTAAGCACGTGCTCAGGACAGGAGCGTTCGCACTGTGCCCAGTCATAGTAAGCACGTGCTCAGGACAGGAGCGCTCGCACTGTGCCCAGTCATAGTAAGCACGTGCTCAGGACAGGAGCGTTCGCACTGTGCCCAGTCATAGTAAGCACGTGCTCAGGACAGGAGCGCTCACACTGTGCCCAGTCATAGTAAGCACGTGCTCAGGACGGGAGCGCTCGCACTGTGCCCAGTCATAGTAAGCACGTGCTCAGGACAGGAGCGCTCCCACTGTGCCCAGTCATAGTAAGCACGTGCTCAGGACAGGAGCGCTCACACTGTGCCCAGTCATAGTAAGCACGTGCTCAGGACGGGAGCGCTCACACTGTGCCCAGTCATAGTAAGCACGTGCTCAGGACAGGAGCGCTCACACTGTGCCCAGTCATAGTAAGCACGTGCTCAGGACGGGAGCGCTCGCACTGTGCCCAGTCATAGTAAGCACGTGCTCAGGACGGGAGCGCTCACACTGTGCCCAGTCATAGTAAGCACGTGCTCAGGACGGGAGCGCTCACACTGTGCCCAGTCATAGTAAGCACGTGCTCAGGACAGGAGCGCTCACACTGTGCCCAGACATAGTAAGCACGTGCTCAGGACAGGAGCGCTCACACTGTGCCCAGTCATAGTAAGCACGTGCTCAGGGCGGGAGCGCTCGCACTGTGCCCAGTCATAGTAACCACGTGCTCAGGACGGGAGCGCTCACACTGTGCCCAGACATAGTAAGCACGTGCTCAGGACAGGAGCGCTCGCACTGTGCCCAGTCATAGTAAGCACGTGCTCAGGACAGGAGCGCTCACACTGTGTCCAGTCATAGTAAGCACGTGCTCAGGACGGGAGCGCTCGCACTGCCCAGTCATAGTAAGCACGTGCTCAGGACAGGAGCGCTCACACTGTGCCCAGTCATAGTAAGCACGTGCTCAGGACAGGAGCGCTCCCACTGTGCCCAGTCATAGTAAGCACGTGCTCAGGACAGGAGCGCTCGCACTGTGCCCAGTCATAGTAAGCACGGCTCAGGACGGGAGCGCTCGCACTGTGCCCAGTCATAGTAAGCACGTGCTCAGGACGGGAGCGCTCACACTGTGCCCAGTCATAGTAAGCACGTGCTCAGGACGGGAGCGCTCACACTGTGTCCAGTCATAGTAAGCACGTGCTCAGGACAGGAGCGCTCGCACTGTGCCCAGTCATAGTAAGCACGTGCTCAGGACAGGAGCGCTCACACTGTGTCCAGTCATAGTAAGCACGTGCTCAGGACAGGAGCGCTCACACTGTGCCCAGTCATAGTAAGCACGTGCTCAGGACAGGAGCGCTCGCACAGTGTCCAGTCATAGTAAGCACGTGCTCAGGACGGGAGCGCTCACACTGTGCCCAGTCATAGTAAGCACGTGCTCAGGACAGGAGCGCTCGCACTGTGCCCAGTCATAGTAAGCACGTGCTCAGGACAGGAGCGCTCACACTGTGCCCAGTCATAGTAAGCACGTGCTCAGGACGGGAGCGCTCACACTGTGCCCAGTCATAGTAAGCACGTGCTCAGGACGGGAGCGCTCGCACTGTGCCCAGTCATAGTAAGCACGTGCTCAGGACAGGAGCGCTCACACTGTGTCCAGTCATAGTAAGCACGTGCTCAGGACGGGAGCGCTCACACTGTGCCCAGTCATAGTAAGCACGTGCTCAGGACAGGAGCGCTCGCACTGTGCCCAGTCATAATAAGCACGAGCTCAGGACGGGAGCGCTCGCACTGTGCCCAGTCATAGTAAGCACGTGCTCAGGACGGGAGCGCTCACACTGTGCCCAGTCATAGTAAGCACGTGCTCAGGACGGGAGCGCTCGCACTGTGCCCAGCCATAGTAAGCACGTGCTCAGGACGGGAGCGCTCACACTGTGCCCCGTCTTGTTTTGAAGAGACTTTTTGAAGTTACAGTGCAGGCAAAACTAATGCAGCAGCAGCACCACCTCGTGGTGAAAACTTCTTGCCAGACACACAGTAAATGAAAAAATGTTTTTTGTCTTTTTTTACAAATGTCAGGGTAATGCTATAATAATAATAAATACAGGGTCATAATAAGAAGGAAATACATAGTGGGGCTGTAAAAGCAAATACAAGATATATATATATATATATATATATATATATATATATATATATATATATATATATATTTCTTTGACAAGAGTCGAAAACATCTACTCAACCTCTAAAAGAATCAGCCCGGTTCTTCATAAGATGCAGATATACACAGGGGGGGGAGGGTATGGGGGGGGGGCGGGGAGGGTATGGGGGGGAAGGGGGGGCAGTGCCTGTTGCCTCCTGTGAGTATCAGTGGCACGCAGCGCTGTGTGCGGGGCGGGCACTATACAGAGACAGATATATACATGGTATGAGGGTGGGAATACACAGGCTCCGTGTGGGGATTACACGCACAGGCTGGGCTCATATGTAACCCCTTCAGCACCGCAGCACATGGGCTGCACCAGGACTGGGGGAGCCTGCAGCTTCTCCTGCTCAGCAGAGGGCGCTGTGGTACCGCGGGAGAGGGAGGGAGCAGGGTGAGAGGGGTTGGGGTAGGAGGGGGTGAGAGGGGTTGGAGTAGGCGGGGGTGAGGGTAGGTTGGGGTAGGAGGGGGTGAGAGGGGTTGGAGTAGGCGGGGGTGAGGGTAGGAGGGGATGAGAGGGGTTAGGGTAGGAGGGGGTGAGGGGTTAGGGTAGGAGAGGTGGGGGGAGAGAGGGGTGAGGGTAGGAGAGGGAGAGAGGGGTGAGGGTAGGAGGGGGAGAGAGGGGGGAGGGTAGGAGGGGGAGAGAGGGGTGAGGGTAGGAGGGGGAGAGAGGGGTGAGGGTAGGAGGGGGAGAGGGGAGAGGGGTGAGGGTAGACGGGGAGAGAGGGGTGAGGGTAGGAGGGGGTGAGGGGCTAGGGTAGGAGGGGGAAAGAGGGGTTTGGGGTAGGAAGGCATGAGGGGATAGGGTAGAAGGGGGTGAGAAGAGTGAGGGTGGGAAGGGGTGAGGATAGGAGGAGATGAGTGATGAGGGTAGGAGGGGGATAGAGGGGTGAGGGTAGGAGGGGGAGAGATGGGTGAGGGTAGGAGGGGGAGAGATGGGTGAGGGTAGGAGGGGGAGAGAGAGGTGAGGGTAGGAGGGGGAGAGAGGGGTGAGGGTAGGAGGGGGAGAGAGGGGTGAGGGTAGGAGGGGGTGAGAAGGTGAGGGTAGGAGGGGGAGAGAGGGGTGAGGGTAGGAGGGGGAGAGAGGGGTGAGGGTAGGAGGGGGTGAGAAGGTGAAGGTAGGAGGGGGAGAGAGGGGTGAGGGTAGGAGGGGGAGAGAGGGGTGAGGGTAGGAGGGGGAGAGAGGGGTGAGGATAGGAGGGGGTGATGGGATAGGGAAGAAGGGGGTGAGAAGGGTGAGGGTAGGAAGGGGTGAGAGGGGTGAGGGTAGGAGGGGGTGAGTGATGAGGGTAGGAGGGGGTGAGGGGTTATTGTAGGAGGGGTGAGCGTAGGAGGGGGTGAGGGTAGGGGGGGGAGAGAGGGGTGAGGGTAGGAGGGGGTGAGGGTAGGGGGGGGAGAGAGGGGTGAGGGTAGGAGGGGGTACGGGATGAGGGGTTAGGGTAGGAGTGGGTGAGGGGGTTAGGAAAGGAGAGAGGTGGGGGGAGAGGGGTGAGGGTAGGAGGGGGAGAGAGGGGGAGGGTAGAAGGGGGTGAGAAGGGTGAGGGTAGGAGGGGGTGAGTGACGATAGCTTTCTGACAGGCTATAATAATACACCAAATATATAACTGGGTTGAACTGGGACGAGACTTAGATATGATAAAATATAATTTATTCCTTGAAAAAGGTGAACACACGAGATATACAAATAACAGACAAAATATAGACACTTACTTAGGATGGAAATGATGAAATAGTCAGAAATCTTGACTGGCAGTTCATGCAGCAATCTTGAGAATCACCAACCACCTGTTGCTGCTCCGCTATACCCCTGACTCTCCTCCCTGGCTGCCTATCTACCCACAGCCCCTCCTCTGGGAACCCTGGGGAATCTGTCAGGGGGGTCACTCCTGGCCGGTCAGAACAAGGGACCTCCTGCCTACCTAGCCCATCCCTAGCTTCTGCCAGCTGCCTGACACCCCACTGACCTCCTATCTGCCCCTGCTCCACAGTGTCTCCCTGCCTAGCCTCCCCTAGGCCCAGCACCTCAGCCCCTGCTGATGACTCCTGCTGCTTACCTCCCTGCAGCCCACCTGCACTCCTCTCCCCCCTGGGCAATCCTAACCAAGACACTGGAACTACCTCAGTGCACCTACCTCCCTTACCTTGTCTCCCCCTTACCAGGGATGAGCTCAGGGGCACCTCTTCAGATGCAACAGCCTTAGCTCTTGGCTGGCAGGTATCCCTGGGGTGGCACAAGCTTGCCACTGCCCATGATACCCCCAGCCCATAGCCAGGCTGCAACAGGGGGTTGCTGATCTGAGAAACCCCCATAGGCTCTGCCAGAGTAATGGGGAACTCTAACTTTGCCACAACCCCTGATACCTCCAGCCCATAGCAAGGCTGCAACAGTGGGGCACTTAACTGAGAGTCCCCTTGCTGCTCCGCCAGGGTAATGGGGAAGCCTGGCTGCCCTACAAGCTGCCCTTCCTTCCCCTCCCCTGGTGCCCCTATCTCCTGCCACCCCCCGGTCACCCCTATAGTGAAACAACAGGGTACAGTCATAGGGAAAAATAAGTCAGGGTCAGTCTGCGACTTGGTCTGGCTTACCTCGCTGGTCCCCGCAGAGAACGCCGCCTTCGTTGGTCCCGATTGCAGGGGGACTGGAGCGGCCGCTGCCGGCATCATCTGGGCCGGGCAGCAACGGGCCGCTGCCGCAACAGCGCCCGGGCTTGGTACAGGTAAAACGGTGCAGGACAAGGGTCCCAGGTCTTTGTGGAGTAACACGGCTCCCGCCAAACCAGGTAAAATAACCCCCTCCCACAATCCCTGTCCCTCCCCCACTCAGAAAGGGCTACGGCACTTTGCCGGAATCGTGGCTCTTCCGCCGCCGTCGCCACCATGGGCGAGCCCCGGGTAGCTGCCGCAACAGTACCCGGCTTTGGTGCAGGGTCGCCGGCGTGGATTGTGGGGCGCCGGTCATCGCTTGGAATCGCCGACTACGCCAAACAATGTGAAACACCCACCTCCCGCACACACCAACCCTCCCCCCAAATAAAATTGCCGCCGGCAGGATGCCGGAGTGGCGGCTTCTTCGCCGCCGCCACCGGGATCAGATGGATGGCCGCCGCTCTCTGCTTCTGTTGCCGATGCAGCCCGGCCAGGTTCTCCAGGAGACGTCCCGAGGAGGGTTGTCGCCCCGGCTGGGCGGGAGCCATCAGAGGATGCCGCTAACTGGGTCATCTTTTCTGCAGCTCGTGAGCGCTGGCCCTGAGGGGCTTCTTCGCCCAACCACGCACGGTCCGGGCACCGGGCATTATTGTGGCCCATTTGTTGGCAGTGCCGCAGCGCCTGCCGGAGCTTCTCCGCCACCGGTGGTCTACCCCCAGCAAGGGGCAACGGAGTCCAGAGCGGAGTTGCTCGAGCACCGGGTTCTGGGAGGGGGTAAGCGGGTCGGTGCGGCACCAACGCCATGAACTGGGTCCACTTCGCTGGGAACCACGTCTTGCCCAACGCACACATCAGTGCTAGCTCTTTCAGGGAAATTGGACGGGCCGCCGCAACGGCCGTTACCTCTCCTGGTGCAAGACTTCCGTGGTCTCCGAGACCACCCTCTCCCTCCACAAGTCTCTGCTGTCCCGGAGCTGGGTCCCTTCCCTGCTCTCCGGGCGGTTTGATGGTTACAGCGGCTGCAGCTGTGGATCTTTGCTCAGCCTGCCGGGTTTCATGCTCACCGATCGCTGCCTCTGTCTCAGCCTTTCTGGCTGCTGGTCCCCGCGCCGACTTGATGCATTCCTCCGGTCTTGGTGCCCTGCTCCAGTCACACGGATTGCCGGCACTTTGTTTCTGGAGGCAATGCTTCTCACAAGTAGGGGAACAGTGAGGAGGTGCCATATCTTGTGTTATATGTTGTACACTGTGTGTTCAATATCTTTAGTCCCAGGAACTCGCAATTACTCTCGAGTTCCCACTATATGACACAGATGAGTCCCACAGAACACTGTAATATAGATTCAGTTCAATCCCACAGCTGCCACCAGTTTTACTAATGCCTGTGACGATCGCTTTGTGACAGGCTATAATAATACACCAAATATATAACTGGGTTGAACTGAACGAGGCTTAGATATGATAAAATATAATTTATTCCTTGAAAAAGGTGAACACACGAGATATACAAATAACAGACAAAATATGCACTTACTTAGGATGGAAATGATGAAATAGTCAGAAATTTTGACTAGCAGTTCATGCAGCAATCTTGAAAATCACCAAGACACGAAAGACATGAAGGACAATAGCCATAGGCTGAGCCTGGTTCTTATACAATTATTTCCCATTGAACACAACCTAAACCCAGCCCCTCTCATAAATCAGTGGTGAGGTTGACAGTTTTCCACAGAGTAAAACTCCTCCCACCCAAGGACGTTTAAAAAACTGCTTTTCCTATCTAAATAACTTCATAACTTCAGTTCAGTGATACTTACTGGCATGCGAGACATATTAATACATTCCGGCACGCATGACGCTCCCAATGAGACTAAATATTACTGTGTAATACTAAAATTAAGAGAGATATTAATATCTGTCTCTTAGGACCTGCTAGACATCATGTGTCTGTAATCGTTATGTGCGAATCGGTCCCCCGGTTACACATATGTAGCTTTTAGCACGTTCAGCCGAGGACATCTCATAATATTCTTATATTTAATAAGGTCACTCATTCTGATATCTCCTTGGGTAACCGCACCCCTGGCCCCCATAACCCCTGGTCAATAAATCCTTTGAAGCAGGGACTCGTGTGTAGAGAACATTTGTCACAGGTGCTAGATTTCACACCCAATGCCCCAGCCTGAGGCCTAACTGTCTCTACCAGCCATATGTGTTAACATACACCAAACCCCCTCTGTACTTTTCACACCCAACTTCAATCAAGCCTTTTGAAGCCCAGATATTTCTGAAAAGACACCACGCATCCTAATGTATTTTCCTAAACTGCAACTCATTAACCCCTTAAGCCCCAGTGTGTGTGTGGTGCAGACACTGGCCCAGAAACAATACATTTATACAGGGGAATAAACAGTTGGATGGCTGAAGCAAGCCAAAAACACATTACTGGACCCCAGTCCAGTTAACCCCTTGCTTCCCAGGTGAGAGTAGAGGGTGGCCCAATGGGGTGTAACCCCTTTAATCCCGGGCCAAATCCCCTCTCTTTTGACAGTGAGGGGATAGGGTAGAAGGGGGTAAGAAGGGTGAGGGTAGGAGGGGGTGAGAGGGGTTGGGGTAGGAGGGGGGTGAGGGGTGAGGGCAGGAGGGGGTGAGGGGTTGGGATAGGACGGGGTGAGAGGGGTTGGGGTAGGAGGGGGTGAGTAGGGGTGAGGGCAGGAGGGGGTGAGAGGGGTTGGGGTAGGAGGGGGTGAGAGGGGTTGGGGTAGGAGGGGGTGAGGGGTTGGGGTAGGAGGGGGTGAGGTTAGGAGGGGGTGAGAGGGGTGAGGGTAGGAGGGGGTGAGGGGGGTGAGGATAGGAGGGGCTGAGAGGGGTTAGAAAAGGTGAGAGGGGCGAGGGTAGGAGGGGGTGAAAGTGGTAAGGGTGAGAGGGGTAAGGGTAGGAGGGGTGGGGGGGGGGGGTGAGGGTAGGAGATGGTGAGAGGGGCGAGGATAGGAGGGGGTGAAAGTGGTAAGGGTAGGAGGGGTGGGGGGTGAGGGGTGAGGTTAGGAGATGGTGAGAGGGGCGAGGGTAGGAGGGGGTGAATGTGGTAAGGGTAGGATGGGCGAGAGGGGTAAGGGTAGGAGGGGTGAGGGTAGGAGGGGTGGGGGTGTGAGAGGGGTGAGGGTAGGAGATGGTGAGAGGGGTGAGGGTAGGAGATGGTGAGAGGGGTGAGGGTAGGAGGGGTGAGGGTGGGGGGGTAGGAGGGGTGAGGGTGGGGGGGTAGGAGGGGTGAGGGTAGGAGATGGTGAGAGGGGTGAGGGTAGGAGGGGGAGAGAGGGGTGAGGGTAAGAGGGGGTGAGAGAGGTTAGGATAGATGAGAGCAGCGAGGGTAGGAGGGGGTGAGAGTAGGAGGGGGTGAGAGTGGTTATGGTAGGAGGGGGTGAGAGGGGTAAGGGTAGGAGGGGGTGAGAGGGGTGAGGGTAGGGGGGTGAGAGGGGTGAGGGTAGGAGGGGTGAAGGTAGGAGGGGGGTGAGGGTTGGAGGGGGGGAGAGGGATGAGGGCGTGAGGGGGGTTAGGGTAGGAGTGGGTGATAGGGGTTAGGGTAGGAGTGTGTGATAGGGGTGAGGGTAGGAGAGGGTGTGAGGGTGAGATGTGGGGTACTTCTTCCCGACATGTTAGAAACTCTCCAGTGATCGGGGTCAGAGAGATAAAGGTATATATACACTTTATATTATATTTATTATATGTGCGCCGGTGTCACCGTTATATGTGTGTGTGTGTTTGTTACTATCTATCTATTTATCTATTTATAGATCAGGGCCTATGCAACTTGGGAGGCCCCAAATCAATGAGGACAAATGATAGAACACAAAGCAAAAATGGCTGCAACAGGCAAAAAAAGCCTCAGTCAGGGTAACAGCGTATGATACAGGATGGGGGCGTGCGCAGCAATGAGAGATGCAATCAAATTACTGCAAAAAGATCATTTTAATGACTGAACACACTCATATACCATCCATCGTTACTGTGCCGAGCACCTTCATCAGGAGGGGTGAATGGTGCAAAACGCGCTGGGGTCCTGTTACCAGCTGTAGCGTATCTCTACAGCCGCTGTCCAGGGACTCGGCTCACCAGATCCTGTCTGATTCCCACCTACCCACTCGCTCTCTACCGGATCTCCAGCTGAGCGCGTTTTATTTGTCTTGTCTATGTAAGTCACTGATACACGTTGTGTGTTTTAATACATTTATTTGGATATTCACCGTTGGCGCACTGTGCATCCTTTTTCTTGTCTTTGGAGATCCTTTCCCGGGAGCAGAGGGAGAGTCTGCGCGTCAAGGAGATATATATATATATATATATATATAGGAAACCAGGTGTCCCACCAAGGAGACAAAAAACAGCACTCAAGGTATATTGCAAAAGTGTATTTGAAAAAAAGCAGGCACATATAAATCCAACGTTTCGGTCCTGTATAGGACCTTCCTCAGGGGCGTGCTGGAGAACACTGCCCAAGGAAAACATATATACCCATCACCCACCTGTGTGCATAATCAAGAACCAGCTGATTGTAATTAAAAACGGGAGTACTGTAGGCGCATGGGAGCCCCGTCATCACTGTGCAGCAGCTCAGCCTCACCACGCCTCTGTTTACACTTAGCTATCAATGCCAAACACACCGCACATGTGCGCCTGCGGGTGGAGCCAGTGAGCACACCAGTCATTCTAAGGCATCCCCCGTTGCCATGGCGACGCAACTAAAGCGTCTGTAACCCTGGGAGTGTAGGCAGAAGCAGACTGCAATAGGGAGCAGGGGCACTGAGCCGTGCAAACATGATGACGTCACTTCACCAGCAGCAACAGGTCCTGTAACCAAAATGAAAGTGCAGTATTAAAAACACATGAAGAGGTGAAAATATATACTCCAGATGCACAGTATTAATAAAAATCTCTATCAATAGTGCAACAACAATAAATATACTAATATCACTCTAACATGCTACCAAGAGAAATGGATAGTGAATGCAGATTTGCTTGTAAGAGTTGAAAAAGCAGACATAAAGGAAGGGAAGGAACAGGAAGGGGGAGTGGAGGAAAAGGGAAGAGGGAAAGGGGGATGGGAGGGAAAGGGGGGGAGGGGAAAAGGGAAGATGGAGGGAGGGAAAGGGGGGGGGGGGAAGGAAGGGGGGGGGGGAAGGAAGGGGGGGGGGAAAGGGGAAGGAAGGGAAGGAGGGAGGGGAAGGGGCACGTAGGAGCAAAAGTGGGGTCACATAATAAGGCAAAAATAAGCCCAAAGATGAATACAGAAACAGATCATTCTAACTACACAGAGGTGACAGATGGCAGTGGGATCCCCAACTTTAACTCATAAATGTATCTCCCTAAAGTGATACTACTGTTGCTACAAAAAGCAACCCAGTTTAAAATCCTCATTAAGTCCTCTGGGTGCCATAGTATCAAGTTCATAGATGAGCCTTGTTTCCAATTGCAGTAATAATTTTCCTCTGTCACCACCACGAATGGACGTGTGCGCTTGCATAATAGGCATGCATCTCAGCGTTGCAAGGCTATGCTTAAAGTTTTTAAAGTGCCTCGCAACTGGTTGCAATTTATGGTCCTCCAATCCAGTGTTGTCGGCCAATGCCTTCCTAATAGATGATCTATGCAGACTAATCCGCTCCTTTAGCATGCGCGTCGTTTTACCGACATAATATAGTCCGCAAGGGCACCGGATAAAGTAGACAACATATCTACTTTCACAGTTCATATAGTCCTGAATAAGGCGTGGTTTGCCACTATGGGGATGTGAATACTGCGTGCCTAGAATAAGGTATTGGCAGTTGGTGCATCCATGGCATTTAAAGACACCTTTTTTCTTACTCAGCCAAGTTGTAGGTTTACCATATTTTTCCACCGGGTCTGCCCTAGTTAATGTATCGCCGATATTTCGCCCTCTTCTGTAGCAAAATAGTGGGGGACGCTCAAAATTCTTGCCAATGGTGGCATCATTCGCCAATATATTCCAGTGTTGTTGGATCGACGTCTCCTGGCAACCAGCCATCATCCAATACCTCTTAAGAAAGGATTACCTTACTCCCAGTTTCTTAGAGTGTGCCGGATTAACAGTGATAGTGGTGAGCGTGATCAAGCCCTTGTGAAAATGTATAAACGCTTTGAGGAGAGGGGATATGAATGTAAGGACCTTGATGCAGCACTTAAGAGAGCAAAGGATGTCCCCAGAGAACAGCTCCTGCTGCCCTCTTCGAATGCACAGAAGCAAGATAGGTTCCATGTCACTAGTACATTTAGTACTGCATCAAGAATGATTAAGACGTCGATCCAACAACACTGGAATATATTGGCGAATGATGCCACCATTGGCAAGAATTTTGAGCGTCTCCCACTATTTTGCTACAGAAGAGGGCGAAATATCGGCGATACATTAACTAGGGCAGACCCGGTGGAAAAATATGGTAAACCTACAACTTGGCTGAGTAAGAAAAAAGGTGTCTTTAAATGCCATGGATGCACCAACTGCCAATACCTTATTCTAGGCACGCAGTATTCACATCCCCATAGTGGCAAACCACGCCTTATTCAGGACTATATGAACTGTGAAAGTAGATATGTTGTCTACTTTATCCGGTGCCCTTGCGGACTATATTATGTCGGTAAAACGACGCGCATGCTAAAGGAGCGGATTAGTCTGCATAGATCATCTATTAGGAAGGCATTGGCCGACAACACTGGATTGGAGGACCATAAATTGCAACCAGTTGCGAGGCACTTTAAAAACTTTAAGCATAGCCTTGCAACGCTGAGATGCATGCCTATTATGCAAGCGCACACGTCCATTCGTGGTGGTGACAGAGGAAAATTATTACTGCAATTGGAAACAAGGCTCATCTATGAACTTGATACTATGGCACCCAGAGGACTTAATGAGGATTTTAAACTGGGTTGCTTTTTGTAGCAACAGTAGTATCACTTTAGGGAGATACATTTATGAGTTAAAGTTGGGGATCCCACTGCCATCTGTCACCTCTGTGTAGTTAGAATGATCTGTTTCTGTATTCATCTTTGGGCTTATTTTTGCCTTATTATGTGACCCCACTTTTGCTCCTACGTGCCCCTTCCCCTCCCTCCTTCCCTTCCTTCCCCTTTCCCCCCCCTTCCTTCCCCCCCCCCTTTCCCTCCCTCCATCTTCCCTTTTCCCCTCCCCCCCTTTCCCTCCCATCCCCCTTTCCCTCTTCCCTTTTCCTCCACTCCCCCTTCCTGTTCCTTCCCTTCCTTTATGTCTGCTTTTTCAACTCTTACAAGCAAATCTGCATTCACTATCCATTTCTCTTGGTAGCATGTTAGAGTGATATTAGTATATTTATTGTTGTTGCACTATTGATAGAGATTTTTATTAATACTGTGCATCTGGAGTATATATTTTCACCTCTTCATGTGTTTTTAATACTGCACTTTCATTTTGGTTACAGGACCTGTTGCTGCTGGTGAAGTGACGTCATCATGTTTGCACGGCTCAGTGCCCCTGCTCCCTATTGCAGTCTGCTTCTGCCTACACTCCCAGGGTTACAGACGCTTTAGTTGCGTCGCCATGGCAACGGGGGATGCCTTAGAATGACTGGTGTACTCACTGGCTCCACCCGCAGGCGCACATGTGCGGTGTGTTTGGCATTGATAGCTAAGTGTAAACAGAGGAGTGGTGAGGCTGAGCTGCTGCACAGTGATGACAGGGCTCCCATGCGCCTACAGTACTCCCGTTTTTAATTACAATCAGCTGGTTCTTGATTATGCACACAGGTGGGTGATGGGTATATATGTTTTCCTTGGGCAGTGTTCTCCAGCACGCCCCTGAGGAAGGTCCTATACAGGACCGAAACGTTGGATTTATATGTGCCTGCTTTTTTTCAAATACACTTTTGCAATATACCTTGAGTGCTGTTTTTTGTCTCCTTGGTGGGACACCTGGTTTCCTGTTATTTTTGTTGAACAAGCACCTATTTCTTTGGAGCCTTTGAAGTGCCTGCTGTTATCTTATATATATATATATATATATATATATATTTATATATATAGCCAATAAAAAATATCACTTGTGAGCACATTCACATGTCTTAGACAGGTCTGCACCCCTGCCTTTCAACCATTATCCCCTCGCATACAGTGCTCCCACTGCAGCAAGTGATTCTGGGAAATGACATGCAAATGAGCACACAATGTGTCACCTTTTGCCTGGAATATCCATTCACATGGAGCCCATTTAAGCTGATGTATCGCTGTTCACACAGCTTTTAAACACAGCATGGGACTAGCAAAGCAAGTCAAACCACTCACAGACATATTACAACCTTGATGGGTATCATCAGTGTGAGGTTGGTTTATACTTACCTTGAAATATTTCTAGCCTGGGTAGGTTTACCATATACATTTGAAGTTATGGTGGGTGAAAAGGGCGACAGAAAACCTCCACCGTTAGCATATAGCCAATACAGAATATCACTTGTGAGCGCATTCACATGTCTTAGACAGGTCTGTACTTGCTTTGCTAGTCCCATGCTGTGCTTTAAAGCTGTGTGTGAACGGCGATACATCTGCTTAAATGGGCTCCATGTGAATGGATATTCCAGCCAAAAAGTATGGGAAAATCAGAAGCCCTAAACTTGACGCTAACTGAAAAGGAGGTCGAGGTGCTCAAAGGGCACTTTGACAATAAATGGAAAAAGACTCGTTTTAAATATCTAGGAATTTATTTTACCAGAGTTTATGATTTATTATATAAATATAATTACCCTGACCTATTCTCCAAAATAGAAAAAGATCTGCAGGCCTGGAATTCCCATTGTATTTCCTGGGTAGGTCGTATAACCGCAGTTAAGATGAACATTCTCCCTAGACTTCTGTACTATTTTCAGACATTACCGGTATCTGTCCCGCCCTCAAATATAGAAGAAATTTGGAATCGAATTATGCCGTTTATCTGGAAACACAAACAACCGAGGATAGCCAGGTCAATTATGTTGGATGCCAAGGAAGGAGGTGGTATGGCCGTTCCAAATATTCTAAAATATTATATAGCCTCCCGTAGGAAACAAATGGTTACTGGCACTCCCTGAGAGGAGTGTATGCCTGGGTGGATCGGGAGAGCTCGCTATAAAGCCCGGTTGGAATTATATCTCCCCCCCTCCCAATACACTTCACTCTCAGACGGGAGTATAGGTAAAAGTGCAGCCTCTTTCTTGGTCTCTTCTATTCAGCAGCCAGATCACACAGCAAGCTGTCTCCCTCCAGGATGTCCCTGACCTCACTCCCATCCTAGGGCACCGAGAGTGGGTCCTGCTCTGCCCCTATCCTCTTGTAGGATAGGAGGTATGGGGTGCACACTCACTCCCCGTAGCGAGGCCTCAAGCCTGACGGTCCTGGCAGCTCGGTCTGGGTAACCTTGTCTCTCTCACTAAATAGGAAGTGGCAGTACACTAAGTAGCTCCAGCAGGCACCGCCCTTGTGTCTTCCGATTGGACACAGAGCCTGATGACACTGCCTTCACTGACTCACTGCACTGCCTGAAGTGGGGAAAACCGATGATAGCTCCTGGCCAACCTGCCCTTGCACAGGGATTACTGCCAGGAGGAGGGCAGACCTATAGCCCAAACCACACAGGGCTACAATTATATAGCCTCCCATAGGAAACAAATGGTTTACTGGCACTCCCCGAGAGGAGTGTATGCCTGGGTGGATCGGGAGAGCTCGCTATAAAGCCCGGTTGGACTGTCTTCTTTATTATGGTCTAGTTCTGGGACGAGGCCCGGGAGACAGTTGGAGCCGACGGTAACTGGATTTACTTTGAAAATTTGGCAGTTGGCAAAAAATAAATATAAGGTTGTGTCGCCCCCTTCTAGGCTCGCACCCCTGTTCGGTAATCCGGGGTTTACCCAAGGTTTTCAGGGTCAGGGTTTTGAAGTCTGGAGACCGAGGAATACTGGAGGTAGGAGATTTATTGGAAAAGGACAAGCTAATTTCCTTTGAGGAATTGCCGAGAAAGTACGGTGTTCCCCAAATGGAGCTGTTTAGGTATATGCAGGTCCGACACTTTGTGTGTCGGGGATTCCATGATGAGGAATTTCCTGGATACACACGATTTGAAGATTTATGTAAAACAAAAAATACCAAAGAGGTTTGATATCCTCTCTGTACCAGGGGATAACTTTTAAAAAAGATACCCCAAACCATAAATATATGGACCAGCGGGCTCTGGATTTCTAGACTGAAATAACAAGGGAGGACTGGGAAGATATCTGGGAGAATGCGGGTAAAACCTCTATATGTACGGTAACAAAGGAGAATATATATAAAATGTTGTTACGTTGGTTCTACACCCCCAGTAGATGAAAGCAGATGTTCCCGGGGACCTCGGACAGATGTTGGAGGGGTTGTGGACAGATAGGAGACTTGGCACATACCTGGTGGTATTGCCCAGTAATGCAGACGTACTGCAGGACAGTTTTGAAACTAATATAAGATGTGACTGACATCAAAATCCCGCTAGACCCAATTCTGATTGTTCTGGCTAAACCTATGGAAGATGTGAATTATTATACACAAAGATTGATCCTGCATATTCTAACGGCGGCTAGATGCGCTGTAACAGCGGCGTGGAAAGAGACGCTCCCGCCCTCCAGGAGAGAGGTTATTAGAAGGGTTAATGACGTTCAATTAATGGAGAAACGTACCTCATTTCTGAATCACACGAGTAGGAGGCATGATAGTGTCTGGGAGCCCAGGGATGCTAGATAGGGGTGCGCTCCCGGAGAGAGAGAGGATATGGGATCCCTGGGATGCTGGGTAGGGGCGCGCTCCCGGAGGGAGAGAGGATATGGGAGTGCTGGTATGCTGGATAGGGGCGCGCTCCTGGAGGGAGAGAGGATATGGGAGCCCTGGGATGCTGGATAGGGGCGCTCCCGGAGGGAGAGAGGATATGGGAGCCCTGGGATGCTGGATAGGGGCGCGCTCCCGGAGGGAGAGAGGATATGGGAGTGCTGGGATGCTGGATAGGGGCGCGCTCCCGGAGGGAGAGAGGATATGAGAGCCCTGGGATGCTGGATAGGGGCGCGCTCCCGGAGGGAGAGAGGATATGGGAGCGCTGGGATGCTGGATAGGGGCGCTCCCGGAGGGAGAGAGGATATGGGAGCGCTGGGATGGTGGATAGGGGCGCGCTCCCGGAGGGAGAGAGGATATGGGAGCCCTAGGATGCTGGATAGGGGCACGCTTCCGGAGGGAGAGAGGGTATGGGAGCGCTGGGATGCTGGATAGGGGCGCGCTCCCAGAGGGAGAGAGGATATGGGAGCCCTGGGATGCTGGATAGGGGCGCGCTCCCGGAGGGAGAGAGGATATGGGAGCCCTGGGATGCTGGATAGGGGCGCTCCCGGAGGGAGAGAGGATATGGGAGCCCTGGGATGCTGGATAGGGGCGCGCTCCCAGAGGGAGAGAGGATATGGGAGCCCTGGGATGCTGGATAGGGGCGCTCCCGGAGGGAGAGAGGATATGGGAGCCCTGGGATGCTGGATAGGGGCGCGCTCCCGGAGGGAGAGAGGATATGGAAGAGCTGAACGTTAAATATGGTGTTTACCAAATGTTGTATGATATGTAATGTGACTGTTGTTGTTTGCAAGAAATTCGACACAAAATTGTTGTCGTCCCCCCCCCCCCCCCCCCTTTATTTTTGTATCCTTCCCCTTCCCATTTATGTGTGAAAAAAATAATAAAAATACTGGTATCATTTAAAATAAAAAATGTAATTACCCGGTAACACAAAATGTGTCCAAAAATGCAGTTACTCTCTTCTGAAAGGTAGTAGGTTCAATTAGAGCCCAAAGACGGTACTGAATAAAGATCAGCGCTCCCGCGCGGCAGCCTGGGTTGCATTGGAATTTAAATAGGGTGTTGCATAGCAGGTGGTAATTACATGGCAAGGGCAAAAAGAACCACAACAGGTTCGGTTTTCAGGAAATCCCTGCTTCAGCACAGGTGGCTCAATCAGAGGCTCAGTCTTTGACTGAGCCACCTGTGCTGAAGCAGGGACTGATTCAGCCACCTGTGCTGAAGCAGAGATATCCTGAAAACTTGACCTGTTGGGGGAGGAGGACCAGAGTTGAACACTCCCCTGTAATAGGATAATAGTAATGTTGACAGCTCCGTTCCGGTAGTAAGGGCGGGATGACTCCGGCTTTCACCAGCTTTTTAATATTTCTATCCTGCGTTCTGTTTTCATATACAGTGGTGTGAAAAAGAAAGTACACCCTCTTTGAATTCTATGGTTTTACATATCAGGACATAATAACAATCATCTGTTCCTTAGCAGGTCTTAAAATTAGGTAAATACAACCTCAGATGAACAACAACACATGACATATTACACCGTGTCCTGATTTATTTAACCAAAATAAAGCCAAAATGGAGAAGCCATGTGTAAAAAAAAGGACGCATCTCTTAATAAGATTACCCTTAAGCATCGTTATCCTTTGCATTTGATCTCAGAACTTTTCGACCGCCTTCAAGGGGCTACCATCTTCACCAAATTGGATTTGCGTGGCGCCTATAATTTGGTAAGGATTCGCCAGGGGGACGAGCGGGAAAACGGCCTTCAACACACGAGACGGCCATTATGAGTACCTAGTCATGCCCTTTGGTCTCTGCAATGCCCCTGCCTTCTTCCAAGACTTCGTCAACAAGATCTTCAGGGATCTCCTTAATCAGTTTCTCGTTGTCTACTTGGACGACATAATGATTTTTTTCCAAATCTCTTCAAGAACATGTCGGCCACGCCAAACAGGGACTATTACGTCTTCGTGAAAATCATCTTTTCGAACAAACTGGAAAAATGCCAGTTCCATCAAACTTCTACTGCATTTTTGGGATATGTCCTCTCTGACTCTGGGTTCACCATGGATCCAGCTAGAGTAGAGGCAGTTCTGGATTGGCCTCGCCCTACTACTCAAGGCCGCACAACGGTTTTTTTTTGTCTTCGCGAATTATTATCGCAGGTTTATTCGGAATTTCTCCTCTACGGTAGCTCCCATTACCGCCTTGACTAAGAAAGGTGCGGATCCTGCTTCTTGGGCGCCAGCCGCCATTCAAGTCTTCGACCACCTGAAAAGAGCCTTCGTGTCCGCTCCCATCCTCACACATCCGGATCCCAAACTATCGTTCACCTTGGAGGTGGACGTATCTGATGTCGGGGTCGGCGCCATTTTATCACAAGGAAGGTCACCTCAGGCCAGGATTCACCCTTGCGCCTTTTTTTTCTAAAACATGTTCTTCTGCTGAGCAGAATTATGACATAGGGAACCGGTTACTCATGGCTATCACGCGTTCTCTCGTAGAGAGGAGACATCTGTTGGAAGGTCCGGATAACCCTATCACCATCTTAACCGATTACAAAATTCTGCTTTACATAGAACAGGCCTGCACAACATACGGCCTCCCCGTGCGGCCCGCGATGCCCTCCTCTCCCCCCCCCTCCCCCCAGCCCGCTCTGCAGGCACAGGAGGGACGGAGCGCCAGCATTTTGACACGCACCCCCTCCTGAGCCCGCTCTGCCGATGCCCTCCCTCATGCCCCTGTGATGCCCTCCCTCATGCCCCTGTGATGCCCTCCCTCATGCCCTTGTGATGCCCTCCCTCATGCCCCTGTGATGCCCTCCCTCAACCCCCTGAGCCCCCTCTGCCGATGCCCTCCCTCATGCCCCTGTGATGCCCTCCCTCAACCCCCTGAGCCCCCTCTGCCTATTAGGGAAGGATCGGCAGCAGAGTGATGCGATCCCCTGCAGGCAGAGAGGAGAGAAGGGACGGAGCTGAGGCCGGTCAGACTGCAGAGGGTGGGGGCGGGGTTAGTGACTGCAGAGGGCGGGGTCTGACTGCAGAGGGTGGGGGCGGGGTCAGACTGCAGAGGGTGGGGGCGGGGTCAGACTGCAGAGGGTGGGGGCGGGGTCTGACTGCAGAGGGTGGGGGCGGGGTCTGACTGCAGAGGGTGGGGGCGGGGTCTGACTGCAGAGGGTGGGGGCGGGGTCAGACTGCAGAGGGTGGGGGCGGGGTCAGACTGCAGAGGGTGGGGGCGGGGTCTGACTGCAGAGGGTGGGGGCGGGGTCAGACTGCAGAGGGTGGGGGCGGGGTCAGACTGCAGAGGGTGGGGGCGGGGTCAGACTGCAGAGGGTGGGGGCGGGGTCTGACTGCAGAGGGTGGGGGTGGGGTCTGACTGCAGAGGGTGGGGGCGGGGTCAGACTGCAGAGGGTGGGGGCGGGGTCTGACTGCAGAGGGTGGGGGCGGGGTCTGACTGCAGAGGGTGGGGGCGGGGTCAGACTGCAGAGGGTGGGGGCGGGGTCAGACTGCAGAGGGTGGGGGCGGGGCCTGACTGCAGAGGGTGGGGGCGGGGTCTGACTGCAGAGGGTGGGGGCGGGGTCTGACTGCAGAGGGTGGGGGCGGGGTCTGACTGCAGAGGGTGGGGGCGGGGTCTGACTGCAGAGGGTGGGGGCGGGGTCTGACTGCAGAGGGTGGGGGCGGGGTCTGACTGCAGAGGGTGGGGGCGGGGTCTGACTGCAGAGGGTGGGGGCGGGGTCTGACTGCAGAGGGTGGGGGCGGGGTCTGACTGCAGAGGGTGGGGGCGGGGTTAGTGACTGCAGAGGGTGGGGGCGGGGTCTGACTGCAGAGGGTGGGGGCGGGGTCTGACTGCAGAGGGTGGGGGCGGGGTCTGACTGCAGAGGGTGGGGGCGGGGTCTGACTGCAGAGGGTGGGGGCGGGGTCTGACTGCAGAGGGTGGGGGCGGGGTCTGACTGCAGAGGGTGGGGGCGGGGTTAGTGACTGCAGAGGGTGGGGGCGGGGTCTGACTGCAGAGGGTGGGGGCGGGGTCTGACTGCAGAGGGTGGGGGCGGGGTCTGACTGCAGAGGGTGGGGGCGGGGTCTGACTGCAGAGGGTGGGGGCGGGGTCTGACTGCAGAGGGTGGGGGCGGGGTCTGACTGCAGAGGGTGGGGGCGGGGTCTGACTGCAGAGGGTGGGGGCGGGGTCTGACTGCAGAGGGTGGGGGCGGGGTCTGACTGCAGAGGGTGGGGGCGGGGTCTGACTGCAGAGGGTGGGGGCGGGGTCAGACTGCAGAGGGTGGGGGCGGGGTCAGACTGCAGAGGGTGGGGGCGGGGCCTGACTGCAGAGGGTGGGGGCGGGGTCTGACTGCAGAGGGTGGGGGCGGGGTCTGACTGCAGAGGGTGGAGGCGGGGTCTGACTGCAGAGGGTGGGGGCGGGGTCTGACTGCAGAGGGTGGGGGCGGGGTTAGTGACTGCAGAGGGTGGGGGCGGGGTCTGACTGCAGAGGGTGGAGGCGAGGTCAGACTGCAGAGGGTGGGGGCGGGGTCTGACTGCAGAGGGTGGGGGCGGGGTCTGACTGCAGAGGGTGGGGGCGGGGTCAGACTGCAGAGGGTGGGGGCGGGGTCAGACTGCAGAGGGTGGGGGCGGGGCCTGACTGCAGAGGGTGGGGGCGGGGTCTGACTGCAGAGGGTGGGGGCGGGGTCTGACTGCAGAGGGTGGAGGCGGGGTCTGACTGCAGAGGGTGGGGGCGGGGTCTGACTGCAGAGGGTGGGGGCGGGGTCTGACTGCAGAGGGTGGAGGCGGGGTCTGACTGCAGAGGGTGGGGGCGGGGTCTGACTGCAGAGGGTGGGGGCGGGGTCAGACTGCAGAGGGTGGGGGCGGGGTCTGACTGCAGAGGGTGGGGGCGGGGTCTGACTGCAGAGGGTGGAGGCGGGGTCTGACTGCAGAGGGTGGGGGCGGGGTCTGACTGCATAGGGTGGGGGCGGGGTCTGACTGCAGAGGGTGGAGGCGGGGTCTGACTGCAGAGGGTGGGGGCGGGGTCTGACTGCAGAGGGTGGGGGCGGGGTCTGACTGCAGAGGGTGGGGGCGGGGTCTGACTGCAGAGGGTGGGGGCGGGGTCTGACTGCAGAGGGTGGGGGCGGGGTTAGTGACTGCAGAGGGTGGGGGCGGGGTCTGACTGCAGAGGGTGGGGGCGGGGTCTGACTGCAGAGGGTGGGGGCGGGGTCTGACTGCAGAGGGTGGGGGCGGGGTCTGACTGCAGAGGGTGGGGGCGGGGTCTGACTGCAGAGGGTGGGGGCGGGGTCTGACTGCAGAGGGTGGGGGCGGGGTCTGACTGCAGAGGGTGGGGGCGGGGTCTGACTGCAGAGGGTGGGGGCGGGGTCTGACTGCAGAGGGTGGGGGCGGGGTCTGACTGCAGAGGGTGGGGGCGGGGTTAGTGACTGCAGAGGGTGGGGGCGGGGTCTGACTGCAGAGGGTGGGGGCGGGGTCAGACTGCAGAGGGTGGGGGCGGGGTCTGACTGCAGAGGGTGGAGGCGGGGTCTGACTGCAGAGGGTGGGGGCGGGGTCTGACTGCAGAGGGTGGGGGCGGGGTTAGTGACTGCAGAGGGTGGGGGCGGGGTCTGACTGCAGAGGGTGGGGGCGGGGTCAGACTGCAGAGGGTGGGGGCGGGGTCAGACTGCAGAGGGTGGGGGCGGGGCCTGACTGCAGAGGGTGGGGGCGGGGTCTGACTGCAGAGGGTGGGGGCGGGGTCTGACTGCAGAGGGTGGAGGCGGGGTCTGACTGCAGAGGGTGGGGGCGGGGTCTGGCTGCAGAGGGTGGGGGCGGGGTCTGACTGCAGAGGGTGGAGGCGGGGTCTGACTGCAGAGGGTGGGGGCGGGGTCTGACTGCAGAGGGTGGGGGCGGGGTCAGACTGCAGAGGGTGGGGGCGGGGTCTGACTGCAGAGGGTGGGGGCGGGGTCTGACTGCAGAGGGTGGAGGCGGGGTCTGACTGCAGAGGGTGGGGGCGGGGTCTGACTGCAGAGGGTGGGGGCGGGGTCTGACTGCAGAGGGTGGAGGCGGGGTCTGACTGCAGAGGGTGGGGGCGGGGTCTGACTGCAGAGGGTGGGGGCGGGGTCAGACTGCAGAGGGTGGGGGCGGGGTCTGACTGCAGAGGGTGGGGGCGGGGTCTGACTGCAGAGGGTGGGGGCGGGGTCTGACTGCAGAGGGTGGGGGCGGGGTTAGTGACTGCAGAGGGTGGGGGCGGGGTCTGACTGCAGAGGGTGGGGGCGGGGTCTGACTGCAGAGGGTGGGGGCGGGGTCTGACTGCAGAGGGTGGGGGCGGGGTCTGACTGCAGAGGGTGGGGGCGGGGTCTGACTGCAGAGGGTGGGGGCGGGGTCTGACTGCAGAGGGTGGGGGCGGGGTCTGACTGCAGAGGGTGGGGGCGGGGTCTGACTGCAGAGGGTGGGGGCGGGGTCTGACTGCAGAGGGTGGGGGCGGGGTTAGTGACTGCAGAGGGTGGGGGCGGGGTCTGACTGCAGAGGGTGGGGGCGGGGTCTGACTGCAGAGGGTGGGGGCGGGGTCTGACTGCAGAGGGTGGGGGCGGGGTCTGACTGCAGAGGGTGGGGGCGGGGTCTGACTGCAGAGGGTGGGGGCGGGGTCTGACTGCAGAGGGTGGGGGCGGGGTCTGACTGCAGAGGGTGGGGGCGGGGTCTGACTGCAGAGGGTGGGGGCGGGGTCTGACTGCAGAGGGTGGGGGCGGGGTCTGACTGCAGAGGGTGGGGGCGGGGTCTGACTGCAGAGGGTGGGGGCGGGGTCTGACTGCAGAGGGTGGAGGCGGGGTCTGACTGCAGAGGGTGGGGGCGGGGTCTGACTGCAGAGGGTGGGGGCGGGGTCTGACTGCAGAGGGTGGGGGCGGGGTCTGACTGCAGAGGGTGGGGGCGGGGTCTGACTGCAGAGGGTGGGGGCGGGGTCTGACTGCAGAGGGTGGGGGCGGGGTCTGACTGCAGAGGGTGGGGGCGGGGTCTGACTGCAGAGGGTGGGGGCGGGGTCTGACTGCAGAGGGTGGGGGCGGGGTCTGACTGCAGAGGGTGGGGGGTGGGGTCTGACTGAAGAGGGTGGGGGCGGGGTCTGACTGCAGAGGGTGGGGGCGGGGTCGACTGCAGAGGGTGGGGGCGGTGCCTGACTATAGAGGGTGGGGGCGGGGTCTAACTGCAGAGGGTGGGGGTGGGCTTAGTGACTGCAGAGGGTGGGGGCGGGGTTAGTGACTGCAGAGGGCGGGGTCTGACTGCAGAGGGTGGGGGCGGGTTCTGACTGCAGAGGGTGGGGGCGGGGTCAGACTGCAGAGGGTGGGGGCGGGGTTAGTGACTGCAGAGGGCGGGGTCTGACTGCAGAGGGTGGGGGCGGGTTCTGACTGCAGAGGGTGGGGGCGGGGTTAGTGACTGCAGAGGGTGGGGGCGGGGTCAGACTGCAGAGGGTGGGGGCGGGGTTAGTGACTGCAGAGGGTGGGGGCGGGGTCAGACTGCAGAGGGTGGGGGCGGGGTTAGTGACTGCAGAGGGTGGGGGGAGGGGTCTGACTGAAGAGGGTGGGGGCGGGGTCTGACTGCAGAGGGTGGGGGCGGGGTCTGACTGAAGAGTGTGGGGGCGGGGTCGACTGCAGAGGGTGGGGGCGGGGTCTGACGGCAGAGGGTAAGGGCGGGGTTAGTGACTGCAGAGGGCGGGGTCAGACTGCAGATGGTGGGGGCGGGGTCTGACTGCAGAGGTGGGGGCGGGGTTAGTGACTGCAGAGGGTGGGGGCGGGGTCAGACTGCAGAGGGTGGGGGCGGGGTTAGTGACTGCAGAGGGTGGGGGCGGGGTCTGACTGAAGAGGGTGGGGGCGGGGTCTGACTGCAGAGGGTGGGGGCGGGGTCTGACTGAAGAGGGTGGGGGCGGGGTCGACTGCAGAGGGTGGGGGCGGGGTCTGACGGCAGAGGGTGGGGGCGGGGTTAGTGACTGCAGAGGGTGGGGGCGGGGTCTGACTGCAGAGGATGGGGGCGGGGTCAGACTGCAGAGGGTGGGGGCGGTGTCTGACTGCAGAGGGTGGGGGCGGGGTCTGACTGCAGAGGGTGGGGGCGGGGTCTGACTGCAGAGGGTGGGGGCGGGGTCTGACTGCAGAGGGTGGAGGCGGGGTCTGACTGCAGAGGGTGGGGGCGGGGTCTGACTGCAGAGGGTGGGGGCGGGGTCTGACTGCAGAGGGTGGGGGCGGGGTCTGACTGCAGAGGGTGGGGGCGGGGTCTGACTGCAGAGGGTGGGGGCGGGGTCTGACTGCAGAGGATGGGGGCGGGGTCTGACTATAGAGGGTGGGGGCGGGGTCTAACTGCAGAGGGTGGGGGTGGGGTCTGACTGCAGAGGGTGGGGGCGGGGTCTGACTGCAGAGGGTGGGGGCGGGGTCTGACTGCAGAGGGTGGGGGCGGGGTCTGACTGCAGAGGGTGGGGGCGGGGTCTGACTGCAGAGGGTGGGGGCGGGGTCTGACTGCAGAGGATGGGGGCGGGGTCTGACTATAGAGGGTGGGGGCGGGGTCTAACTGCAGAGGGTGGGGGTGGGGTCTGACTGCAGAGGGTGGGGGCGGGGTCTGACTGCAGAGGGTGGGGGCGGGGTTAGTGACTGCAGAGGGTGGGGGCGGGGTCTGACTTCAGAGGGTGGGGGCGGGGTCTGACTGCAGAGGGTGGGGGCGGGGTTAGTGACTGCAGAGGGTGGGGGCGGGGTTAGTGACTGCAGAGGGTGGGGGCGGGGCCTGACTGCAGAGGGTGGGGGCGGGGTCTGACTGCAGAGGGTGGGGGCGGGGTCTGACTGCAGAGGGTGGAGGCGGGGTCTGACTGCAGAGGGTGGGGGCGGGGTCTGACTGCAGAGGGTGGGGGCGGGGCCTGACTGCAGAGAGAGGGGGCGGGGTCTGACTGCAGAGGGTGGGGGCGGGGTCTGACTGCAGAGGGTGGGGGCGGGGTTAGTGACTGCAGAGGGTGGGGGCGGGGTCCGACTGCAGAGGGTGGGGGCGGGGTCTGACTGCAGAGGGTGGGGGCGGTGTCTGACTGCAGAGGGTGGGGGCGGGGTCTGACTGCAGAGGGTGGGGGCGGGGTCTGACTGCAGAGGGTGGGGGCGGGGCCTGACTGCAGAGGGTGGGGGCGGGGTTAGTGGCAGCGGAGCCTCAGCAGTGAGAGCAGGAAGTGAGGTGCCTGCTGCCAGGGCCCAAGATGGCTTCTCCCCCCATTAATGCTCCACAGTGAAAGGTAGGACCCCCCCTGCAGCTGCAACTCAGAGTTAGTGTCAGTGTATGTGAGTGTGTGTGTGGCAGTGTGGCAGTGTCAGAGTGTCTGTGCAGGTCAGTGTCTGTGCCTGTGCAGGTCAGTGTCTGTGCCTGTGCAGGTCAGTGTCTGCGCAGGTCAGTGTCTGCGCAGGTCAGTGTCTGTGCCTGTGCAGGTGTCTGTGCAGGTCAGTGTCTGTACCTGTGCAGGTCAGTGTCCGTGCCTGTGCAGGTGTCTGTGCCTGTGCAGGTCAGTGTCTGTACCTGTGCAGGTCAGTGTCTGTACCTGTGCAGGTCAGTGTCTGTGCCTGTGCTGGTCAGTGTCTGTGCCTGTGCAGGTCAGTGTCTGTGCCTGTGAAGGTCAGTGTCTGTGCCTGTGCAGGTCAGTGTCTGTGCCTGTGCAGGTCAGTGTCTGTGCCTGTGCAGGTCAGTGTCTGTGCCTGTGCAGGTCAGTGTCTGTGCCTGTGCAGATCAGTGTCTGTGCCTGTGCAGGTCAGTGTCTGTGCCTGTGCAGGTCAGTGTCTGTGCAGGTCAGTGTCTGTGCAGGTCAGTGTCTGTGCTTGTGCATGTCAGTGGCAGTGCCTCTGCAGGTCAGTGGCAGTGCCTGTGCGGGTCAGTGCCTGTGCGGGTCAGTGGCTGTGCGGGTCTGTGCAGGGTCAGCGTCTGTGCAGGTCTGTCTGTCCGTCCAGGTCAATGCCTCTGTGAGTGTCTGCACAGGTCAGTGGCCGTGTGTCTGTGCAGGTCAGAGAGAGGAGGAGGGTGGAGAGAGAGACTGGACGAGGGAGGGGAGAGAGAGAGAATAGAGGAGGGGATTGAGAGAGAGAAAATGGAGGAGTGGAGGAAGAGAGAGAGAATGGGGGGATGAGGAGATAATGGGGGAGGGAAGGGAGAGATTGGGTGGGAGGGGGTAGGAAAAGGAGAGAATGGGGGGAGGGAAGGGAGAGAGAGAATGGGGGGAGGAAGGGAGAGAAATGGGGGAAAGGGAAGGAGAGAGACTGGTGGTGTGAGAGAAAATGGGGGGGGGGAGGATGAGAGAAAATGGGGGAGGGGAGGGATAGAGGGATGGGGGAGAAAGTAGAGAGAGAATGGGAAGAGGTAGAATGAAAAAGACAGCATCAATGGTGACACTATTAGATATCATTATAATATTCATTGTTTAGTAATGTAATTTGTTGTATTAATAATTTTTTATGTGTCCCGGTTTTTCATTTTCAAAATGTGGTCGCCCTATGTGAGGTGCAGGGGGGGAGAGGATGATGTGTGGTGCAGTGGGGGGGGGGAGAGGGTGATGTGAGGTGGTGGGATGTGTGTGGTGTGCAGGGGGGTATTGTGTGTAATGTGGAGGGGGAGTAGTATGTGTGAGGGGGAGAAATGGGGGTGTGAGAGAGAGGGGGAGTCATGCAAAGGCCGCCGACACTGGGGGGGTGGGGGCAATGGAACAGTTGTCTTGAGCCCCAGGAAAGCAGTCTACGGCCCTATCTGGTATGACCATCCTCATATCTTCCCCAGCACCTCTCATCATCACCCTCATATTTGGGTTGGGGGGGATAGGAGGGTGATATGATGATGATCTGTGGTGGGGGGGGAGAGAAGATATGATGAGGATGAGGGGTGCTGGGGGAAATATGATGATGATGATGACGATTTTACCCGTTCGGCCCAAATCAGTTTTCTTTGGAGCAGTTCGGCCCTTCTCACTTTACAAGTTGTGCAGGCCTGACATAGAAGGTACCTGTGTTGCCTGGGTGCTCGAGAAGACCACTGGTCGCTTTTTTTCCCCCTCTTCAATTATATTATTTCCTTTCTACCGGGTTCCAAAAATGTTAAAGCTGATGCTCTTTCACGACAGTTCATGATCTAGAGACAATTCTTCCTTCTAAGTTCATTCTCTCCGCCAACACGTTTGACGTACTGGATGACATTCTACAAGACCAATCTCGTATCCCTGAGGGTCTCGAAGTCCCGGAGGGCTGTATTTTCACCTCACCCCAATACCGGAGGAAAGTTCTAGAATGGGGTCGTTCCTCCAAATCATCTGGACATCCAGGTACCACAAGAACCACCGATCTTGTGGAAGGGACCTTCTGCTGGCCCGGCATTCAAAAGGACATTAAAGAATTTGTCAATGCGTGCTCGACCTGTGCTCGAAACAAGACTCCCTGGAGCAAACCACCAGGACTCTTACATCCTCTTCTCATGCCGGATCGTCCTTGGAACCATTTGTCTATGGACTTTATAGTAGAGCTTCCTGTTTCCAAGGGGATGAACACCATTCTTGTTGTCGTGGATCGCTTTTCCAAACAAGCACACTTCATTTCATTGAAAGTGTGAAGGTAGAAATGTGTGTGAATATATATTTCTTCTTTTGTTATGTTATACGCCCGAACTTTGTCTCAGATATCCTGGTAAACACATGACCAGATGATTAAACCATGAACTGATGACGCAGCTATGCACGAGGGCTGCATGAGCCCGGGAGAATGTATTGCTACAATCAAGGAAGACAGCGTGTCCCGGAATAAAGATACATATGATTTAACCCCTCCCATGCCCCTCCCCGCTATGAGCTATATAAACTATGTTGTGTACACAATAAAGCAGCAGTTCCTGTGTTACCCCCGGGATAACGCATGTACTGAGATTGAAGCTGAACTTTGTGTCAGAGTCTTTCTTAGTGAGCTAGCGCATGCATGATTGAATTTGGAGCAAGTGACTGAAGAGAGAGAGAGACCCTGATATAGTGAGATTCACGACCTCATTATTTGGCGCCTAAAAAAATTGGAAAAATACAGAAATTATACACATAATACTAAAAACATTTCTTTTATCTAGCAACTGCATATCCAAAGAAAGGTTGCTTGCATAAAATAAGGTTTTTAGTATTATGTGTATAATTTCTGTATTTTTCCAATTTTTTTAAGGGAACCTCTTTAAAGGGTGTATCAGACACTAGGAACAAGAATCAATTTATGGGTGAAGTGTCTCCACCAACTAATGAAACCTGTGTAAAAATGTATGTTCAGTCAGATAACAATTTACAGGAAGGATGTGGCCTTAATTTTGCAGTTTTTAATTTTCATCATTAAACCAAGAACAGGTTCAGATCAGGCTTATGGCCTTACAAAACAGAATTGCTTTAGACTATGTTTTAGCTTAAAAAGGAGGGGTATGTGTTTGATTAAAGACAATGTTGTGTTTTTATTTCAGATCAGTGTAGCAATGTGCAGCATGAACTTGATTAAATACCATAGATTCAAAAGAGGTTTACAAAGGGAAGTGACAGATTATCACCCTTGGGGTTAGGTGAATGGCTTAGATCACTTGGAGCAAATTTTTTTTTTTTTTTGAATGTTTTGATGTGTTTGGGAGTGTTACTTGTTGTCATATATGTGGGTGTCACGTGTTGCAAAGGTATGATCCACAGGTGTGCGACCCCCTCCCCCATTCGGATGCCACTCTTTACAGATGCCAGAAAACAGCAGTCCCGTGAAGAAAGAAGATGCCGACCACAGTTATTCAATTCATCAAAAGACATATTGGCCGCAGCGCCTTACGAGACTATGACAGTGAAGGGCACGCGCCCTTGTCCTCTGAAGTTATCCCTGGACTATCATCATGAACTTTATTCTCAAAAGCTATGTTTTAAGAATAAAAAGGGAGGGAGTGACAAAGTGAGAATATGACGTAAGGGAGGGGGGTCTGATATAACAGCACTGGGATCTAAGCAACCATTTTGAGTCAGCATCCATCTTAGGTGCCTGATATTGTCTATTGTCTGTATGAAAGTTGGAATGAATGTTAGTTTAAAATACATTTTTTCTTCTGAAGTTCCAATTGATATTGAGCGGTTCAGCTAAGCCAAAAAACCTTGAGAACAAGAGCAATGTGCCAATGTTCGGGAATAAAGCTAGGAAGGTTTAACCCAGGATTCTGTACCTCTAATTCATCTATATCCCTGAAAATTCGGCAATTGACGGTAAAACAGTCAAGGCACTCAATCAAATTAAGGACCTAGCTTTAGAGGTAAAGAGGAATGCAGGAGTAGATACCAGTTGGGCCAATTGGATAGCAGATTGGGCGGGAGGATGGAAATCGATTCTTACCACGATCGGCCTAGTTATTTTATGTATTTTTATATTTGGTATTCTTATTCTCTGTTGCCTTATTCCTCTCTATCGCAAACTGATGCTCAAAGTTGGTGGTGTCGACATGATGATAAACACCGGAAGTGAATTGGAAATTCTGCTTAGCTCCAAAATTCACAAAGATATGCCTACCCACAGTCCTTCTAGGACTCCTCATTTTATTTGTAATTCATTGCTGTAGACTATTAAGGCTATACGGAAGGGAAGGGACTCTTGCGGTGTGTTAAGTCTCGATGGAAGGTATAGGAGTCTATTAGAGATATCCTGTGCCAGTAATCGAGTGAAGTATCCCATTCCTTTTTCCCCATCGCAAGACAGCCTTACTCCCTTAGGCAAGTCAGAAATATCTATTCAAGGGGGGATTGTGAAGGTAGAAATGTGTGTGAATATATATTTCTTCTTTTGTTATGTTATACGCCCGAACTTTGTCTCAGATATCCTGGTAAACACATGACCAGATGATTAAACCATGAACTGATGACGCAGCTATGCACGAGGGCTGCATGAGCCCGGGAGAATGTATTGCTACAATCAAGGAAGACAGCGTGTCCCGGAATAAAGATACATATGACTTAACCAATCAAGGAAGACAGCGTGTCCCGGAATAAAGATACATATGACTTAACCAATCAAGGAAGACAGCGTGTCCCGGAATAAAGATACATATGATTTAACCCCTCCCATGCCCCTCCCCGCTATGAGCTATATAAACTATGTTGTGTACACAATAAAGCAGCAGTTCCTGTGTTACCCCCGGGATAACGCATGTACTGAGATTGAAGCTGAACTTTGTGTCAGAGTCTTTCTTAGTGAGCTAGCGCATGCATGATTGAATTTGGAGCAAGTGACTGAAGAGAGAGAGAGACCCTGATATAGTGAGATTCACGACCTCATTAAAAGGTCTTCCCAACTCATCCAAGTTAGCAGATATTTTTGTCAAGGAGATTTTTCGTCTGCATGGGGTACCATCGTCTCCGATCGAGGTTCTCAATTCGTTTCTAGGTTCTGGCGCTCTTTTTCTCAGAGGATGGGCATCTCTTTACATTTTTCTTCAGGGTATCATCCCCAAAACCAACGGTCAGACAGAGAGAACCAATTAGTCCTTGGAGCAATACCTGCGTTGTTTCGTCTCGGACACCCTGGATAACTGGAGAACTACCCGCCTCGCTTGTGTCCCCACATCCTTGTGGAGAGTTTATCAATGACTCCATCGTCCGATGAACATGTAGCGAAACCCGCACTCCACACACCTCACAGTGCTGGGCAGAGCTCCCCCTGGACGTCGGCATCCAAAACATGCGTCCCGTATAAATTCTGTGTCCTCCCTATGTGTAACCCGCGTGTGTCTATTGGCCATACAATTGGGATCCTCGCTATAAGGGCACTGTCCCTATCTGTAACATAATAAAGGGGGGGGGCCGACCTCTTCTAATACTTCATGAGCATAATCCCTATCTACAATCCCCGAGGCTCCTCTCCTCTCGTCCTCCAGGACCTTCCTCCTATCCAATATACTTCAGCATCCCCGCGGCAACACAGGGTGGGTCCAAGCATAGGCTACTCTGCTGTTAACCCCTTATAGCAACCCGGTAACCCCATTGAAGAGGGGGTTTACAATATATATATAATCTGTATCCCACCTGTATTTAGTCAGGATAAAGGTTTTAGATCTGACCGCACGCCTCATAGATAATTGTAGTGGGTGGTTCTTCTCTTTGTAAGGCGCAGGCAGTTGAAGAGTGGCTGGGATCCCACTTTGGCCACGTAGTTGAACTTGGAGCTGGATATCTTCTTGCCGCACTGTTCTAATAAAGTCTGACACCTGACATTGTAGCATAATAAAGTGGTTTATTTCCAGGTTTCGGGGATCTCCCTATTGCACCCGAGGAAGGGAGATCCCCGAAACATTGTGCGTTTGCAACCTGGAAATAAACCACTTTATTACACTATAATGTCAGGTGTCAGACTTTATCAGAACGGCGCGGCAAGAAGATATCCAGCATTAACCTGTATTTAGAGCACAAGTTTCCATGCTGCGGATTCCAGTACACTGGGAACGGTTATCTATAATAACAGAGTGCTGATATATATATATATATGTGCGGCGATACTAAACTTTTATTGCGCTAATGTGAAATGTACCAATCATATTCATTTGATGGAAACTCTGCAGGGCCAGCAGTCAATAGATCACCGTAAGATATATAACTCGACCACTTATTTACATCCAATCATTACGTCCAGTGCGGCAACTACAATGCCAAATCCGCAGTCATATTTCACCGGAGAACCCCTCAGGACCAAAGGGGGCGGGAGGATTATGGATGCACCGCGAATTTTGCTATATAAAAGGCAACCTCATAAATACAGTGTGAGTGTGAAGAGATCAAGGGGCATTGGAATAGCAATATATTATACCGCTGGCTGTAGGGTTATAAATTGTCCATGAGCTCAATAGGGGAAAGAGAAAAGATCATCAGCAACAGAGAGTCAATATTACGAGGTAATCAATAAACACGCGCAGCAGCAATCACGTATGTATCGAAATGTATGCAGCATATTCTGAAGGGACGAGTCTTGTACTAAATAAAAGTACACTCCAAACACAAAAGGTGTACAGAGGGATATGATTAGAAGTGAGGCCCCTGCGTAATACATAGGGATGTGAGAATATGTGGGGTCTCTGTGTGATACAGAGAGATGTGAGTAGATGTGAGGTCCCTGTGTGATACACAGAGATGTGAGTAGGTGTGAGGTCCCTGTGTGATACAGAGAGATGTGAGTAGATGTGAGGCCCCTGCAAAATACATAGGGATGTGAGAATATGTGAGGTCTCTGTGTGATACAGAGAGATGTGAGTAGATGTGAGGTCCCTGTGTGATACACAGAGATGTGAGTAGGTGTGAGGTCCCTGTGTGATACAGAGAGATGTGAGTAGATGTGAGGTCCCTGTGTGATACAGAGAGATGTGAATAGATGTGAGGTCCCTGTGTGATACAGAGAGATGTGAGAATATGTGAGGTCCCTGTGCGATACAGAGAGATATGAGTAGATGTGAGGTCCCTGTGTGATATAGAGAGATGTGAGTAGATGTGAGGTCCCTGTGTGATACAGAGAGATGTGAGTAGATGGGAGGTCCCTGTGTGATACAGAGAGATGTGAGGTCCCTGTGTGATACAGAGAGATGTGAGGTCCCTGTGTGATACAGAGAGATGTGATTAGATGTGAGGTCCCTGTGTGATACAGAGATGTGAGTAGGTGTGAGGTCCCTGTGTGATACAGAGGGATGTGAGTAGATGTGAGGTCCCTGTGTGATACAGAGATGTGAGTAGGTGTGAGGTCCCTGTGTGATACAGAGATGTGAGGTCCCTGTGTGATACAGAGAGATGTGAGTAGATGTGAGGTCCCTGTGTGATACAGAGAAATGTGAGTAGATGTGAGGTCCCTGTGTGATACAGAGAGATGTGAGTAGATGTGAGGTCACTGTGTGATACACAGAGATGTGAGTAGGTGTGAGGTCCCTGTGTGATACAGAGAGATGGGAGTAGATGTGAGGTCCCTGTGTGATACACAGAGATGTGAGTAGATGTGAGGTCCCTGTGTGATACAGAGAGATGTGAGTAGATGTGAGGTCCCTGTGTGATACAGAGATGTGCGTAGATGTGAGGTCCCTGTGTGATACAGAGAGATGTGAGTAGATGTGAGGTCCCTGTGTGATACAGAGATGTGAGTAGGTGTGAGGTCCCTGTGTGATACAGAGAGATGTGAGTAGATGTGAGGTCCCTGTGTGATACAGAGATGTGAGTAGGTGTGAGGTCCCTGTGTGATACAGAGATGTGAGTAGGTGTGAGGTCCCTGTGTGATACAGAGATGTGAGTAGATGTGAGGTCCCTGTGTGATACAGAGATGTGAGTAGGTGTGAGGTCCCTGTGTGATACAGAGATGTGAGTAGATGTGAGGTCCCTATGTGATACAGAGATGTGAGTACATGTGAGGTCCCTGTGTGATACAGAGATGTGAGTAAATGTGAGGTCCCTGTGTGATACAGAGAGATGTGAGGTCCCTGTGTGATACAGAGAGATGTGAGGTCCCTGTGTGATACAGAGAGATGTGATTAGATGTGAGGTCCCTGTGTGATACAGAGAGATGTGAGTAGATGTGAGGTCCCTGTGTGAAACAGAGAGATGTGAGTAGGTGTGAGGTCCCTGTGTGATACAGAGAGATGTGAGTAGATGTGAGGTCCCTGTGTGATACAGAGAGATGTGAGTAGATGTGAGGTCCCTGTGTGATACAGAGAGATGTGAGTAGATGTGAGGTCCCTGTGTGAAACAGAGATGTGAGTAGATGTGAGATCTCTGTGTGATACAAATAGATGTGAGTAGGTGTGAGGTCCCTATGTGATACAGAGATGTGAGTAGATGTGAGGTCCCTGTGTGATACAGAGATGTGAGTAGATGTGAGATCCCTGTGTGATACAGAGATGTGAGTAGGTGTGAGGTCCCTGTGTGATACAGAGATGTGAGTGTGTGAGGTCCCTGTGTGATACAGAGAGATGTGAGTAGATGTGAGGTCCCTGTGTGATACAGAGAGATGTGAGTAGATGTGAGGTCCCTGTGTGATACAGAGAGATGTGAGTAAATGTGAGGTCCCTGTGTGATACAGAGAGATGTGAGTAGATGTGAGGTCCCTGTGTGATACGGAGATGTGAGTAGATGTGAGATCTCTGTGTGATACAAATAGATGTGAGTAGATGTGAGGTCCCTATATGATACAGAGATGTGAGTAGATGTGAGGTCCCTGTGTGATACAGAGTGATGTGAGTAGATGTGAGGTCCCTGTGTGATACAGAGAGATGTGAGTAAATGTGAGGTCCCTGTGTGATACAGAGAGATGTGAGTAGATGTGAGGTCCCTATATGATACAGAGATGTGAGTAGATGTGAGGTCCCTGTGTGATACAGAGTGATGTGAGTAGATGTGAGGTCCCTGTGTGATACAGAGATGTGAGATCTCTGTGTGATACAGAGAGATGTGAGTAGGTGTGAGGTCCCTGTGTGATACAGAGATGTGAGTAGATGTGAGGTCCCTGTGTGACACAGAGATGTGAGATCTCTGTGTGATACAGAGAGATGTGAGTAGGTGTGAGGTCCCTGTGTGATACAGAGATGTGAGTAGATGTGAGGTCCCTGTGTGATAAAGAGAGCTGTGAGTAGATGTGAGGTCCCTGTGTGATACACAGAGATGTGAGTAGATGTGAGGTCCCTGTGTGATACAGAGGGATGTGAGTAGGTGTGAGGTCCCTGTGTGATACAGAGAGATGTGAGTAGATGTGAGGTCCCTGTGTGATACAGAGAGATGTGAGCAGATGTGAGGTCCCTGTGTGATACAGAGAGATGTGAGTAAGTGTGAGGTCCCTATGTGATACAGAGATGTGAGTAGATGTGAGGTCCCTGTGTGATACAGAGAGATGTGAGTAGATGTGAGGTCCCTGTGTGATACAGAGATGTGCGTAGATGTGAGGTCCCTGTGTGATACAGAGAGATGTGAGTAGATGTGAGGTCCCTGTGTGATACACAGAGATGTGAGTAGATGTGAGGTCCCTGTGTGATACACAGAGATGTGAGTAGATGTGAGGTCCCTGTGTGATACAGAGGGATGTGAGTAGGTGTGCGGTCCCTGTGTGATACAGAGATGTGAGTAGATGTGAGGTCCCTATGTGATACAGAGATGTGAGTACATGTGAGGTCCCTGTGTGATACAGAGATGTGAGTAAATGTGAGGTCCCTGTGTGATACACAGAGATGTGAGTAGATGTGAGGTCCCTGTGTGAAACAGAGAGATGTGAGTAGATGTGAGGTCCCTGTGTGAAACAGAGATGTGAGTAGATGTGAGATCTCTGTGTGATACAAATAGATGTGAGTAGGTGTGAGGTCCCTATATGATACAGAGATGTGAGTAGATGTGAGGTCCCTGTGTGATACAGAGTGATGTGAGTAGATGTGAGGTCCCTGTGTGACACAGAGATGTGAGATCTCTGTGTGATACAGAGAGATGTGAGTAGGTGTGAGGTCCCTGTGTGATACAGAGATGTGAGTAGATGTGAGGTCCCTGTGTGATAAAGAGATGTGAGTAGATGTGAGGTCCCTGTGTGATACAGAGTGATGTGAGTAGATGTGAGGTCCCTGTGTGATACAGAGAGATGTGAGTAGATGTGAGGTCCCTGTGTGAAACAGAGATGTGAGTAGATGTGAGATCTCTGTGTGATACAAATAGATGTGAGTAGGTGTGAGGTCCCTATGTGATACAGAGATGTGAGTAGATGTGAGGTCCCTGTGTGATACAGAGATGTGAGTAGATGTGAGATCCCTGTGTGATACAGAGATGTGAGTAGGTGTGAGGTCCCTGTGTGATACAGAGATGTGAGTGTGTGAGGTCCCTGTGTGATACAGAGAGATGTGAGTAGATGTGAGGTCCCTGTGTGATACAGAGAGATGTGAGTAGATGTGAGGTCCCTGTGTGATACAGAGAGATGTGAGTAAATGTGAGGTCCCTGTGTGATACAGAGAGATGTGAGTAGATGTGAGGTCCCTGTGTGATACGGAGATGTGAGTAGATGTGAGATCTCTGTGTGATACAAATAGATGTGAGTAGATGTGAGGTCCCTATATGATACAGAGATGTGAGTAGATGTGAGGTCCCTGTGTGATACAGAGTGATGTGAGTAGATGTGAGGTCCCTGTGTGATACAGAGAGATGTGAGTAAATGTGAGGTCCCTGTGTGATACAGAGAGATGTGAGTAGATGTGAGGTCCCTATATGATACAGAGATGTGAGTAGATGTGAGGTCCCTGTGTGATACAGAGTGATGTGAGTAGATGTGAGGTCCCTGTGTGATACAGAGATGTGAGATCTCTGTGTGATACAGAGAGATGTGAGTAGGTGTGAGGTCCCTGTGTGATACAGAGATGTGAGTAGATGTGAGGTCCCTGTGTGACACAGAGATGTGAGATCTCTGTGTGATACAGAGAGATGTGAGTAGGTGTGAGGTCCCTGTGTGATACAGAGATGTGAGTAGATGTGAGGTCCCTGTGTGATAAAGAGAGCTGTGAGTAGATGTGAGGTCCCTGTGTGATACACAGAGATGTGAGTAGATGTGAGATCTCTGTGTGATACAAATAGATGTGAGTAGGTGTGAGGTCCCTATGTGATACAGAGATGTGAGTAGATGTGAGGTCCCTGTGTGATACAGAGATGTGAGTAGATGTGAGATCCCTGTGTGATACAGAGATGTGAGTAGGTGTGAGGTCCCTGTGTGATACAGAGATGTGAGTGTGTGAGGTCCCTGTGTGATACAGAGAGATGTGAGTAGATGTGAGGTCCCTGTGTGATACAGAGAGATGTGAGTAGATGTGAGGTCCCTGTGTGATACAGAGAGATGTGAGTAAATGTGAGGTCCCTGTGTGATACAGAGAGATGTGAGTAGATGTGAGGTCCCTGTGTGATACGGAGATGTGAGTAGATGTGAGATCTCTGTGTGATACAAATAGATGTGAGTAGATGTGAGGTCCCTATATGATACAGAGATGTGAGTAGATGTGAGGTCCCTGTGTGATACAGAGTAATGTGAGTAGATGTGAGGTCCCTGTGTGATACAGAGAGATGTGAGTAAATGTGAGGTCCCTGTGTGATACAGAGAGATGTGAGTAGATGTGAGGTCCCTATATGATACAGAGATGTGAGTAGATGTGAGGTCCCTGTGTGATACAGAGTGATGTGAGTAGATGTGAGGTCCCTGTGTGATACAGAGATGTGAGATCTCTGTGTGATACAGAGAGATGTGAGTAGGTGTGAGGTCCCTATATGATACAGAGATGTGAGTAGATGTGAGGTCCCTGTGTGATACAGAGTGATGTGAGTAGATGTGAGGTCCCTGTGTGATACAGAGAGATGTGAGAATATGTGAGGTCCCTGTGCGATACAGAGAGATATGAGTAGATGTGAGGTCCCTGTGTGATATAGAGAGATGTGAGTAGATGTGAGGTCCCTGTGTGATACAGAGAGATGTGAGTAGATGTGAGGTCCCTGTGTGATACGGAGATGTGAGTAGATGTGAGATCTCTGTGTGATACAAATAGATGTGAGTAGATGTGAGGTCCCTATATGATACAGAGATGTGAGTAGATGTGAGGTCCCTGTGTGATACAGAGTGATGTGAGTAGATGTGAGGTCCCTGTGTGATACAGAGAGATGTGAGTAAATGTGAGGTCCCTGTGTGATACAGAGAGATGTGAGTAAATGTGAGGTCCCTGTGTGATACAGAGAGATATGAGTAGATGTGAGGTCCCTGTGTGATATAGAGAGATGTGAGTAGATGTGAGGTCCCTGTGTGATACAGAGAGATGTGAGTAGATGTGAGGTCCCTGTGTGATACGGAGATGTGAGTAGATGTGAGATCTCTGTGTGATACAAATAGATGTGAGTAGATGTGAGGTCCCTATATGATACAGAGATGTGAGTAGATGTGAGGTCCCTGTGTGATACAGAGTGATGTGAGTAGATGTGAGGTCCCTGTGTGATACAGAGAGATGTGAGTAAATGTGAGGTCCCTGTGTGATACAGAGAGATGTGAGTAGATGTGAGGTCCCTATATGATACAGAGATGTGAGTAGATGTGAGGTCCCTGTGTGATACAGAGTGATGTGAGTAGATGTGAGGTCCCTGTGTGATACAGAGATGTGAGATCTCTGTGTGATACAGAGAGATGTGAGTAGGTGTGAGGTCCCTGTGTGATACAGAGATGTGAGTAGATGTGAGGTCCCTGTGTGATACAGAGAGATGTGAGTAGATGTGAGGTCCCTGTGTGATACGGAGATGTGAGTAGATGTGAGATCTCTGTGTGATACAAATAGATGTGAGTAGATGTGAGGTCCCTATATGATACAGAGATGTGAGTAGATGTGAGGTCCCTGTGTGATACAGAGTGATGTGAGTAGATGTGAGGTCCCTGTGTGATACAGAGAGATGTGAGTAAATGTGAGGTCCCTGTGTGATACAGAGAGATGTGAGTAAATGTGAGGTCCCTGTGTGATACAGAGAGATATGAGTAGATGTGAGGTCCCTGTGTGATATAGAGAGATGTGAGTAGATGTGAGGTCCCTGTGTGATACAGAGAGATGTGAGTAGATGTGAGGTCCCTGTGTGATACGGAGATGTGAGTAGATGTGAGATCTCTGTGTGATACAAATAGATGTGAGTAGATGTGAGGTCCCTATATGATACAGAGATGTGAGTAGATGTGAGGTCCCTGTGTGATACAGAGTGATGTGAGTAGATGTGAGGTCCCTGTGTGATACAGAGAGATGTGAGTAAATGTGAGGTCCCTGTGTGATACAGAGAGATGTGAGTAGATGTGAGGTCCCTATATGATACAGAGATGTGAGTAGATGTGAGGTCCCTGTGTGATACAGAGTGATGTGAGTAGATGTGAGGTCCCTGTGTGATACAGAGATGTGAGATCTCTGTGTGATACAGAGAGATGTGAGTAGGTGTGAGGTCCCTGTGTGATACAGAGATGTGAGTAGATGTGAGGTCCCTGTGTGACACAGAGATGTGAGATCTCTGTGTGATACAGAGAGATGTGAGTAGGTGTGAGGTCCCTGTGTGATACAGAGATGTGAGTAGATGTGAGGTCCCTGTGTGATAAAGAGAGCTGTGAGTAGATGTGAGGTCCCCGTGTGATACACAGAGATGTGAGTAGATGTGAGGTCCCTGTGTGATACAGAGGGATGTGAGTAGGTGTGAGGTCCCTGTGTGATACAGAGAGATGTGAGTAGATGTGAGGTCCCTGTGTGATACAGAGAGATGTGAGCAGATGTGAGGTCCCTGTGTGATACAGAGAGATGTGAGTAAGTGTGAGGTCCCTATGTGATACAGAGATGTGAGTAGATGTGAGGTCCCTGTGTGATACAGAGAGATGTGAGTAGATGTGAGGTCCCTGTGTGATACAGAGATGTGCGTAGATGTGAGGTCCCTGTGTGATACAGAGAGATGTGAGTAGATGTGAGGTCCCTGTGTGATACACAGAGATGTGAGTAGATGTGAGGTCCCTGTGTGATACACAGAGATGTGAGTAGATGTGAGGTCCCTGTGTGATACAGAGGGATGTGAGTAGGTGTGCGGTCCCTGTGTGATACAGAGATGTGAGTAGATGTGAGGTCCCTATGTGATACAGAGATGTGAGTACATGTGAGGTCCCTGTGTGATACAGAGATGTGAGTAAATGTGAGGTCCCTGTGTGATACACAGAGATGTGAGTAGATGTGAGGTCCCTGTGTGAAACAGAGAGATGTGAGTAGATGTGAGGTCCCTGTGTGAAACAGAGATGTGAGTAGATGTGAGATCTCTGTGTGATACAAATAGATGTGAGTAGGTGTGAGGTCCCTATATGATACAGAGATGTGAGTAGATGTGAGGTCCCTGTGTGATACAGAGTGATGTGAGTAGATGTGAGGTCCCTGTGTGACACAGAGATGTGAGATCTCTGTGTGATACAGAGAGATGTGAGTAGGTGTGAGGTCCCTGTGTGATACAGAGATGTGAGTAGATGTGAGGTCCCTGTGTGATAAAGAGATGTGAGTAGATGTGAGGTCCCTGTGTGATACAGAGTGATGTGAGTAGATGTGAGGTCCCTGTGTGATACAGAGAGATGTGAGTAGATGTGAGGTCCCTGTGTGAAACAGAGATGTGAGTAGATGTGAGATCTCTGTGTGATACAAATAGATGTGAGTAGGTGTGAGGTCCCTATGTGATACAGAGATGTGAGTAGATGTGAGGTCCCTGTGTGATACAGAGATGTGAGTAGATGTGAGATCCCTGTGTGATACAGAGATGTGAGTAGGTGTGAGGTCCCTGTGTGATACAGAGATGTGAGTGTGTGAGGTCCCTGTGTGATACAGAGAGATGTGAGTAGATGTGAGGTCCCTGTGTGATACAGAGAGATGTGAGTAGATGTGAGGTCCCTGTGTGATACAGAGAGATGTGAGTAAATGTGAGGTCCCTGTGTGATACAGAGAGATGTGAGTAGATGTGAGGTCCCTGTGTGATACGGAGATGTGAGTAGATGTGAGATCTCTGTGTGATACAAATAGATGTGAGTAGATGTGAGGTCCCTATATGATACAGAGATGTGAGTAGATGTGAGGTCCCTGTGTGATACAGAGTGATGTGAGTAGATGTGAGGTCCCTGTGTGATACAGAGAGATGTGAGTAAATGTGAGGTCCCTGTGTGATACAGAGAGATGTGAGTAGATGTGAGGTCCCTATATGATACAGAGATGTGAGTAGATGTGAGGTCCCTGTGTGATACAGAGTGATGTGAGTAGATGTGAGGTCCCTGTGTGATACAGAGATGTGAGATCTCTGTGTGATACAGAGAGATGTGAGTAGGTGTGAGGTCCCTGTGTGATACAGAGATGTGAGTAGATGTGAGGTCCCTGTGTGACACAGAGATGTGAGATCTCTGTGTGATACAGAGAGATGTGAGTAGGTGTGAGGTCCCTGTGTGATACAGAGATGTGAGTAGATGTGAGGTCCCTGTGTGATAAAGAGAGCTGTGAGTAGATGTGAGGTCCCTGTGTGATACACAGAGATGTGAGTAGATGTGAGATCTCTGTGTGATACAAATAGATGTGAGTAGGTGTGAGGTCCCTATGTGATACAGAGATGTGAGTAGATGTGAGGTCCCTGTGTGATACAGAGATGTGAGTAGATGTGAGATCCCTGTGTGATACAGAGATGTGAGTAGGTGTGAGGTCCCTGTGTGATACAGAGATGTGAGTGTGTGAGGTCCCTGTGTGATACAGAGAGATGTGAGTAGATGTGAGGTCCCTGTGTGATACAGAGAGATGTGAGTAGATGTGAGGTCCCTGTGTGATACAGAGAGATGTGAGTAAATGTGAGGTCCCTGTGTGATACAGAGAGAGGTGAGTAGATGTGAGGTCCCTGTGTGATACGGAGATGTCCCTGTGTGTGAGTAGATGTGAGGTCCCTGTGTGATACGGAGATGTGAGTAGATGTGAGATCTCTGTGTGATACAAATAGATGTGAGTAGATGTGAGGTCCCTATATGATACAGAGATGTGAGTAGATGTGAGGTCCCTGTGTGATACAGAGTAATGTGAGTAGATGTGAGGTCCCTGTGTGATACAGAGAGATGTGAGTAAATGTGAGGTCCCTGTGTGATACAGAGAGATGTGAGTAGATGTGAGGTCCCTATATGATACAGAGATGTGAGTAGATGTGAGGTCCCTGTGTGATACAGAGTGATGTGAGTAGATGTGAGGTCCCTGTGTGATACAGAGATGTGAGATCTCTGTGTGATACAGAGAGATGTGAGTAGGTGTGAGGTCCCTATATGATACAGAGATGTGAGTAGATGTGAGGTCCCTGTGTGATACAGAGTGATGTGAGTAGATGTGAGGTCCCTGTGTGATACAGAGAGATGTGAGAATATGTGAGGTCCCTGTGCGATACAGAGAGATATGAGTAGATGTGAGGTCCCTGTGTGATATAGAGAGATGTGAGTAGATGTGAGGTCCCTGTGTGATACAGAGAGATGTGAGTAGATGGGAGGTCCCTGTGTGATACAGAGAGATGTGAGGTCCCTGTGTGATACAGAGAGATGTGAGGTCCCTGTGTGATACAGAGAGATGTGATTAGATGTGAGGTCCCTGTGTGATACAGAGATGTGAGTAGGTGTGAGGTCCCTGTGTGATACAGAGGGATGTGAGTAGATGTGAGGTCCCTGTGTGATACAGAGATGTGAGTAGGTGTGAGGTCCCTGTGTGATACAGAGATGTGAGGTCCCTGTGTGATACAGAGAGATGTGAGTAGATGTGAGGTCCCTGTGTGATACAGAGAAATGTGAGTAGATGTGAGGTCCCTGTGTGATACAGAGAGATGTGAGTAGATGTGAGGTCACTGTGTGATACACAGAGATGTGAGTAGGTGTGAGGTCCCTGTGTGATACAGAGAGATGGGAGTAGATGTGAGGTCCCTGTGTGATACAGAGATGTGAGTAGGTGTGAGGTCCCTGTGTGATACAGAGAGATGTGAGTAGGTGTGAGGTCCCTGTGTGATACAGAGGTATGTGAGTAGATGTGAGGTCCCTGTGTGATACAGAGATGTGAGTAGGTGTGAGGTCCCTGTGTGATACAGAGATGTGAGTAGATGTGAGGTCCCTGTGTGATACAGAGATGTGAGTAGGTGTGAGGTCCCTGTGTGATACAGAGATGTGAGTAGATGTGAGGTCCCTATGTGATACAGAGATGTGAGTACATGTGAGGTCCCTGTGTGATACAGAGATGTGAGTAAATGTGAGGTCCCTGTGTGATACAGAGAGATGTGAGGTCCCTGTGTGATACAGAGAGATGTGAGGTCCCTGTGTGATACAGAGAGATGTGATTAGATGTGAGGTCCCTGTGTGATACAGAGAGATGTGAGTAGATGTGAGGTCCCTGTGTGAAACAGAGAGATGTGAGTAGGTGTGAGGTCCCTGTGTGATACAGAGAGATGTGAGTAGATGTGAGGTCCCTGTGTGATACAGAGAGATGTGAGTAGATGTGAGGTCCCTGTGTGATACAGAGAGATGTGAGTAGATGTGAGGTCCCTGTGTGAAACAGAGATGTGAGTAGATGTGAGATCTCTGTGTGATACAAATAGATGTGAGTAGGTGTGAGGTCCCTATGTGATACAGAGATGTGAGTAGATGTGAGGTCCCTGTGTGATACAGAGATGTGAGTAGATGTGAGATCCCTGTGTGATACAGAGATGTGAGTAGGTGTGAGGTCCCTGTGTGATACAGAGATGTGAGTGTGTGAGGTCCCTGTGTGATACAGAGAGATGTGAGTAGATGTGAGGTCCCTGTGTGATACAGAGAGATGTGAGTAGATGTGAGGTCCCTGTGTGATACAGAGAGATGTGAGTAAATGTGAGGTCCCTGTGTGATACAGAGAGATGTGAGTAGATGTGAGGTCCCTGTGTGATACGGAGATGTGAGTAGATGTGAGATCTCTGTGTGATACAAATAGATGTGAGTAGATGTGAGGTCCCTATATGATACAGAGATGTGAGTAGATGTGAGGTCCCTGTGTGATACAGAGTGATGTGAGTAGATGTGAGGTCCCTGTGTGATACAGAGAGATGTGAGTAAATGTGAGGTCCCTGTGTGATACAGAGAGATGTGAGTAGATGTGAGGTCCCTATATGATACAGAGATGTGAGTAGATGTGAGGTCCCTGTGTGATACAGAGTGATGTGAGTAGATGTGAGGTCCCTGTGTGATACAGAGATGTGAGATCTCTGTGTGATACAGAGAGATGTGAGTAGGTGTGAGGTCCCTATGTGATACAGAGATGTGAGTAGATGTGAGGTCCCTGTGTGATACAGAGATGTGAGTAGATGTGAGATCCCTGTGTGATACAGAGATGTGAGTAGGTGTGAGGTCCCTGTGTGATACAGAGATGTGAGTGTGTGAGGTCCCTGTGTGAAACAGAGAGATGTGAGTAGATGTGAGGTCCCTGTGTGATACAGAGAGATGTGAGTAGATGTGAGGTCCCTGTGTGATACAGAGAGATGTGAGTAAATGTGAGGTCCCTGTGTGATACAGAGAGATGTGAGTAGATGTGAGGTCCCTGTGTGATACGGAGATGTGAGTAGATGTGAGATCTCTGTGTGATACAAATAGATGTGAGTAGATGTGAGGTCCCTATATGATACAGAGATGTGAGTAGATGTGAGGTCCCTGTGTGATACAGAGTGATGTGAGTAGATGTGAGGTCCCTGTGTGATACAGAGAGATGTGAGTAAATGTGAGGTCCCTGTGTGATACAGAGAGATGTGAGTAGATGTGAGGTCCCTATATGATACAGAGATGTGAGTAGATGTGAGGTCCCTGTGTGATACAGAGTGATGTGAGTAGATGTGAGGTCCCTGTGTGATACAGAGATGTGAGATCTCTGTGTGATACAGAGAGATGTGAGTAGGTGTGAGGTCCCTGTGTGATACAGAGATGTGAGTAGATGTGAGGTCCCTGTGTGACACAGAGATGTGAGATCTCTGTGTGATACAGAGAGATGTGAGTAGGTGTGAGGTCCCTGTGTGATACAGAGATGTGAGTAGATGTGAGGTCCCTGTGTGATAAAGAGAGCTGTGAGTAGATGTGAGGTCCCTGTGTGATACACAGAGATGTGAGTAGATGTGAGATCTCTGTGTGATACAAATAGATGTGAGTAGGTGTGAGGTCCCTATGTGATACAGAGATGTGAGTAGATGTGAGGTCCCTGTGTGATACAGAGATGTGAGTAGATGTGAGATCCCTGTGTGATACAGAGATGTGAGTAGGTGTGAGGTCCCTGTGTGATACAGAGATGTGAGTGTGTGAGGTCCCTGTGTGATACAGAGAGATGTGAGTAGATGTGAGGTCCCTGTGTGATACAGAGAGATGTGAGTAGATGTGAGGTCCCTGTGTGATACAGAGAGATGTGAGTAAATGTGAGGTCCCTGTGTGATACAGAGAGATGTGAGTAGATGTGAGGTCCCTGTGTGATACGGAGATGTGAGTAGATGTGAGATCTCTGTGTGATACAAATAGATGTGAGTAGATGTGAGGTCCCTATATGATACAGAGATGTGAGTAGATGTGAGGTCCCTGTGTGATACAGAGTGATGTGAGTAGATGTGAGGTCCCTGTGTGATACAGAGAGATGTGAGTAAATGTGAGGTCCCTGTGTGATACAGAGATGTGAGTAGATGTGAGTTCCCTGTGTGATACAGAGTGATGTGAGTAGATGTGAGGTCCCTGTGTGATACAGAGATGTGAGATCTCTGTGTGATACAGAGAGATGTGAGTAGGTGTGAGGTCCCTGTGTGATACAGAGATGTGAGTAGATGTGAGGTCCCTGTGTGACACAGAGATGTGAGATCTCTGTGTGATACAGAGAGATGTGAGTAGGTGTGAGGTCCCTGTGTGATACAGAGATGTGAGTAGATGTGAGGTCCCTGTGTGATAAAGAGAGCTGTGAGTAGATGTGAGGTCCCTGTGTGATACACAGAGATGTGAGTAGATGTGAGTTCCCTGTGTGATACAGAGAGATGTGAGTAGGTGTGAGGTCCCTGTGTGATACAGAGAGATGTGAGTAGATGTGAGGTCCCTGTGTGATACAGAGAGATGTGAGTAGATGTGAGGTCCCTGTGTGATACAGAGAGATGTGAGTAGGTGTGAGGTCCCTATGTGATACAGAGATGTGAGTAGATGTGAGGTCCCTGTGTGATACAGAGAGATGTGAGTAGATGTGAGGTCCCTGTGTGATACAGAGATGTGCGTAGATGTGAGGTCCCTGTGTGATACAGAGAGATGTGAGTAGATGTGAGGTCCCTGTGTGATACACAGAGATGTGAGTAGATGTGAGGTCCCTGTGTGATACACAGAGATGTGAGTAGATGTGAGGTCCCTGTGTGAAACAGAGAGATGTGAGTAGATGTGAGGTCCCTGTGTGAAACAGAGATGTGAGTAGATGTGAGATCTCTGTGTGATACAAATAGATGTGAGTAGGTGTGAGGTCCCTATATGATACAGAGATGTGAGTAGATGTGAGGTCCCTGTGTGATACAGAGTGATGTGAGTAGATGTGAGGTCCCTGTGTGACACAGAGATGTGAGATCTCTGTGTGATACAGAGAGATGTGAGTAGGTGTGAGGTCCCTGTGTGATACAGAGATGTGAGTAGATGTGAGGTCCCTGTGTGATAAAGAGATGTGAGTAGATGTGAGGTCCCTGTGTGATACAGAGTGATGTGAGTAGATGTGAGGTCCCTGTGTGATACAGAGATGTGAGATCTCTGTGTGATACAGAGAGATGTGAGTAGGTGTGAGGTCCCTGTGTGATACAGAGATGTGAGTAGATGTGAGGTCCCTGTGTGACACAGAGATGTGAGATCTCTGTGTGATACAGAGAGATGTGAGTAGGTGTGAGGTCCCTGTGTGATACAGAGATGTGAGTAGATGTGAGGTCCCTGTGTGATAAAGAGAGCTGTGAGTAGATGTGAGGTCCCTGTGTGATACACAGAGATGTGAGTAGATGTGAGGTCCCTGTGTGATACAGAGGGATGTGAGTAGGTGTGAGGTCCCTGTGTGATACAGAGAGATGTGAGTAGATGTGAGGTCCCTGTGTGATACAGAGAGATGTGAGTAGATGTGAGGTCCCTGTGTGATACACAGAGATGTGAGTAGATGTGAGGTCCCTGTGTGATACACAGAGATGTGAGTAGATGTGAGGTCCCTGTGTGATACAGAGGGATGTGAGTAGGTGTGCGGTCCCTGTGTGATACAGAGATGTGAGTAGATGTGAGGTCCCTATGTGATACAGAGATGTGAGTACATGTGAGGTCCCTGTGTGATACAGAGATGTGAGTAAATGTGAGGTCCCTGTGTGATACACAGAGATGTGAGTAGATGTGAGGTCCCTGTGTGAAACAGAGAGATGTGAGTAGATGTGAGGTCCCTGTGTGAAACAGAGATGTGAGTAGATGTGAGATCTCTGTGTGATACAAATAGATGTGAGTAGGTGTGAGGTCCCTATATGATACAGAGATGTGAGTAGATGTGAGGTCCCTGTGTGATACAGAGTGATGTGAGTAGATGTGAGGTCCCTGTGTGACACAGAGATGTGAGATCTCTGTGTGATACAGAGAGATGTGAGTAGGTGTGAGGTCCCTGTGTGATACAGAGATGTGAGTAGATGTGAGGTCCCTGTGTGATAAAGAGAGCTGTGAGTAGATGTGAGGTCCCTGTGTGATACACAGAGATGTGAGTAGATGTGAGGTCCCTGTGTGATACAGAGGGATGTGAGTAGGTGTGAGGTCCCTGTGTGATACAGAGAGATGTGAGTAGATGTGAGGTCCCTGTGTGATACAGAGAGATGTGAGTAGATGTGAGGTCCCTGTGTGATACAGAGAGATGTGAGTAGATGTGAGGTCCCTGTGTGATACACAGAGATGTGAGTAGATGTGAGGTCCCTGTGTGATACAGAGAGATGTGAGTAGATGTGAGGTCCCTGTGTGATACAGAGATGTGAGTAGGTGTGAGGTCCCTGTGTGATACAGAGAGATGTGAGTAGGTGTGAGGTCCCTGTGTGATACAGAGATGTGAGTAGATGTGAGGTCCCTGTGTGATACACAGAGATGTGAGTAGATGTGAGGTCCCTGTGTGATACAGAGAGATGTGAGTAGATGTGAGGTCCCTGTGTGATACAGAGATGTGAGTAGGTGTGAGGTCCCTGTGTGATACAGAGAGATGTGAGTAGGTGTGAGGTCCCTGTGTGATACAGAGATGTGAGTAGATGTGAGGTCCCTGTGTGATACAGAGATGTGAGTAGATGTGAGGTCCCTGTGTGATACAGAGAGATGTGAGTAGATGTGAGGTCCCTGTGTGATACAGAGAGATGTGAGTAGGTGTGAGGTCCCTGTGTGATACAGAGAGATGTGAGTAGATGTGAGGTCCCTGTGTGATATAGAGAGATGTGAGTAAATGTGAGGTCCCTGTGTGATACAGAGAGATGTGAGTAGATGTGAGGTCCATGTGTGATACAGAGATGTGAGTAGATGTGAGATCTCTGTGTGATACAAATAGATGTGAGTAGGTGTGAGGTCCCTATATGATACAGAGATGTGAGTAGATGTGAGGTCCCTGTGTGATACAGAGTGATGTGAGTAGATGTGAGGTCCCTGTGTGACACAGAGATGTGAGATCTCTGTGTGATACAGAGAGATGTGAGTAGGTGTGAGGTCCCTGTGTGATACAGAGATGTGAGTAGATGTGAGGTCCCTGTGTGATAAAGAGAGCTGTGAGTAGATGTGAGGTCCCTGTGTGATACACAGAGATGTGAGTAGATGTGAGGTCCCTGTGTGATACAGAGGGATGTGAGTAGGTGTGAGGTCCCTGTGTGATACAGAGAGATGTGAGGTCCCTGTGTGATACAGAGAGATGTGAGTAGATGTGAGGTCCCTGTGTGATACAGAGAGATGTGAGTAGATGTGAGGTCCCTGTGTGATACACAGAGATGTGAGTAGATGTGAGGTCCCTGTGTGACACAGAGATGTGAGTAGATGTGAGGTCCCTGTGTGATACAGAGAGATGTGAGTAGGTGTCAGGTCCCTGTCTGATACAGAGAGATGTGAGTAGGTGTCAGGTCCCTGTGTGATACAGAGTGATGTGAGTAGGTGTCAGGTCCCTGTGTGATACAGAGTGATGTGAGTAGGTGTCAGGTCCCTGTGTTATACAGAGATGTGAGTAGATGTGAGGTCCCTGTGTGATACAGAGATGTGAGTAGGTGTGAGGTCCCTGTGTGATACAGAGATGTGAGTAGATGTGAGGTCCCTATGTGATACAGAGATGTGAGTAGATGTGAGGTCCCTGTGTTAAACAGAGATGTGAGTAGATGTGAGATCTCTGTGTGATACAAATAGATGTGAGTAGGTGTGAGGTCCCTATGTGATACAGAGATGTGAGTAGATGTGAGGTCCCTGTGTGATACAGAGATGTGAGTAGATGTGAGATCCCTGTGTGATACAGAGATGTGAGTAGATGTGAGATCCCTGTGTGATACAGAGATGTGAGTAGGTGTGAGGTCCCTGTGTGATACAGAGATGTGAGTGTGTGAGGTCCCTGTGTGATACAGAGAGATGTGAGTAGATGTGAGGTCCCTGTGTGATACAGAGAGATGTGAGTAGATGTGAGGTCCCTGTGTGATACAGAGAGATGTGAGTAGATGTGAGGTCCCTGTGTGATACAGAGAGATGTGAGTAGGTGTGAGGTCCCTGTGTGATACAGAGAGATGTGAGTAGATGTGAGGTCCCTGTGTGATATAGAGAGATGTGAGTAAATGTGAGGTCCCTGTGTGATACAGAGAGATGTGAGTAGGTGTCAGGTCCCTGTCTGATACAGAGAGATGTGAGTAGGTGTCAGGTCCCTGTGTGATACAGAGTGATGTGAGTAGGTGTCAGGTCCCTGTGTGATACAGAGTGATGTGAGTAGGTGTCAGGTCCCTGTGTGATACAGAGATGTGAGTAGATGTGAGGTCCCTGTGTGATACAGAGATGTGAGTAGGTGTGAGGTCCCTGTGTGATACAGAGATGTGAGTAGATGTGAGGTCCCTATGTGATACAGAGATGTGAGTAGATGTGAGGTCCCTGTGTTAAACAGAGATGTGAGTAGATGTGAGATCTCTGTGTGATACAAATAGATGTGAGTAGGTGTGAGGTCCCTGTGATACAGAGATGTGAGTAGATGTGAGGTCCCTGTGTGATACAGAGATGTGAGTAGATGTGAGATCCCTGTGTGATACAGAGATGTGAGTAGATGTGAGATCCCTGTGTGATACAGAGATGTGAGTAGGTGTGAGGTCCCTGTGTGATACAGAGATGTGAGTGTGTGAGGTCCCTGTGTGATACAGAGAGATGTGAGTAGATGTGAGGTCCCTGTGTGATACAGAGAGATGTGAGTAGATGTGAGGTCCCTGTGTGATACAGAGAGATGTGAGTAGATGTGAGGTCCCTGTGTGATACAGAGAGATGTGAGTAGGTGTGAGGTCCCTGTGTGATACAGAGAGATGTGAGTAGATGTGAGGTCCCTGTGTGATATAGAGAGATGTGAGTAAATGTGAGGTCCCTGTGTGATACAGAGAGATGTGAGTAGATGTGAGGTCCCTGTGTGATACAGAGATGTGAGTAGATGTGAGATCTCTGTGTGATACAAATAGATGTGAGTAGGTGTGGGGTCCCTATATGATACAGAGATGTGAGTAGATGTGAGGTCCCTGTGTGACACAGAGATGTGAGATCTCTGTGTGATACAGAGAGATGTGAGTAGGTGTGAGGTCCCTGTGTGATACAGAGATGTGAGTAGATGTGAGGTCCCTGTGTGATAAAGAGAGCTGTGAGTAGATGTGAGGTCCCTGTGTGATACACAGAGATGTGAGTAGATGTGAGGTCCCTGTGTGATACAGAGAGATGTGAGTAGATGTGAGGTCCCTGTGTGATACACAGAGATGTGAGTAGGTGTGAGGTCCCTGTGTGATACAGAGAGATGTGAGTAGATGTGAGGTCCCTGTGTGATACAGAGAGATGTGAGTAGATGTGAGGTCCCTGTGTGATACAGAGAGATGTGAGTAGATGTGAGGTCCCTGTGTGATACACAGAGATGTGAGTAGATGTGAGGTCCCTGTGTGACACAGAGATGTGAGTAGATGTGAGGTCCCTGTGTGATACAGAGAGATGTGAGTAGGTGTCAGGTCCCTGTCTGATACAGAGAGATGTGAGTAGGTGTCAGGTCCCTGTGTGATACAGAGTGATGTGAGTAGGTGTCAGGTCCCTGTGTGATACAGAGAGATGTGAGTAGATGTGAGATCCCTGTGTGATACAGAGAGGTGTGATTAGATGTGAGTTCCCTGTGTGATGGAGAGGTGTGAGTAGATGTGAGGTCCCTGTGTGATGGAGAGGTGTGAGTAGATGTGAGGTCCCTGTGTGATACAGAGAGATGTGAGTACTGTACATGTGAGGTCCCTGTGTGATACAGAGAGATGTGAGGTCCCTGTGTGATGCAGAGAGATGTGAGGTCCCTGTTGTGATGGTGAAGGGGTACCCAGGCCAGTAAATAAATGTATTATGCCCGGCTGGGTGCCCCTGAGCCTTATTGGGGAAATGTAGATTGTCAGCTCTGCGACCCAGTAATGGCAGTAACACTGTGATTGTAATAAAATTGTCTGTGTGTCTCCCACCAGGTATAAGGTGGCGAGAATAATGTATTTCTAACTATGAAATGTATTACTGTTGCAGTGTTTCCCTGTAACCGCGCAAAGGAAAAATGGTTTTAAAACTCAGCGGCCCATAGAGGAGGCCTGGGGGTCCCGACTTAGCGAAATATTATCTCGCTGCACAGCTGAAGCAGGCTGTAGTTTGGAATTGCGACCCGGCCCTAGCTTCATGGTTAGAGATAGAGACTCACTACGCCTGTCCCCTCTCTCTCCAGGTGGCAATGTGGCCGTCTGGGGGCAGCGGGGCTAAACCACAAAGGTTTGCCCTGGGAGCAATGAGATGCACGTGGGAAGCATGGCTTAAAAGCAAGGGGAAGTATGGTCTGCTAGCATCCCCCTCACAGCTCACCCCCATCTTCGGGAACCCCAAATTCCCCCCAGGGTGTTCCCCTAGGCAATTCGACCAATTTCAGAGTCGCAATATTAGGATGGTGGCCGATTTGCTGCAGAAAGATGAGTCGCTACGTTTCAGGTGATTAGAAACAAATTTGACATCCAAGACTTACACCTTTTCAAATATATGCAGGTCAGACATTTCCTATTATCTCTCTCACCAACCGCCAAATTCCCCAAATTAACCAAATTCGAATCCCTATGCACTAAAAGGATTTATCAAAAAGGACTGATCTCACAGATATACAAAGGACTAGAGTCACCCTCCACCCCACCCGACCACCGATACATGCAACGATGGTCTGCACAACTAGGCCTCTCAATTGACCCAGAAGATTGGGAGGAGATCTGGGAGCAAGCATCCAAAACTTCAATTTGCACAATCATAAAAGAAAACATATACAAAATCCTATTTCAATGGTACCTGACTCCCGTTAGGCTGAGCCAGATCTACCCCGGCGCAATTGACCTATGCTGGCGTGGATGTGGTCAAAAGGGCGACATGGCCCATATTTGGTGGTCATGTCCGGAGATACAAAGATTCTGGACACAGATCCAGAATCTTATAAAACAAGTCACAGGATTAACCCTACCACTGACCCTGGTGCTGAACAACCCAATCTCAGACCTTCCCCCACCAATGTCTAAACTAATAACGTCAATTTTGACTGCAGCTAGATGTGCCATTTCGGCCGCATGGAAGCAGATCAAAGCCCCATCTAGAGCCACGGTCACAAGAAGGATCAACGAAGTAATGTTGATGGAGAAATTAACTGCCCTCATCCAAAAATGTACCCCAATTTTTGAATACCTGGGATCCCTGGCTGACAAAATAACCCCAACCGAAAAGAGTCGCGGAGATAGGAAAGTACCCCCCGCCTTCCCCCCATTTTCCCCCCTCCATGGAGCCAAGAAGGGAAGAAGATGAACCCGAGTCTGCTGGAAGACAACCCCCCCTTCCCTACAGCTCCCCTCCACTAAACCCCTGTATGTCCTCTTCCCCCCTCCAATCCATCCACAGTTATTCCCCTTCACCCAGAAAAAGATATGCGGACACTGTCAGTATGCCAAAAGCTTTATGGTCATGGGATCATGACACCCATATGTGTACTATACTTACTGTGTGTACCCAATAAAAAAATTGATACAAAAAAAAAAACTCAGCGGCCCACAGCACAGCGCACGGCTGTTAGATAACTTCTGCTAGGAAGGCCATAGTGCGCTGAGATTTGCTGAGAGTGCTAGTTAGGTAAAATCAGGAAAAAGTTTAAACGCAATTTTTATAAAGTTATATAAAAATTGATGAATGAAAGTCCTCCTATTTTAATTGTTCCAACCTTATAGGCGTAAGGGGATTTTCATTCAGCCGGCCGGAACAGAGGGAAACACTTAAGTTGTGATTACTGTACTTTAGAAGTGTATAGCAGGAAGTCCCTGCGAGGTGAGCAATGCATATGTAACTCGGACTTCTAAGACCCCCCGTTGGCTTGGTTCCACCAGATCTGAAAAAGTCCGTAGTTGAAAAGATTTAGCCAACTAAAGTGTGAAGTGGGGAGGGGAAATGCCAGTACCCCCATCTTACTAAATGTCCGGGAAAATGGCCCAGATGTCCGGCCAGCTCAGACAAAATGTCGCCAGGTAAGGGGGCTTGGTCTGGTATGCTAAGCGGCAAAGGTGCAAGGTTCGCGCATGCCCTTAGCAAACTAAGAAGTTCTGCCAGGTTTTATCAAGTATGGGCAACTCTGGGATAGGTGGGAATATTATTCCCACGAATGAGATTGGCTGCAGAGGGTACAGATAGGGATTTTTACTGCATAAGAATCCCTGCAGCCAATCGGGAGTCAGATTCATCTAACCTGGATTTTAAACTTTGCAACATCGTAACCCAAGTCAAGAGTTCGTAAGAACTAAGGAATCCAGAACTAATTCTACAGCGGTAGAATGAAGTAAGCAGCTGCGGAGGAGAGACAGTGGTTGCGAGAGGCGCCACTATCCAAAGACTGTTTTCGGCTCTGTTTGCGCACAACTCCCGCTCCTGGGAAATTGTGCCTAGAGACTCTGTTTCTAAAGATTTCGTTCCAGAAATAGAAGATTTCGTTTTACCCCGTCCCATTAAGTGTATTTCAAGTTTTTTGTAAACTAAGCTGTGTATGTTCATTCTGTAAATAAATCACAATTTATTTTATCTCTTGCTTTGCTCAATCAAAGGATCCGGGTATGTTGGTGTTAAAAGTTCTGGTCTACCGTTACACCTGTGTGATCCAGAGAGATGTGAGTAGATGTGAGGTCCCTGTGTGATACAGAGATGTGAGTAGATGTGAGGTCCCTGTGTGATACAGAGATGTGAGTAGGTGTGAGGTCCCTGTATGATACAGAGAGATGTGAGTAGGTGTGAGGTCCCTGTGTGATACAGAGAGATGTGAGTAGATGTGAGGTCCCTGTGTGATACAGAGAGATGTGAGTAGATGTGAGGTCCCTGTGTGATACAGAGAGATGTGAGTAGATGTGAGGTCCCTGTGTGATACAGAGAGATGTGAGTAGATGTGAGATCCCTGTGTGATACAGAGAGATGTGAGTAGGTGTGAGGTCCCTGTGTGATACAGAGAGATGTGAGTAGATGTGAAGTCCCTGTGTGATACAGAGAGATGAGTACAGTAGATGTGTGATCTCTGTGTGATACAGAGAGATGTGTGTTGACGTGTGTGTGTGTGTGTGTGTGTGTATATACACACACACACGTTTATATCCTGGTTTGCTTACCTCGTAATATTGACTCTCTGTTGCTGATGATCTTTTCTCTTTCCCCTATTGAGCTCATGGACAATTTATAACCCTACAGCCAGCGGTATAATATATTGCTATTCCAATGCCCCTTGATCTCTTCACACTCACACTGTATTTATGAGGTTGCCTTTTATATAGCAAAATTCCCGGTGCATCCATAATCCTCCCGCCCCCTTTGGTCCTGAGGGGTTCTCCGGTGAAATATGACTGTGGATTTGGCATTGTAGTTGCCGCACTGGACATAATGATTGGATGTAAATAAGTGGTCGAGCTATATATCTTACGGTGATCTATTGACTGCTGGCCCTGCAGAGTTTCCATCAAATGAATATGATTGGTACATTTCACATTAGCACAATAAAAGTTTAGTATCACAGTCCCTTTATATTGCAATATATTTAGTGTATCGATGAAAGTCTTGTTGTTTAAAGGTGCTATGCAATTTTGGGGGAAATTGTCCTTAGAAACCAAAGAAAACACATTTATTTAAAGCCGCAGTCCCCACTGTACAATTTTTTTTATTTAACCCCTTCCCTCGCCCATTTTTTTGTTGTTGCTGAAATACATTACCTTCAGCTCCGGGGTCCCGGGCTTCCCAAGATAACGCTAAAAGGTAGCACAGGGAGAACAAAATGGCGGTTATCACGGGAGACCAGGACTAAGAGACCAATTCGCCAGACAGAAACACAGAGTTTATAAAATTAATTTATTGGAAAAAGAAATATCCACAACTATTTACAGTTAAACAACACACACACACACACACACACACACACACACACACACACACACACACACACACACACACTTACAACTGGGAAACTGGGGTTACCTTATATTCCTAGATGCAGGGACCCTCCTAAAGAGATTGTCCTTGTGCTTCGTAGGGGTAAACCTACTTCATCAGGGATCACTGATGAGGTAGGTTTACACCTAAGAAACGCGTTGGATATTGCGTTTGAGTATTTTACCATTTATACTGTACACTTATTTCCCCTGTATGACAATTTGCTAGCGGCAGGCTTTGTATGTGTGCAGATCACAAAGGGCTTTCCCAGGACGTCTGTTGCCTTGCGCTATCCACGTCGCATGAGGGGACGTCATGGGGTATTACCCTCTGCCTAACAGCTGAGCTACGCCACAAGCCGACACAGGAGGGATCTTTGTTCAATTCATGCAGATGGTATTCCTCTTACGGGCCTCTTTCATGCTCCACTAGCATACTAGCATGAAGGTGTAAGACCTTGCAGTTTCAGCGCTGGGTTGCTACTCGCCTCGCGGTTGTTACCGTGTACTAGCGTATCAGCAGTGCGTTCACCCGAGACTGCATTAGCTTCATTACCATATGGTTGCTGAGTGTAGCTATCCTGTTCTACATTGGTTAGATACTATCTTATGAACCACTCAGACCTCAATCCTATCTCCCACCGGCTGGAACCTGGACGTTACCCCCTGACGCACTATCTGGAGAGAAGAGATCCCCCTTCATAGGATCCAGTCTTCATTCGCGGAAGTTCCTGCACGCTTGCGGTACCATGCTGGTTATTGCATGTCTTAATGTATTTACTATCTCGTACGTACGATACTCACCATCACCATTTGTTCAATATATATTTTGCACTTCCTACGCTGTGAGTTACATGCTTTTCTTGTTTTTTTTTCTATCCCCAAGCGTGACGCCTGAAGGTCTGAGCTTAGCCGGCCCTGGATCGTCCTGCCGGGAAAGTCCACCGGCATTGCCGTGCTCACTCCCCTTGTTGTGCTGTACGGTGAAGTCATACTCCTGTAAGGCCAGACACTACCGCAGCAGCTCGGCATTGTCCCCAGAGACAGCTGCAACCAGCTCAGGGGATTATGGTCCGTAATGACCGCAAAAGGGCGCCCGAACACATATGGTTGGAGTTTCCGGAGGGCTCATACTATGGCCAAGCACTGCTTCTCAATTGTAGCACGCGCAGCCTCCCGATCTAATAAAAAAAAGAACAATTCCTGCGCGCTTACCGATTAGGCTAAAATAAAATAGTGACCTCATGAATAAGGGTTATTTCGTTAAACCCCTTTGGCCAAAGCGTTATAAGCCTGCAGCCAACGTCAAGGCATAACCAAATTTGCAGGTACCTACACTGAATATATGTAATTATTGTCCCATGGACTAGTGAAAGGGTGAGAAAGCCCTGAAGGGGTTAAATAAAGCATATGCTTGTGTGAGTAGTGCAATTAAAAGCTGGCCAAAGCCAGTATCATCGTTACCTTACCGTACAGGTAAACTGTGGGGGCACAAATTCCCTGGTGTGACTATAATAAAACTTACATATATTTAGTTCTTGGCACGACAGGTGGGGCCTCTGGTCACCAGTGTTATCCGGATGATCAGTGAGTTGAGTCCGTCCCGGCTTGTCCGTGAACAGACTCCCATACCTTCCTAACAACTCTCGTGCCTGCTTCCGATGGGAAGCCGCGAGCTGGGACCCTATCCCTACGCCCTCTACGGAGCCTGCCTCCCCTCCCCTAGAGGATCGGGCAGAGCTCTGCTTGCCGTGTCTTCCAATGGTGACCTACACACAAGCCATCAGCACCGGCCCACTCGCATGGTATTCTTTTAGCATGTGGATGTGGTAGCTCCGATGTCTACCCAACTCCTGATCCAGAGCTACCATGTAATTTGATTAATTCACCCACCGGATTACCGGCTATGGGCGAGACCAAGCAGCCAGGAGTTTGGTGAGTCGGCTTTAGTACAAGCACCTGCTGCCCCGGGATGAACTCTCTACTACGGGCATTTCTATCATTCTAGCGCTTCTGCCTGGTCTGAGCTCCCTTGAGGTTCGCCTGCGCTAATCCCATCAGATCGGCCAACTGATCTCTGAGCTCCACCACATACTGGAGCACCGTCGCATCCACTGTGGTGGTCTCCCCCTCCCATTCCCCCCCGTAACAGGTCAAGCGGTCCACGGAACCGGCGCCCGTGTAGAAGCTCGAAGGATGAGAAGCCAGTAGACTCCTGTGGCACCTCCCTGTATGCGAACAGTAGGTGCTGAAGGTGTGCTTCCCAGTCCCCTCCTTCAGCCTGCACAAATGCCCACAGCATCTGCTTCAGGGTGCCATTGAACCGCTCACAGAATCCGTTGGTTTGAGGGTGGTAGGGGGCCGTGCGGAGAGAGGTCACCCCGCACGCAGCCCAGAGACGTTGGAGCAGCTCACTCATGAACTGTGCTCCCTGCTCATTCAGGATCTCACTAGGGAAACTTACCCTAGTAAAATTATTTATGAGCGCCTCGGCCACCTTCAGGGTAACAATGGAGGAAAGAGCCACCGCCTCCGGGTACCAGGTCACAAAGTCCACGACTGTTAAAATATACCTTTCCCACGACCTACTGGGGATTATCAGGGGCCCGATGATGTCTACCGCCACCTGCTGGAAGGGTTCCCCAACACTGGTAGCGGCCTCAGGGGGGATTTGCCTGATTGCTTGCCTCCCCACTCGCTGGCTGGTATCACATGTGCGGCAGAACACCGATGCCTCCCGCGATATCCCCGGCCAGTAGAAACTCTGGGTCAGCCTGGCTCTCGTACAGGTTACCCCTTGATGCCCCTGAGGTCAAGGCAGGTTGAAGGCAGTGAGGTCGGGGATACAGACCGGGGTCAGCAACAGGGATTCCAAATAGGCGAAAGGGTAATGCGTGACAGTGAATATCGAACGGAGCTGCAGCAAACAGAACTTTGCTCGGTGACTCCCCCTGTGAACTGCAGCTCTGTTTGATCTTCGCTGTCACGCATTACCCTTTCGCCTATTTGGAATCCCTGTTGCTGACCGAGTGAAGAAGAGAGCCCACCTCACCTGACGCGTCCCGAGTCTCTTTGCTCCTTCAATGTATTCGAGGTTCTTGTGGTCCGTCAATGGTCTTTATCAAGTGACAATGGCATATATTGTCTGTTCATTCTTCTAGGGCCATTTTCATGGCCAGTAGTTCCTGATTTGCAACATCTTAATTCCTTTCTGCGGCAGAATGTTTTTTTAGAAAAGAAGGCACAGGGGTGGAGTTTCCCATGAAAATCCTTCTTTTGAGAAAGAACGGCTCCGGCTGCCAAATCAGATGCGTCCACTTCCAGTACGAAGGGTTTCGTAGGATCTGGATGGATCAATACAGGTGCGGAAAAAAAGGCGGACTTGAGTTTCTCGAAAGCCAGAATAGCCTCAGAGGGCCATATCTTGGGATTCACCCCTTTTTTTAGTAAGAGCCGTAATGGGCGCAACTACCTTGGAGAAGTTCCTGATGAAACGTCAGTAGTAGTTGGCAAACCCAAGAAATCGTTGAGTCGGTTTGAGGCCAGTCGGTAGGAGCCAAACTAGCACTGCCGATACTTTCGCCCGATCCATCTCAAATCCAAGGGAGGAGATGAAGTATCCAAGGAAGGAAATCTTCTTCTGTTCAAACTGACACTTCTCGAGCTTCACAAAAAGTGATCCCAAAGTCTTTGGAGATCCTGTCTAACCTGTGCCTGATGTTCGGACAAAGAACTGGAAAAAATAGGGATATCGTCCAGATATACTACGAGAAATCGATCGAGTAGATCCCGGAAAATCTTATTGATTAAATTTTCAGATGCTTTGCATAACTCGAAAGGCATGACCAAGTATTCGTAGAGGCCGTCACGGAATTAAATGCCGTCTTTCATTCATCACCTTCTCTGATCCTAATTAAATTGTAAGCTCCCCGAAGATCCAGTTTGGTGAAGATCCTAGCCTTCCCAGTTTGGTTGAAAAGTTCAGGGATGAGGGGATACCGATTTTTGAGGGGTAAGGGAGTAGGAGGTAGGGGTAGTGGATACCGATTTTTTTTTAAGTGATTTTATTTAGGCCTGTATAATCAATAGATGGCCCGAGAGAAGCGTCCTTTTTGGAAACAAAGAAGAAACCCACACCAGCAGGGGAACTTGATTTGCGAATAAACCCGCGCTGGAGGTTTTCCGAAATGTATTCCCGCATTGCCCTGGTTTCTGGTTCTGAAAGGGGGTAAGTGCGACCTCTAGGAGGGATGGCACCTGGGAGCAGATCGATGGCACAATCATAAGGTCAGTGTGGTGGTAACTCCACTGCCTGTTTTTTGTCGAATACATCGGCAATGTCCTGGTAGAAAACTGGAAGGCATGATGAAGAAGTCTCTGTAGTTAGCTGAACCTCAGAGATGGTGCAAGACACCGGAAGACAAGACCCATGGCAATGTTGTCCCCAGGCTGTCACCCAACTGCTCGTCCAATCGATTTTGGGGTTGTGGTGCCACAACCAGGGAAGGCCTAGGACCATTGGAGTTGAGGGAGAGCAATGAAAGTGTCTTCTTGTGAAGTGCCCCAACCGAAACCAGCAAAGAATTAGTTTTGTGGGCGAAGGTCCCAGGTATCAGGTGTCTTCCATCGATGGCCACTACTGCTAGTGGAATCTCCTTAGTGCGGAGAGGACTGGCATGGAGTTCCACAAATGTACGGTCAGTTACATTTCCTGCGGCTCCCAAATCCACAAAAGCCTTAGTCACGGTGGAGGCTGGTCCCCAGGAGAGTGAAACCAGCAGGAAGAGCCGTGAAGGTTGTGGTGAAGGAAGAACAGAAGAAATGTCCAGAGAATATTCCTCTATCATCACTGGGCATTGGGGTTTTCCTGATTTAGGACAGTCTCGGACACGATGACCTTTGAGCCCACAGTACAGGCACAGCCCCCCAGTTCGTCTCCTAGTTCTCTCCTGCTCAGGTAATTTGGTATCCCCTAATTGCATCGGTTCCTCATCTGGGTGAGGTGCAATAAGAGGAGTGTTGAAATGGGAAGCCAGCCGAATTTGTTGGGATTTTTGGAGACTGGACTCGCTCGGTCTGCCGTTCTCGTATCCGGGGGTCCATTTTGATAGAGTGCAATCAGTTCCTCCAGATCTTTGGGAATGTCCCGTCAAGTCAGTTCGTCCTTTAAATGCTCAGAAAGCCCCTGCCAAAATGCTGCCACCAGAGCCTCATTATTCCAGCCGGTGTCCGCAGCAAGGGTTCGGAACTCAATGGCATACTGGCTCACAGAGTGAAGCAGAAGCGGAGGACACGCGACCAGGGCCATCAAAGACTCTTTTAAATGCCTGGAGAAAGGCAATGGAGTCAATCAGTGGGGATTCTCTCTCCCACAGAGGGGAAGACCAGGCCAAGGCCTCATCCGTTATTAGGGAAATGACGTAGGCTACACTGGATTGATGGATGCTGGACATGGAGGGCTGAATCGAACATTGGTTCAGAAACCCTCTACAAGCAATAGGGTCCCCTCCTTAACGCAGAGGCCCTGGGGCTGAGGAAGCTTGGGACAGTCGCGTTTCATATGCCTCGTCTGGTTGCAGCTGAAGCGTCGCAGTTTATGGACGAACTCGGTAGGCGCCGACTGGGTGCTGGGAGATGCTGCGGCTGTGCGCCAAGAGCTCACGCTGGTTCGGTCGGGATCAGGCTGTCGTGGCCAGAAAGGCACTGTAAGGTTAAGGGACACCGGGGGGCCGCCTCCAGAACTCGGGACGTGCGTCGGTGCAAGCATTTGACCCACTCTCGCACCTCAAGCAAGCATTGAAGCATAAACTGTTCTTTGACCATCAGGTCATGGAGTGTCTTTAAGGTTGTCACCTCACACCCAGCGATCCATCGTTTAGTAGGTGTAGCTTTGGGGAGCGCAGATATCACCATATGTGGAATAAAGAAATAATATACATAGCGTAATATATTCCAGGAATGTTTGTGACTTCTAGGTTATCAGCAAAATGGGGACTCACACTTCCCCAGAAAATAGACAGCAGTTTCCACACAGATGTGGCTTGGAATATCCAAAACTTCTAAGATCAGATAGGTGGGTGACAGTGGTCTCAGTGTGAGGTTTCCTCAATAGGAAAAAGATGACACGTTAGTGCAACATTGTTGGTGCAATAGAGAAATATATATCAAACAAATGGTATTACACTCACATTTGTGTAGTGTAGCATGGGCACATAGAACTAAAGCTGAGTGGCTTGTTTGGCAGCTCCGTTGCTCGTGGTCTGCCTGGCTGCCGGTATGCGTCGCGTCACTTCCGGTAGCGGGCCGCGTGACTTCCGGTTAAGGACGCCAGGCTTGGCACCAGCACTGGAGTGGACACTGCAGCGTCTCCCAACTTCTAGCTGCTGCAACTAAAAACATTCTGATCTCACAGCTCACAAAGAGCTGATCTGATCTCATCGAGCGGTCTCTCCCCCCTCACCCCCCAGGTGTTAGCAATATGACCCAGTCCCTGATTGGTGGTTGGGGGGGGGGGGGGAGAAGTGCAACAACAAACACAGTTACTTGGGAAAATCACAGCGCACTTTACAGCATTCCCAACTGAAAACAAAATTAACCCCCTGCTCCCTGAAGTGCTGGAACCAGGCTACGGAATACATATATACATAATACAGACGTATTACTGACAGGTAGGGGTAATGCAGTGCTGGGACCAGGCTACGGAATACATATATACATAATAAAGGTGTATTACTGACAGGTAGGGGTAATACAGTGCTGGGACCAGGCTACGGAATACATATACACATAATACAGACGTATTACTGATAGGTAGGGGTAATACAGTGCTGGGACCAGGCTACGGAATACATATATACATAATACAGATGTATTACTGACAGGTAGGGGTAATACAGTGCTGGGACCAGGCTACAGAATAGATATACACATAATAAAGGTGTATTACTGACAGGTAGGGGTAATGCAGTGCTGGGACCAGGCTACAGAATACATATACACATATAACATATACTGACAGGTAGGGGCAATGGCGGGTTTGACCTTTATTAAAAGCAGTCACATTTACTCCGACTGTGCCAGTTGTGATGTGGCCGTAGGGTATTTGGTAGAAAGTCTCAACGGTTCTATTGGCCGCCTGACCGCGTGGCTATTTCATGTCCACTGGGCGAGTATTCTTACTGGTGGGCAAACCTGCTCAGCAGTGGTGAACCGAGGAACCCCCGGGGGTCTCCCGATCCGTTCAGGAGACACACGGTGATGTTGTTCGGTGTCGCTGATCTCACACTTTTGGTCACTCCAGGGTTTTCTTTAAGACTTTGAGATACGAGATGTCACCATGTCAGCTTTACACTGCTGTGTGTATTTAACAGAACAAAGCCAGTGCAACAGGATATCTTCAGGGTATATTAATGTCAATATAAAGAGTCTCGGTGAGTCAAGTGAAGGTGTTGCTTGTAGGGGAATTGATGACGTCTTAAATCCAGTGATCTGGTTTAGTCATATATGTATTGATACCCATAATAAATGGAACACAAGCAAACTATAGGTGGAAGAAGGGATAATGTGGTCAGATTAAACTAGTAAAGCTGGGCTGTCCAGTTCTTCTAACCACCAGTAAGTTGTAACCAGACTCTTTGATACAGCGCCAGGAATGCGCGAAACGCGTTAGTGACCCTGTAACAGAGACTTATCCCTGTTTAGAAACTTGCCTCTAATCCAGCAGTGTGCTGGTTAATTGCACACCAGCAATTAACCAACTCCACCTGCCTAATCAGAGCTCTGTGAAATAGTGTCATGTGAGACACAGGAGGAGGATTCCTTAGTCTCAAATTGGGGCTGACCCAGGAAGGACAGATGTCTTGAGCTGCAAAGAGACTGCAGGCTGACAGCAAGACAATGGGGACAAGATTTCTAAAGCTGGATCCTGATATTTCTATAGCACACAAGGGTGCGGACCCAGGAGAGCAGAGGGGCTTCCCCCTACAGCTACAAGATACAGATAAGACTTTCTTATGGGACTGTTATATATGGGCTGGTAATTAGCTTAGCTAACCACCCAGTTAGAGAGAGCTGGACTACATGTGTAGATATTCTCCAAAGCGGAGTAGGTTTTTCTTTGGCTTATTTTGAATGTTTTGCTGTGTTAAAGGGACAGGCGCAATAAAGCCTAATTTTAGTTTCACTTTAAACGGTCTCCATTACGTACCCCCGAACACGTCTCTTACAGACCCCTTACCCAAACCCTGATCTTTATGTCACACATCTATTCAATTGTTTTTAATTTATCTTTTTGTGTTGATCTCCATTTTTTCAATGTGCAGCACACTCCCCCCTCCCCCCCTCCTCACTGGGACTTCTACATGTGTGTGTGTTTAAACGCCTGTAGACATCTGCTTGACACCTCGCTGACATTCCGTCTGTGGGCCGCTGCCTGGAAGGCTGTGCAATCACTTCCCGGTAACGGCATAATTGGCGTCAGGCCGCATCCATATTGAATGCGATGGCGCGGCCTCACGCTCGCCTGCGGCAGGAGAGATTTCTGTCCTGCAGGCAGAGGCGGCGGGGAGGCGTGTCGGGGGGGGGGGCGCGGCCGTGACGTTCACCTGGTTCTACCAGCTCCCGTGACCCGGCTGTCTCGCCGCACGCGCGCACTATGCACATGCGCAGTGGCCTCCATTGGTTTGGATTCAGTCGCGCCGTCGGAACCAGTATGGACGCAGCCGAAGATACGCGTTCCTGCGACGTCTTGTCACTGGTATGCAGCCGTCAGTTCTTATTACACAGCCATCTCTTCTCTAACACGGGGGGGGCGCAACTCCAGTCCTCAACACCAACAGGTCAGGATATCCCTGCTTCAGCACAGGTAGTGCAGTCTTTGACTGAGCCACCTGTGCTGAAGCAGGGATATCCTGAAAGCCCGACCTGTTGGTGGCCCTTGAGGACTGGAGTTGCCCCCCCCCCCAGCTGGGGGTGCTGCCATTTGCCCTTTAACACGGTTTGAATAAATGGTGCGATCCATATGCAAGCGTCAGTGAAAGGGTTAAGGAGCCGTGGCTGATTGAGACTCGCCTGATCTCTGTGTCCGTGTCGCTGGGGGATGGGCCATTTCATTCTCTTTACACTGATTGGCCGGACCGGTAATATGCCATCCCGCTGTGCCGTGCAAGATCCCGTATCCAGGTCTGCCACCTTATCACCCTGCCCCTATATACTATAAGGTGCCTGTGCAAGTGAAGGGGCCAGGTGTCTCATGGATTAGCCTCACTTAGTAGGTATGGGCCACAGGGAGGTTTTCTGGTTTTCCATTTGCTGGCCTGACTTTCATAGGGTGTTCCCCATAACCCCAATAGTCCCGGCATAGGGTGTCCCCCTTAACCCCTATAGTCCCGGGGGGGGGGGGGGGGCGGCGAGCGGGGCTGGTTTCCATAGGGTGTTCCCCTTAATCCCTATAGTCCCGGAGGGGCTGGTTTCCATAGGGTGTCCCCCTTAACCCCTATAGTCCCAGAGGGGCTGGCAGTATATATCGCTCCATAAAGATAAGTTATGGTTTCTCTTTGAGCATCATCCGAACGCATAACGGCTTTAACCATGTGCTGCCCGAGGAGATTGCAACACAGGCTCGGGTCAGTGGCAGCCAGGCTCGGGTCAGTGGCAGAGAGGCTCGGGTCAGTGGCAGCCAGGCTCAGGTCAGTGGCAGCCAGGCTCGGGTCAGTGGCAGCGAGGCTCGGGTCAGTGGCAGCCAGGCTCGGGTCAGTGGCAGCCAGGCTCGGGTCAGTGGCAGCCAGGCTCGGGTCAGTGGCAGCCAGGCTCGGGTCAGTGGCAGCCAGGCTCAGGTCAGCCAGGCTCAGGTCAGTGGCAGTGAGGCTCAGGTCAGTGGCAGCCAGGCTCGGGTCAGTGGCAGAGAGGCTTGGGTCAGTGGCAGCCAGGCTCAGGTCAGCCAGGCTCAGGTCAGTGGCAGTGAGGCTCAGGTCAGTGGCAGCAAGGCTCGGGTCAGTGGCAGCGAGGCTCGGGTCAGTGGAGTCTCAGGTCAGTGGAGCAAGGCTCGGGTCAGTGGAGTCTCAGGTCAGTGGAGCGAGGCTCGAGTCAGTGGAGCGAGGCTCGGGTCAGTGGAGCGAGGCTCGGGTTAGTGGAGCGAGGCTCGGGTCAGTGGCAGCCAGGCTCGGGTCAGTGGCAGCCAGGCTCGCGTAGTGGCAGCCAGGCTCGGGTCAGTGGCAGCCAGGCTCGGGTCAGTGGCAGCGAGGCTCGGGTCAGTGGCAGCGAGGCTCGGGTCAGTGGCAGCGAAGCTCGGGTCAGTGGCAGCGAGGCTCGGGTCAGTGGCAGCCAGGCTCAGGTCAGTGGCAGCCAGGCTCAGGTCAGCCAGGCTCGGGTCAGTGGCAGCCAGGCTCAGGTTAGTGGCAATTGTAGCGTATTCCCCGGGCGCTAACTCTGACCGTGGTTGGTATAGGATTTAAATATCTTAAATAGTAAGGTATGTGTTATTTCATACAGCTTTAATAGTGATGTCCTACTGTGACTCGAACTACCCCACTAGGGTCTATCCAAAACCCTTGATATATGGAATGTGAGAAGGGATGGGGGAGCACAGCGTAAGGCAGGGGTGAGCAAACTTTTTATGCCGAGACCCCCTTTTCATCCATGAAATTTCTCGGGCCCCCCCTGCCTGATGTAATCAAAATCACATGACGTCAGCGCACGTGAGCTGGTTCAGCCAATGAGGGCGAACCAGCTTTGTGACGCCCCCGCCAGGCGTCTACAATCTCCTGCAGCCAAGTTCACAAATCGCTTGGGCTGCAGGCGTGCGCGCGCAGGCGTATACTGGTATTGGATCACTGTTTATTTTATTGTTTGCTGGCATCTGGTAATATGTTTTTTTCTGGTGCACAAAGGCAGTCCATTGGAGGGGGCATTCATCCACCTCTTAGCTACATCCCTTCCCTCTCCCATTTGCTTTCCCCAGTGTCATCCACTCCTACCTACCAGATTTATGTATTATTTATTTATTCCTGTTTTAAACGTTGCCCAGGGATCAGGGAACCCCATAACCAAACTCAAGGGGGGTACTGATGAATCTCCCCTGCTGATCAATACTCCGAAGTGACCCCTCTGACCCAAAGAAGAACCCTCAGCCCCCCAAAACTCATCCTCCCAAGCCCCTCAATTCTGCCATCTCTGCCTGACCTTCATCCCACTGTTTAGCCATTGAGTCTCTCCCTCCCCCCAGTGTCTCTCCCTCACCTTCCCCAGTGTCTCTCTCTCACCTTCCCCCCAGTGTCTCTCTCCCACCTCTCCATCCCCCTCCCCCCAATGTCTCCCACCTCTCCATGTCTCTCTCCCCCTCCCCCCCTCCCCCCAACATGTCTCCCACCTCTCCCCCCAATATTTCTCCCACCTCTCCATGTCTCTCTCCCCCTCCCCCCAATATGTCTCCCACCTCTCCATGTCTCTCTCCACCTCCCCCCAATATGTCTCCCATCTCTCCATGACTCTCTCCCCCTCCCCCCAATATGTCTCCCACCTCTCCATGGCTTTCTTTATCTCCCCCCCCCCCCAATATGTCTCCCACATCTCCATGGCTTTCTTTATCTCCCCCCAATATGTCTCCCACCTCTCCATGGCTCTCTTTCTGTCTCCCACCTCTCCATGGCTCTCTTTATCTCCCCCCAATATGTCTCCCACCTCTCCATGGCTCTCTTTCTCTCCCACCAATATGTCTCCCACCTCTCCATGGCTCTCTTTCTCTCTCCCTCCCCCCCAATATGTCTCCCACCTCTCCATGGCTTTCTTTATCTCCCCCCAATATGTCTCCCACCTCTCCATGGCTCTCTTTCTCTCTCCCTCCCCCCAATATGTCTCCCACCTCTACACACACAACACACAACACACAAATACTTACTTTCACTTTTAAGCCTGCTTCAGTCCCCCATGTACGCTGAAAACTGGGACAGGAGGAGGAGGGGCTGTCTGTGTGCAGAGAGAAGCCCCTCCCCCACAGCAAGGCAGACATCACACAGAAGCAGCCTCTGCACGGAGCTTCTGGCCGCCCGTGCACAGCTCTGCCCGCCCCCAGGTTTCTCCGCACGCAGCCCGCGCCCCCCCTACATAATCGTGCGCCCCCCCAAGGGGGCGCGCCCCACAGTTTGCGCACCGCTGGCGTAAGGAATGGTGGAGTGTGATTTGTATTATCTCCCTATGATGTTCAGTGGCGTTCTGACACCCTTGGAGTGTCCTCAGAGGGAGGTTTGTACTCCTTAGAGAAGGGTTAAGACTTAAGTGGGTGAAACAAGTCTATGGATGCAAAATGAATCAATAAAAGGAAAACTTACACGGCCTTGTGTAAGTTGTATCCCATCAAGGTTTCTTTTGCAGTCTTATCTTTCTTCTGGATGATCCTTCTTCTTTCTTTATGGTCTTCTCTTTCTGTCTCTTCTTCTTGCTGTGATCTTGATGTTTGTCGTTGGACGAATCTTCACATTGGTTCTCCTCTCATATGGGTGTAAACATAGGTGAGAAGGTAGTTAGACACATATACATACAAAGTCGATATCAATTTTAAGGGGGGCAATGAGACAGTGTCATCAGGTGTATAGGTATATAATGGTTATTATTCACTCACACGGCCTAATGTGAGTGGTAACTTATAACGGTATCTTGCAAGCACCTGTGTGGATCACAGATCTTCAGGTCAAAGGTCCCTTGTGGGACAAAGACAGATAGAAAGTATGGGGAAGGTATATCAATAAATCAAAATACTCACACGGGCCAGTGTGAGTACACACTGATAATGGTATCTTGGAAACTCCAAAAAGTGATAGAAAAAAACCCCTATGGGCTAGGTCCAGATAGCAAAGGACTAATAGGACACTAAACACAGGGGTGATTAAATTTTATTGAAACAAACTAGCATACACTAATGAACAAGTACATATATAATCAGATAAAATTAAAACCGAGGAGCATCTACTGCTTCTGGGGGGATAGAAAAAAAGTGGCAGCTAGGGGAAACAAATGGTGGTTAGTGGATGAAAGTCTCTGTACTCCGCGTCCGGATCGAGAGATTCCACAGCACCTCCGGTTCCTCTCAGATTGCTGCAGGCTGTGGTTCAAAGAAGAAGAGCTACGCGTTTCGCCCTGAACAGGGCTTCCTCAGGCTCGTGTAAAAGTCTCAGCAATTTGAGAGGAACCGGAGGTGCTGTGGAATCTCTCGATCCGGACGCGGAGTAGAGACTTTCATCCACTAACCACCATTTGTTTCCCCTAGCTGCCACTTTTTTTCTATCCCCCCAGAAGCAGTAGATGCTCCTCGGTTTTAATTTTATCTGATTATATATGTACTTGTTCATTAGTGTATGCTAGTTTGTTTCAATAAAATTTAATCACCCCTGTGTTTAGTGTCCTATTAGTCCTTTGCTATCTGGACCTAGCCCCTAGGGGTTTTTTTCTATCACTTTTTGGAGTTTCCAAGATACCATTATCAGTGTGTACTCACACTGGCCCGTGTGAGTATTTTGATTTATTGATATAGCTTCCCCATACTTTCCCTCTGTCTTTGTCCCACAAGGGACCTTTGACCTGAAGATCTGTGATCCACACAGGTGCTTGCAAGATACCGTTATAAGTTACCACTCACATTAGGCCGTGTGAGTGAATAATAACCATTATATACCTATACACCTGATGACACTGTCTCATTGCCCCCCTTCAAATTGATATCGACTTTGTATGGATATGTGTCTAACTACCTTCTCACCTATGTTTACACCCATATGAGAGGAGAACCAATGTGAAGATTCGTCCAACGACAAACATCAAGATCACAGCAAGAAGAAGAGACAGAAAGAGAAGACCATAAAGAAAGAAGAAGGATCATCCAGAAGAAAGATAAGACTGCAAAAGAAACCTTGATGGGATACAACTTACACAAGGCCGTGTAAATTTTCCTTTTATTGATTCATTTTGCATCCATAGACTTGTTTCACCCACTTAAGTCTTAACCCTTCTCTAAGGAGTACAAACCTCCCTCTGAGGACACTCCAAGGGTGTCAGAACGCCACTGAACATCATAGGGAGATAATACAAATCACACTCCACCATTCCTTACGCTGTGCTCCCCCATCCCTTCTCACATTCAGGTTAGTGGCAGCCAGGCTCGGGTCAGTGGCAGCGAGGCTCGGGTCAGTGGCAGCGAGGCTCGGGTCAGTGGCAGCAAGGCTCGGGTCGGTGGCAGCAAGGCTCGGGTCAGTGGCAGCTAAGCTCGGATCAGTGGAGCGAGGCTTGGGTCAGTGGCAGCGAAGCTCGGAGTGGAGCGAGGCTCGGGTCAGTGGCAGCGAAGCTCGGAGTGGAGCGAGGCTCGGGTCAGTGGTAGCAAAGCTCAGGTCAGTGGCAGCGAAGCTCGGGTCAGTGGCAGCCAGGCTCGGGTCAGTGGCAGCGAAGCTCGGGTCAGTGGAGCGAGGCTCAGGTCAGTGGCACAATTATTTACTGATGACCCCAAGAAGCGTTGAAGAGACAGAGCGTGCCGTGTTGTATAGTGATGCCGAGAATCTGCATGCACAGGTAATATATATTCCCACTGAACTGCGGCTGCCATTCTGTACAAACGCTCCTAAAAATGGGGCCTGAAAAGCTGATTTTTGCTATATACAGCAGCACAGCACTGCAATATACAGCAGCACAGCACTGCAATATACAGCAGCACAGCACTGCAATATACAGCAGCACCGCACTGCAATATACAGCAGCACCGCACTGCAATATACAGCAGCACCGCACTGCAATATACAGCAGCACAGCACTGCAATATACAGCAGCACAGCACTGCAATATACAGCAGCACAGCACTGCAATATACAGCAGCACAGCACTGCAATATACAGCAGCACAGCACTGCAATATACAGCAGCACAGCACTGCAATATACAGCAGCACAGCACTGCAATATACAGCAGCCCGCACTGCAATATACAGCAGCACAGCACTGCAATATACAGCAGCACAGCACTGCAATATACAGCAGCCCGCACTGCAATATACAGCAGCACAGCACTGCAACATACAGCAGCACAGCACTGCAATATACAGCAGCCTGCACTGCAATATACAGCAGCACAGCACTGCAATATACAGCAGCACAGCACTGCAATATACAGCAGCACAGCACTGCAATATACAGCAGCACAGCACTGCAATATACAGTAGCGACATATCTTATTGAACTAAATACCGGCGGCATGCCGGGATCTGCCCCAGCTGCCGCCAGTAATGCACGCGCGCCGCCGCGTTCCCCCACTCACCCCCCCTCCTCCATCGCGCGCAATTTACACACGCTTCCGGACCCCTGTACCCCTTCTGCTCTGCCACTCTGCTTCCCCGAACCCCCGCTTACCTTAATGTCATCTCCAGGGGTGTCGGGGAAGCCTGGGGAAGCCGGGGAAGACGGGGAAGCCGGGCGCGCATGTGACTGTGACGTCACAGTGCGCCGCCACGCGCCGCGGCTACCCGCTTTTCAGCCACATACAGCCAGCGGCTTTTGCTCGAATAAGAGCTGCCGCTGCTGTACAGCAGCAGAGCACTGCAATATACAGCAGCCCGCACTGCAATGTACAGCAGCCCGCACTGCAATATACAGCAGCCCGCACTGCAATATACAGCAGCACAGCACTGCAATATACAGCAGCACAGCAATATACAACACAACACTGCAATGTACAGCACCGCACTGCAATATACAGCACAGCACTGCAATGCACAGTAATACTGAAATATACAGCACAGCAATGTAAAGCACTGCAATGTACAGCACTGCAATATACCGCACTGCAATGTACAGCACAGCAATATACAGCACAGCACTGCACCATACAGCACTGCGATATATAGCACAGCAATATGCAGCACTGCAATGTACAACACAGCACTGCAATGTACAGCACAGCACTGCAACGTACAGCACAGCATTGCAATGCACAGCACAGCAATGTATAGCACAGAACAGCAATGTACTGCACAACACTGCAATGTACAGTACAGCACTGCAATGTATAGCAATGTACAGCACAGCACTGCCATGTATAGCACTGCACTGTATAGCACAGCACTGCAATGTGCAGCACAGCACTGCGATATACAACACAACACTGCAATGTATAGCCCAGCACTACAATGTACAGCAAAGCACTGCAATGTACAGCACAGCACTGCACTGCAATGTACAGCACAGCACTACAATGTACAGCAAAGCACTGCAATGTACAGCACAGCACTACAATGTACAGCAAAGCACTGCAATGTACAGCACAGCACTGCAATGTACAGCACAGCACTACAATGTACAGCAAAGCACAGCAATGTACAGCACAGCACAGCAATGTACAGCACGGCAATGTACAACACAGCACTGCAATGTACAGCACTGCAATATACAGTGCTGCAATATACAGCACAGCACTGCAAAGTACACCACAGCAATGTACAGCACAGCACTGCCATGTATAGCACAGCACTGCAATGTACAGCACTGCACAGCACTGCAACGTACAGCACTTCAATGTACTGCACAGCATGGCAACCTACAGCACTGCAATACACAGCACAGCACTGCAACAGCACTGCAACGTACAGCGCTGCACTGCAATGTGCAACACAGCACTGCAAAGTATAGCACAGCATTGCAATGTACAACACAGCACTGCACAGCACTTCAATGTATAGCACTGCAATGTACTGCACAGCACAGCAATGTACAACACAGAACAGCATTGTACTGCACAACACTGCAATGTACAACACAGCACTGCAATGTACAGCACTGCAATATACACTGCTGCAATATACAGCACAGCACTGCAAAGTACACCACAGCAATGTACAGCACAGCACTGCCATGTATAGCACAGCACTGCAATGTACAGTACTGCACTTCAATGTACTGCACAGCACTGCAATGTACAGCACAGCACAGCATGGCAACCTACAGCACTGCAATATACAGCACAGCACTGCAACGTACAGCACTGCACTGCGCAACACAGCACTGCAATGTATAGCACAGCATTGCAATGTACAACACAGCACTTCACAGCACTTCAATGTATAGCACTGCAATGTACTGCACAGCACTGCAATATATAGCACAGCAATGTAAAACACTGCAATGTACAGCACAGCTCTGCAATATACTGCACTGCAACGTACAGCACAGCTCTGTAATATACTGCACTGCAATATACAGCACAACACTACAATGTACATGTAAGGAATCGGTGTAATATGTCATGTGTTGTTCATCTGAGGTTGGAGTTACCTAATTTTAAGACCTGCTAAGGAACAGATGATTGTTATTATTTCCTGATATGTAAAACCATAGAATTCAGAGAGGGTGTACTTTCTTTTTCACACCACTGTATGTGCTCAGATGGCCACTTGCACTTTGGCTGAGCATAGTTCCAGTTAGCGCTGTTCTCCCACTTCCTGGTTCCCTGCTGCCTTGTCTCGTTCCCTGCTGCCTTGTCTCGTTCCCTGCCGCCTTGTCTCGTTCCCTGCCGCCTTGTCTCGTTCCCTGTCCTTCCTTGTCTCGTTCCCTGCTGCCTTGCCTCGTTCCCTGCTGCCTTGCCTCGTTCCCTGCTGCCTTGTCTCGTTCCCTGCTGCCTTGTCTCGTTCCCTGTCCTGCCTTGCCTCGTTCCCTGCTGCCTTGTCTCGTTCCCTGCTGCCTTGTCTCGTTCCCTGCTGCCTTGCCTCGTTCCCTGCTGCCTTGCCTCGTTCCCTGCTGCCTTGTCTCGTTCCCTGTCCTGCCTTGTCTCGTTCCCTGCCGCCTTGTCTCGTTCCCTGTCCTGCCTTGTCTCGTTCCCTGCTGCCTTGTCTCGTTCCCTGCTGCCTTGCCTCGTTCCCTGTCCTGCCTTGTCTCGTTCCCTGCTGCCTTGTCTCGTTCCCTGTCCTGCCTTGTCTCGTTCCCTGCTGCCTTGCCTCGTTCCCTGCTGCCTTGTCTCGTTCCCTGCTGCCTTGCCTCGTTCCCTGTCCTGCCTTGTCTCGTTCCCTGCCGCCTTGTCTCGTTCCCTGTCCTGCCTTGTCTCGTTCCCTGCTGCCTTGGCTCGTTCCCTGTCCTGCCTTGTCTCGTTCCCTGTCCTGCCTTGTCTCGTTCCCTGCTGCCTTGCCTCGTTCCCTGCTGCCTTGCCTCGTTCCCTGCTGCCTTGTCTCGTTCCCTGCTGCCTTGTCTCGTTCCCTGCCGCCTTGTCTCGTTCCCTGTCCTGCCTTGTCTCGTTCCCTGCTGCCTTGTCTCGTTCCCTGCTGCCTTGTCTCGTTCCCTGCTGCCTTGTCTCGTTCCCTGCTGCCTTGGCTCGTTCCCTGCTGCCTTGCCTCGTTCCCTGCTCTGTCTTGTCTCGTTCCCTGCTGCCTTGGCTCGTTCCCTGCTGCCTTGGCTCGTTCCCTGCTGCCTTGTCTCGTTCCCTGCTCTGCCTTGTCTCGTTCCCTGCTCTGCCTTGTCTCGTTCCCTGTCCTGCCTTGTCTCGTTCCCTGTCCTGCCTTGCCTCGTTCCCTGCTGCCTTGTCTCGTTCCCTGCTGCCTTGGCTCGTTCCCTGCTGCCTTGTCTCGTTCCCTGCTCTGCCTTGTCTCGTTCCCTGCTCTGCCTTGTCTCGTTCCCTGTCCTGCCTTGTCTCGTTCCCTGTCCTTCCTTGTCTCGTTTCCTGTCCTTCCTTGTCTCGTTCCCTGTCCTTCCTTGTCTCGTTCCCTGCTGCCTTGTCTCGTTCCCTGCTGCCTTGCCTCGTTCCCTGCTGCCTTGCCTCGTTCCCTGCTGCCTTGTCTCGTTCCCTGCTGCCTTGTCTCGTTCTCTGCTGCCTTGTCTCGTTCCCTGTCCTTCCTTGTCTCGTTCCCTGCTGCCTTGTCTCGTTCCCTGCTGCCTTGTCTCGTTCCCTGCTGCCTTGTCTCGTTCCCTGCTGCCTTGCCTCGTTCCCTGCTGCCTTGTCTCGTTCCCTGCTGCCTTGTCTCGTTCCCTGCTGCCTTGTCTCGTTCCCTGCTGCCTTGTCTCGTTCCCTGCTGCCTTGCCTCGTTCCCTGTCCTGCCTTGTCTCGTTCCCTGTCCTTCCTTGTCTCGTTTCCTGTCCTGCCTTGTCTCGTTCCCTGTCCTGCCTTGTCTCGTTCTCTGCTGCCTTGTATCGTTCCCTGCTGCCTTGTCTCGTTCCCTGCTGCCTTGTCTCGTTCCCTGCTGCCTTGTCTCGTTCCTGCTGCCTTGTCTCGTTCCCTGCTGCCTTGTCTCGTTTCCTGCTGCCTTGTCTCGTTTCCTGCTGCCTTGTCTCGTTCCCTGTCCTTCCTTGTCTCGTTCCCTGTCCTTCCTTGTCTCGTTCCCTGCTGCCTTGTCTCGTTCCCTGCTGCCTTGTCTCGTTCCCTGCTGCCTTGTCTCGTTCCCTGCTGCCTTGTTTCGTTCCCTGCTGCCTTGTCTCGTTCCCTGCTCTGCCTTGTCTCGTTCCCTGCTCTGCCTTGTCTCGTTCCCCGTCCTGCCTTGTCTCATTCCCTGTCCTTCCTTGTCTCGTTCCCTGTCCTTCCTTGTCTCGTTCCCTGTCCTTCCTTGTCTCGTTCCCTGTCCTTCCTTGTCTCGTTCCCTGTCCTGCCTTGTCTCGTTCCCTGCTGCCTTGTCTCGTTCCCTGCTGCCTAGCCTCGTTCCCTGCTGCCTTGTCTCGTTCCCTGCTGCCTTGTCTCGTTCCCTGCTGCCTTGTCTCGTTCCCTGCTGCCTTGTCTCGTTCCCTGCTGCCTTGTCTCGTTCCCTGCTGCCTTGCCTCGTTCCCTGTCCTGCCTTGTCTCGTTCCGTCCTGCCTTGTCTCGTTCCCTGCTGCCTTGTCTCGTTCCCTGCTGCCTTGTCTCGTTCCCTGCTGCCTTGCCTCGTTCCCTGCTGCCTTGTCTCGTTCCCTGCTGCCTTGCCTCGTTCCCTGCTGCCTTGCCTCGTTCCCTGCTGCCTTGCCTCGTTCCCTGCTGCCTTGTCTCGTTCCCTGCTGCCTTGCCTCGTTCCCTGTCCTGCCTTATCTCGTTCCCTGTCCTGCCTTGCCTCGTTCCCTGCTGCCTTGCCTCGTTCCCTGTCCTGCCTTGCCTCGTTCCCTGCTGCCTTGCCTCGTTCCCTGCTGCCTTGTCTCGTTCCCTGCTGCCTTGCCTCGTTCCCTGCTGCCTTGTCTCGTTCCCTGCTGCCTTGCCTCGTTCCCTGTCCTTCCTTGTCTCGTTCCCTGTCCTTCCTTGTCTCGTTCCTGCTGCCTTGCCTCGTTCCCTGCTGCCTTGTCTCGTTCCCTGCTGCCTTGTCTCGTTCCCTGCTGCCTTGCCTCGTTCCCTGCTGCCTTGTCTCGTTCCCTGCTGCCTTGTCTCGTTCCCTGCTGCCTTGTCCTCGTTTCCTGCTGCCTTGTCTCGTTTCCTGCTGCCTTGTCTCGTTCCCTGTCCTTCCTTGTCTCGTTCCCTGTCCTTCCTTGTCTCGTTCCCTGCTGCCTTGTCTCGTTCCCTGCTGCCTTGTCTCGTTCCCTGCTGCCTTGTCTCGTTCCCTGCTGCCTTGTTTCGTTCCCTGCTGCCTTGTCTCGTTCCCTGCTCTGCCTTGTCTCGTTCCCTGCTCTGCCTTGTCTCGTTCCCTGCTCTGCCTTGTCTCGTTCCCCGTCCTGCCTTGTCTCATTCCCTGTCCTTCCTTGTCTCGTTCCCTGTCCTTCCTTGTCTCGTTCCCTGTCCTTCCTTGTCTCGTTCCCTGTCCTTCCTTGTCTCGTTCCCTGTCCTGCCTTGCCTCGTTCTCTGCTGCCTTGTCTCGTTCCCTGTCCTGCCTTGTCTCGTTCCCTGCTGCCTTGTCTCGTTCCCTGCTGCCTAGCCTCGTTCCCTGCTGCCTTGCCTCGTTCTCTGCTGCCTTGTCTCGTTCCCTGTCCTGCCTTGTCTCGTTCCCTGCTGCCTTGTCTCGTTCCCTGCTGCCTAGCCTCGTTCCCTGCTGCCTTGCCTCGTTCTCTGCTGCCTTGTCTCGTTCCCTGTCCTGCCTTGTCTCGTTCCCTGCTGCCTTGCCTCGTTCCCTGTCCTGCCTTGTCTCGTTCCGTCCTGCCTTGTCTCGTTCCCTGCTGCCTTGTCTCGTTCCCTGCTGCCTTGTCTCGTTCCCTGCTGCCTTGCCTCGTTCCCTGCTGCCTTGTCTCGTTCCCTGCTGCCTTGTCTCGTTCCCTGCTGCCTTGTCTCGTTCCCTGCTGCCTTGCCTCGTTCCCTGCTGCCTTGTCTCGTTCCCTGCTGCCTTGTCTCGTTCCCTGCTGCCTTGTCTCGTTCCCTGCTGCCTTGTCTCGTTCCCTGTCCTGCCTTATCTCGTTCCCTGCTGCCTTGTCTCATTCCCTGTCCTTCCTTGTCTCGTTCCCTGTCCTTCCTTGTCTCGTTCCCTGTCCTTCCTTGTCTCGTTCCCTGTCCTTCCTTGTCTCGTTCCCTGTCCTGCCTTGTCTCGTTCCCTGCTGCCTAGCCTCGTTCCCTGCTGCCTTGCCTCGTTCCCTGTCCTGCCTTGTCTCGTTCCCTGCTGCCTAGCCTCGTTCCCTGCTGCCTTGCCTCGTTCTCTGCTGCCTTGTCTCGTTCCCTGTCCTGCCTTGTCTCGTTCCCTGCTGCCTTGTCTCGTTCCCTGCTGCCTAGCCTCGTTCCCTGCTGCCTTGCCTCGTTCTCTGCTGCCTTGTCTCGTTCCCTGCTGCCTAGCCTCGTTCCCTGCTGCCTTGCCTCGTTCTCTGCTGCCTTGTCTCGTTCCCTGCTGCCTTGTCTCGTTCCCTGTCCTGCCTTGTCTCGTTCCGTCCTGCCTTGTCTCGTTCCCTGCTGCCTTGTCTCGTTCCCTGCTGCCTTGCCTCGTTCCCTGCTGCCTTGTCTCGTTCCCTGCTGCCTTGTCTCGTTCCCTGCTGCCTTGCCTCGTTCCCTGCTGCCTTGTCTCGTTCCCTGCTGCCTTGTCTCGTTCCCTGCTGCCTTGCCTCGTTCCCTGCTGCCTTTGTCTCGTTCCCTGCCGCCTTGTCTCGTTCCCTGCTGCCTTGCCTCGTTCCCTGCTGCCTTGCCTCGTTCCCTGTCCTGCCTTGCCTCGTTCCCTGCTGCCTTGTCTCGTTCCCTGCTGCCTTGTCTCGTTCCCTGCTGCCTTGTCTCGTTCCCTGCTGCCTTGCCTCGTTCCCTGCTGCCTTGTCTCGTTCCCTGCTGCCTTGCCTCGTTCCCTGCTGCCTTGTCTCGTTCCCTGCTGCCTTGTCTCGTTCCCTGCTGCCTTGCCTCGTTCCCTGTCCTGCCTTGTCTCGTTCTCTGCTGCCTTGTCTCGTTCCCTGCTGCCTTGTCTCGTTCCCTGCTGCCTTGTCTCGTTCCCTGCTGCCTAGCCTCGTTCCCTGCTGCCTTGCCTCGTTCTCTGCTGCCTTGTCTCGTTCCCTGTCCTGCCTTGTCTCGTTCCCTGCTGCCTTGCCTCGTTCCCTGCTGCCTTGCCTCGTTCCCTGCTGCCTTGTCTCGTTCCCTGTCCTGCCTTGTCTCGTTCCCTGTCCTGCCTTGTCTCGTTCCCTGCTGCCTTGCCTCGTTCCCTGCTGCCTTGTCTCGTTCCCTGTCCTGCCTTGTCTCGTTCCCTGTCCTGCCTTGCCTCGTTCCCTGCTGCCTTGTCTCGTTCCCTGCTGCCTTGTCTCGTTCCCTGTCCTTCCTTGTCTCGTTCCCTGTCCTTCCTTGTCTCGTTCCCTGTCCTTCCTTGTCTCGTTCCCTGCTGCCTTGCCTCGTTCCCTGCTGCCTTGTCTCGTTCCCTGCTGCCTTGTCTCGTTCCCTGCTGCCTTGTCTCGTTCCCTGCTGCCTTGCCTCGTTCCCTGTCCTGCCTTGTCTCGTTCCCTGCTGCCTTGCCTCGTTCCCTGTCCTGCCTTGTCTCGTTCCCTGCCCTGCCTTGCCTCGTTCCCTGCTGCCTTGCCTCGTTCCCTGCTGCCTTGCCTCGTTCCCTGCTGCCTTGCCTCATTCCCTGCTGCCTTGTCTCGTTCCCTGTCCTGCCTTGTCTCGTTCCCTGCTGCCTTGCCTCGTTCCCTGCTGCCTTGCCTCGTTCCCTGCTGCCTTGTCTCGTTCCCTGCTGCCTTGTCTCGTTCCCTGCTGCCTTGTCTCGTTCCCTGCTGCCTTGTCTCGTTCCCTGCTGCCTTGCCTCGTTCCCTGCTGCCTTGCCTCGTTCTCTGCTGCCTAGTCTCGTTCCCTGTCCTGCCTTGTCTCGTTCCCTGCTGCCTTGCCTCATTCCCTGCTGCCTTGTCTCGTTCCCTGTCCTTCCTTGTCTCGTTCCCTGCTGCCTTGTCTCGTTCCCTGCTGCCTTGCCTCGTTCCCTGCTGCCTTGTCTCGTTCCCTGTCCTGCCTTATCTCGTTCCCTGCTGCCTTGCCTCGTTCCCTGCTGCCTTGTCTCGTTCCCTGCTCTGCCTTGTCTCGTTCCCTGCTGCCTTGTCTCGTTCCCTGTCCTTCCTTGTCTCGTTCCCTGTCCTTCCTTGTCTCGTTCCCTGCTGCCTTGTCTCGTTCCCTGCTGCCTTGCCTCGTTCCCTGTCCTGCCTTGTCTCGTTCCCTGCTGCCTTGCCTCGTTCCCTGCTGCCTTGTCTCGTTCCCTGCTGCCTTGCCTCGTTCCCTGCTGCCTTGTCTCGTTCCCTGCTGCCTTGTCTCGTTCCCTGCTGCCTTGCCTCGTTCCCTGTCCTGCCTTGTCTCGTTCCCTGCTGCCTTGTCTCGTTCCCTGCTGCCTTGCCTCGTTCCCTGCTGCCTTGTCTCGTTCCCTGTCCTGCCTTGTCTCGTTCCCTGCTGCCTTGTCTCGTTCCCTGCTGCCTAGCCTCGTTCCCTGCTGCCTTGTCTCGTTCCCTGCTGCCTTGTCTCGTTCCCTGTCCTTCCTTGTCTCGTTCCCTGTCCTTCCTTGTCTCGTTCCCTGCTGCCTTGCCTCGTTCCCTGCTGCCTTGTCTCGTTCCCTGCTGCCTTGCCTCGTTCCCTGCTGCCTTGTCTCGTTCCCTGCTGCCTAGCCTCGTTCCCTGCTGCCTTGTCTCGTTCCCTGCTGCCTTGTCTCGTTCCCTGTCCTGCCTTGTCTCGTTCCCTGCTGCCTTGTCTCGTTCCCTGCTGCCTTGCCTCGTTCCCTGTCCTTCCTTGTCTCGTTCCCTGTCCTTCCTTGTCTCGTTCCCTGCTGCCTTGTCTCGTTCCCTGCTGCCTTGTCTCGTTCCCTGCTGCCTTGTCTCGTTCCCTGCCCTGCCTTGCCTCGTTCCCTGCTGCCTTGTCTCGTTCCCTGCTGCCTTGTCTCGTTCCCTGCTGCCTTGTCTCGTTCCCTGCTGCCTTGATTCGTTCCCTGCTGCCTTGCCTCGTTCCCTGCTGCCTTGTCTCGTTCCCTGCTGCCTTGTCTCGTTCCCTGCCGCCTTGCCTCGTTCCCTGCTGCCTTGCCTCGTTCCCTGCTGCCTTGTCTCGTTCCCTGCTGCCTTGTCTCGTTCCCTGCTGCCTTGTCTCGTTCCCTGCTGCCTTGTCTCGTTCCCTGCTGCCTTGTATCGTTCCCTGCTGCCTTGCCTCGTTCCCTGCTGCCTTGTCTCGTTCCCTGCTGCCTTGTCTCGTTCCCTGCTGCCTTGCTTTCAGATTGACCTCCTGGGTACCGACCCGGCTATCTCCTAGGACTCCGCACTTCTGGCTTACCGACCCGGCTTACCTCGGACCTTCCGCATCTCTCCAATCCTGACCACGGCAAACAAACCTCTACGCTCCTACTGGCTCCAACCCCTGACCATGGCTAAACGGACACTGACTATCCTACCGGCTCCTACCTCAGACCTCGGCAAGTACCAGACCATTCTATTCTCTCCAATCCTGACCCGGCTGCCTGACCATCTGCACTCCAGACGTGCCCCCGTGGCTGTGTGTCGCGTTATACCATTCCCACCTCAGTACCGGGGTCCCGCCTTGTTTGTGGTGAGCATGGCGTTACCGTACAGCACTGCAATATACAGCATAGCACTGCAATGTACAGCACAGCCTGCAATGTACAGCACAGCACTGTACAGAACAGCACTGCAATGTACAAAACAGTCTGCAATGTACAGAAGATCACTGCAATGTACAAAACAGCCTGCAATGTACAGCACTGCAATGTACAGAAGATCACTGCAATGTACAAAACAGCCTGCAATGTACAGCACTGCAATGTACAGAAGAGCACTGCAATGTACAGCACAGCCTGCAATGTACAGCACTGCAATGTACAGAAGAGCACTGCAATGTACAGAAGAGCACTGCAATGTACAGCACAGCCTGCAATGTACAGCACTGCAATGTACAGAAGAGCACTGCAATGTACAGAAGAGCACTGCAATGTACAGCACAGCCTGCAATGTACAGCACTGCAATGTACAGAACAGCACTGCAATGTACAAAACAGCCTGCAATGTACAGCACTGCAATGTACAGAAGAGCACTGCAATGTACAGCACAGCCTGCAATGTACAGCACAGCACTGCAATGTACAAAACAGCCTGCAATGTACAGCACTGCAATATACAGCACAGCACTGCAATGTACAGCACAGCCTGCAATGTACAGCACAGCACTGTACAGAACAGCACTGCAATGTACAAAACAGCCTGCAATGTACAGCACTGCAATGTACAGAAGAGCACTGCAATGTACAGCACAGCCTGCAATGTACAGAACAGCACTGCAATGTACAGCACAGCACTGTACAGCACTACAACGTACAGTACAGCACTGCAATGTACAGTACAGCACTGCAATGTACAGCACAGCACTGCAATGTATAGCACAGCACTGCAATATACAGCACAGCACTGCAATGTGTAGCACAGCACTGCAATATACAGCACAGCACTGTACAGCACAGCACTGCAATGTACAGCACAGCACTGCAATGTACTGCACAACACTGCAATATACAGCACAGCACTGCAATGTACAGCACAGCACTGCAATGTACAGCACAGCACTGCAATGTACAGCACAGCACTGCAATGTACAGCACAGCACTGCAATGTACAGCACAGCACTGCAATGTACAGCACAGCACTGCAATATACAGCACAGCACTGCAATACACAGCACTGCAATGTACAGCACAGCACTGCAACGTACAGCACTGCAACGTACAGCACAGCACTACAATGTACAGCACAGCACTGCAACGTACAGCACAGCACAGCAATGTACAGCACAGCAATGCAATGTACAGCACAGCACTGCAATGTACAGCACAGCACTGCAATGTACAGCACAGCACTGCAATGTACAGCACAGCACTGCAATATACAGCACAGCACTGCAATACACAGCACTGCAATGGACAGCACAGCACTGCAACGTACAGCACAGCACTGTACAGCACAGCACAGCAATGTACAGCACAGCAATGCAATGTACAGCACAGCACTGCAATGTACAGCACAGCACAGCAATGCAATGTACAGCACAGCACTGCAATGTACAGCACAGCAATGCAATGTACAGCACAGCAATGCAATATACAGCACAGCACTGCAATGTATAGCACAGCACTGCAATGTACAGCACAGCACTGCAATGTACAGCACAGCACTGCAATGTACAACACTGCACTGCAATGTACAGCACAGCACTGCAATGTACAGCACATCACTGCAATGTACAGCACAGCACTCTCCTTAACCCCTTACCCTAAAACCCCTTAAGTTAATGTATCTTATTGGCAAAACAACCGGCGGCTGCGTGCCCAGCAGCGGAGCGGTGAAGGGTCTTCAGGGGCGGCGGGCCAAGCGGCAGAGCAGTGAAGGGTCCCCGGTGTCGGCTGCGTGTCCAGCGGTGGAGCGGTGAAGGGTCCCCAGTGGTGGATGCATGCTCAGTGATTGAGCGGTGAAGGGTCCCCGGTGGCAGTGGCTGCGGGCCCCGCGGCAGAGCGGTGAAGGGTCCCCGGTGGCAGTGGCTGCGGGCCCAGCGGCAGAGCGGTGAAGGGTCCCCTGTCGGCTGCGTGCCCAGCGGCGGAGCGGTGAAGGGCCCCCGTCGTTGGCTGCGGGCCCAGCGGCGGAGCGGTGAAGGGTCCCCGGTGTTGGCTGCGTGCCCAGAGGTGGAGCGGTGAAGGGTCCCCGGTGGCGGTGTCTGCGGGTCCAGCGGTGGAGGGTCCCCTGTGTCGGCTGCATGCCCAGCGGTGGAGCGGTGAAGGGTCCCGGTAGCGGTGTCTGCATGCCCAGCAGCGGACGATGAAGAGTCCCCGGTGTCGGCTGGGTGCCCAGCGGCGGAGCGGTGAAGGGTCCCCGGTGGCGGTGTCTGCGTGCCCAGCGGTGGAGCGGTGAAGGGTCCCCGGTGGCGGCTGCGGGCCCAGCGGCGGAGCGGTGAAGGGTCCCCGGTAGTGGCTGCGGGCCCAGCGGCGGAGCGGTGAAGGGTCCCCGGTGGCGGTGTCTGCGTGTCCAGCGGCGGAGCGATGAAGGGTCCCCGGTGGCGGTGTCTGCGTGCCCAGCGGTGGAGCGGTGAAGGGTCCCCGGTGGCGGCTGCGGGCCCAGCGGCGGAGTGGTGAAGGGTCCCCGGTGGCGGTGTCTGCGTGCCCAGCGGTGGAGCGGTGAAGGGTCCCCGGTGGCGGCTGCGGGCCCAGCGGCGGAGCGGTGAAGGGTCCCCGGTGGCGGTGTCTGCGTGTCCAGCGGCGGAGCGGTGAAGGGTCCCCGGTGGTGGCTGCGGGCCCAGCGGCGGAGCGGTGAAGGGTCCCCGGTGGCGGCTGCGGGCCCAGCGGCGGAGCGGTGAAGGGTCCCCGGTGGCGGTGTCTGCGTGTCCAGCGGCGGAGCGGTGAAGGGACCCCGGTGGTGGCTGCGGGCCCAGCGGCGGAGCGGTGAAGGGTCCCCGGTGGCGGTGTCTGCATGTCCAGCGGCGGAGCGATGAAGGGTCCCCGGTGGCGGTGTCTGCGTGCCCAGCGGTGGAGCGGTGAAGGGTCCCCGGTGGCGGCTGCGGGCCCAGCGGTGAAGGGTCCCCGGTGGCGGCTGCGGGCCCAGCGGCGGAGAGGCGAAGGGTCCCCGGTGGTGGCTGCGGGCCCAGCGGCGGAGAGGCGAAGGGTCCCCGGTGGTGGCTGCGGGCCCAGCGGCGGAGAGGCGAAGGGTCCCCGGTGGTGGCTGCGGGCCCAGCGGTGGAGCGGTGAAGGGTCCCCGGTGGCGGCTGCGGGCCCAGCGGTGAAGGGTCCCCGGTGGCGGCTGCGGGCCCAGCGGTGGAGAGGCGAAGGGTCCCCGGTGGTGGCTGCGGGCCCAGCGGCGGAGAGGCGAAGGGTCCCCGGTGGCGGCTGCAGGCCCAGCGGCGGAGAGGCGAAGGGTCCCCGGTGGTGGCTGCGGGCCCAGCGGCGGAGAGGTGAAGGGTCCCCGGTGGCGGTGTCTGCGGGCCCAGCGGCGGAGAGGTGAAGGGTCCCCGGTGGCGGTGTCTGCGGGCCCAGCGGCGGAGCGGTGAAGGGTCCCCGGTGGCGGTGTCTGCGGGCCCAGCGGTGGAGCGGCCCCGGCGGTAGTTTAGTTGCTTCCCGGCATATTGATGGCTCGGGGAGATACAGAAAACCAACATTCCCACCATCTAACTGGAAGTAAAAACCATCCCCCCCGTTCAGTTTCATAGCGTCGGCATTGTATAAACCTTTGTGAAATGAGGCCACGCTGCGATGCCACGCTGCAATGCCACGCTGCGATGCCACGCTGCGACATTTCTTACAACCCGGCACCACTACTTTGGATTGAAAGCCTCATCGCTCTCCACCCCCCCCCTCCTCCCGCTGCCAATAACGCACAACCTCGTTGAAGAAAGAAATCTTTATTAATCTTAATAATATTAATTGTAATAATAATTATAATACTGATTATCTGAATAACACCTTTTGAAGCATACAGAGTGAGAGAAGAAGGCTGGTGAGCTAATGAATGGCATGTACAGCAGCAAAGTGGGGGGGACAGGGGTTGGGGGGGGCAGGGGTTGGGGGGAGCATTATATACACCGGGTATAGAAAAGGAGATTGTTTTGCTGTTTCCTTTGCTTCTTTTTTGTCGTTTTTATTTCTTTTTCGTCGCACACGGAGTATAAAGTGAACATTTTATGGTATATGGGGAAAGCCATATTGAGGGGATAGTTACTGGTGCATAGATATTCTATAATATATTATATACATTACTCTCCTCTGCCCCCCCCTCCCCCACCCCGGCAGGGGAGTGGGGGGGTCAGAGTCACCTTGTTAACAGTCCCTCACAATCCTTCCCGTCTTCCCAATTCTTTGTGGTGTGCAGGGGGAGGGGGAAGGGGGTCTCCGTGATGCCCCTCCCGAGTGTGCAGAATATACAAGGTCCGACTCGCGCCCCCTCTTTGCGCTGACGGATAGCGGACGCGGGGGGATGGGCGAGTTTGTATGTGCAGTACGAGGTGGGGTGTATGATCTGGGAACAACGTCGGAGCTGTAATGCTGGAGCCGGGCCATGTCCGCTTAGTGCCTCTGTGAGTCCTGCAGCCGTCCCGTGAGAGCCCAGGAGAGGGTTATTGTAGCATGTGCGTGTTACCCTATAATGCACCGTCAGGGTTCCTCAGAGCTGTAGTTAAAACGTCAGCATTCATTCACCCCCCCTCCCCCCCCCCCCCCCCGGGATAATCTTGTACCCACTACAGATAACTCTCATCTTGGTCCGTTACGCAGAATCACGATGTCCTTCCTGTGGCACCGGTGTCAGATCTGACGCATAAGCAGCAAAATTGACGCAAACTGTATCTCCAGCGTTGACATCTGTAAAGTAGGAACAGAGCGCGGCTTTGGAGGGGGGCGGGGGGCAGAGAAAGAAGGGGGGCGGTGGGGTGGGAGAGAGGGGCGGTGGGGTGGGAGAGAGGGGCGGTGGGGTGGGAGAGAGGGGCGGTGGGGGGAGAGAGGGGCAGGTGGGGAGATGGGAGTGGCAAGGATTAGAGAGGAGGGGTGGGGGGGGGAGAGGAAGAAGGGGCGGGGGGAGAAGGGGGGTGGGAGAGAAGGGGGTAGCGGGGGGGAGGCGGGGGGAGAGAAAAGAGGGTGGGGGGAGAGGCAGGGGGGGTAGAGGAAGGAGGGGTGGGGGGGAAGAGGAAGGAGGGGTGGGGGGGGGAAGAGAAAGGGGGGGTGGGGGGGGAAGAGAAAGGGGGGGTGGGGGGGAAGAGAAAGGGGGGGTGGGAGGGGGGGAAGAGGAAGGGGGGGTGGGGGGGAAAGAGGAAGGGGGGGTGGGGGGGGAAAGAGGAAGGGGGGCTGGGGGGGGAAAGAGGAAGGGGGGGGTGGGGGGGAAGAGGAGGGGGGTGGGGGGGAAGAGGAAGGGGGGTGGGGGGGGAAGAGGAAGGGGGGTGGGGGGGGAAGAGGAAGGGGGGTGGGGGGGGAAGAGGAAGGGGGGTGGGGGGAAAGAGGAAGGGGGTGGGGGGGAAGAGGAGGGGGGGGAAGAGGAAGGGGGGCGGGGGGAAGAGAAAGGGGGGTGGAGGGGAGAGGAAGGAGGGTGGGGGAGAGAGGAAGGAGGGGTGGGGGGGAAGAGAGGAAGGAGGGGTGGGGGGGAAGAGGGGGGAGAGGAAGGAGGGGTGGGGGGGAAGAGGGGGGAGAGGAAGGAGGGGTGGGGGGGAAGAGGCGGGGCAGTTAGGGGGGGAGAAAATTCTATTCGGTTTCCATTAAAGTGCTGTGGAAAACATTGTTTTCTTGGTGTACATATAAATATATAAAAGAGGAAGCCCTTTGAAAAAAAAATAAACCTGCCGTGAGCAGATAGACGCTTCCAGCGGAGACTCCTCTTAACTTGACAGAGATGGCGACTCGGTGATTTGCCGCATAGCGCCTCCCTGCTATCCTCGCGGCGTTCCACAACACCACCGGAGAGGTTCAAGCGCCTCCTGTGAAGCGTTGGGCGCTCGGGCGAGACGTGAGAAAGGTGGGTGCATAGTGACGCGTGTCGGGGGCGGGGGGGGGGTGGATGCAGAGCGGTGGCCCTAGGGCGCGTCCTTTTCTACTCGTCCCCGTGGCCCAGAACGCCTGGCCCTCCGTACGGCTGGAAAGGTGGAAGCTCGGTGTGCAGAGTCGGGGAGCAGGGTGGGGGGGTTGGGGTTGCTGTGAATCGGATGCTGCTTTGTAAGAAGCAAGTTGCTGTCCTATTATCCAGCTTGTTCTGCAGTCTCTTCCCCCGCTCCCTCTTCGGGGGGGCACGCCTGGGGGTAGGTGGGGGGTGGGGGGGGGGCACAGGTTTTTGGATGCCTCGCTCTGTTTGTAGATGTTGTCTTACTGAAGTCCGTAGTAGATTTTTGCTCTGTGTGGGATGAGATGATCCGCCGACGTCCTCACTACAAGGAAAATAAAACACACAAAAAGCAAAACGGAAAAC